>NC_142716.1:19565399-19875186 GCF_055471065.1 Atractosteus spatula | reverse complement strand
GCTTTCCATCCACTGACAATGCACTACAGATCTGTCACCCGACTCTCCCCCTCATAAACCAGCTATTCATCAACCTTCTTTCAAACAAACACTGAGAACAATATTTTTGCTTATATTTTAAAGAGCCTTTGAAGACACTCCTTTAAGACAGACTTTAAAGCTCAGTAAGTAAACTCCTTATGCAGCCTTACTGTATGACAGTGAGCAGTTTCGCACACAAAATACAATATATTTGTATATACACTTCTGTGCAATTTCTATTTCTGTATTTGCTATAGATAATAGATTGAGCTCCCTAAAGCAACAGATTCATTTAGTTTTGCCACAGCCCTTCTGTGTCTGTTTTAGATTACCTTCTGCATGACCAGTTGCAGCAGGCTCTGTATGCATAATATCAAGCTACCAGATTCTGCTTAATTTGTACTTCATCCACTTGATATTATCCCATATGTATGTACTTGCTTTTCCAGAAGCTCTTTAAGGTTAATATTTATTGGTCCATTCATCTTAGTGGCAAAACTCTAAACAAGAGCTTTAAATGAGACAGCCAACAATTTTAGCTTTATACCTTTTTTGTACATGGCCTTATAAACTCAGAGTAATTTTAAGAACAGATTTGAAGTATAACTTCATACAAGCCATGTGCTGGTATAGGCATTTGTTGAGTCCAGGGTGAGCTGAACTTGGCTCTACCATTTTGAGATTAGTCAGTCAGGGTCCTCCTGGGTGAGTGGGTGCCTACAGGCTTGCAGTGACATCAGTAAGAAATGTTTCTCAAATTTAGACTACAGTATCCCTTCTGTCAGGCACTGTGCAACTTGCCTTGTGCCAAATCACTGGTTCTATCATGCTCCCTGGATGGATCGGCTCTGTACGTAAGATGTCACAATGAGATTGACCCAAGAGATGAACTGTTAGGGCTGTCCAAAGCAGCACTGCAGTAAGAATACTATATTCAACAGGATACTGCCAGCAAGATGCCTTGGCACTGACTGTGTCCTCCCTAGACTATGTAATCTCTAAACATTTAGGAGTCTATGGAAGTTTGGTGGAAGTTTACCGGGAAAGAGGTCAAACAGCTTATGCATATTAATGAGTGAAATGTAATTTTTCCAGAGCTCTAGTTATTGTACTCATTTCAATTGTTTTTTATTTTGTTTTCCAGGTTCTTAATGGCCTTGTAATTAATGACCTGTGACTTAATAAAAATAATTGCATTTATATAGCATTTTTAATACCCAAAAAACGTTAGAAGAAGGAGGAGACTCACTTCAACTACAGCTCCCACCCGGGTGATGTACCGCAACTACTTGCTCCAGCAGCCCCAGTAGACAGCAGATCACTAATTGGGTCACTAAGAACTTTAGGATGTCCAGATTATACAAGTCTAGAGTGGAAATTAACAGGATACCAACAAGGGACATTACAAAGTAGTCCTCTAATTTGGACTACTTCCCTTTTGAAAAATGCCATTAGCTCTTTAATGACCCATTAGTTAGGACATCAGTTTATTGTCTCATTCAAAGAATAGCTCCTCCTACAGCACAGTGCCCCCTATACCCAGGCTAGAGCAACTTCGGTCCTGAGGGAAGTGTATCATCTGCTGGTCCACCAGTGCCACATACAGCAGCAACCTGGATTTCCTTGGAAATCTCCCATCCCAGTACTGACCAGGCTCAACCTTGGTGAGTTTCTGAGATCAGGCTACAAAATAGTAATGCTGCTTGTGACTTGGAGCATAACACAGAATAGGTGTAAAGGAAACAGAATCATTCAGAATGCATTTTCTGTTTATTCACATTTTACTGGCATATTTTTTTTTTCAAATGTGAACAGTTTAAAATATATATATATATGAATTTTGGAAATAGAAGATGGAAATGGAAGATTTATTTTAAATGATTTTGAAAAGCACTCCTGTTTTGCTAATTTGAACAATGTTGCCTCAGCATTCTAGGTTCCACAAATCACTGACTAATGGCTAATTAGTACTCCTCCACCAACATCCAAGTGTTCCAATATTATTTTGTGTTAATCATCTTTTGGTCAAACTCAACTGCCGTGGGTCCATTAAATATGTCCTTAAATTACTGAAAAACATTAATATAAATATGTTATTTATAATTTAAAGTGGGGGCTGCAAAAAGTTAAAAACATCCTTAGGGTGCAGATCAGGGCAATTCACTCAATTCACTGTCCAGGTCAGATGCCACATGGCAGGGGTCCTCCACTTTCCCATAATACAGCTCCTCTGCTTCAGCACCCTTTTCTGTTGCCTTCTGCAAGTGTCCCAGGGGTGAAGAGAGCAGAGTGTTGGCATGCACACCATCCGCCTCAGTACAGCAATAGTGCTTCTCGTTATTCACGGACGTGTCGATCATGGCAATGTCATCAGAACAGTGGTGCCAGTGGCTGTGTGCCTGGTGCCTGAAAGTGACATTCTCCTTTTGGTCATGTGGGAGTGAGCACAATGAGGCAAGGTCACCCTGTCCCACACTCTCCATGTCTTCATGAAACACAGCCAGGGGTGCTCCTTGCTGTTGCTTTACCATCCTGTGAAGACAGAGAGCAGTACTCTTCAAGTGACTTCATGTTGATGAGGTAGAAAGAGGTAGCCAGATGCAGTATCATGATCAGCCTAATATATTGCAATCATGAAGTGCACCAAATTTCCTGTGTGTTGACTTAAAATGTTTCCTAATGACTATCCATAGCATTGCTAGTATCAGTACCAAGTTAAGTTCCATCTACTATTATATGGCTTAGTTGTACTGTACATTTAAAATTATGTAAAATGTATGTATTCTAAAAGTATGGTAGAGGTGAATTGGATTAAAATATTATGCTGTGATCTCATCCTCTTTGCTTTTTCCAGACCCAGAGCAACAGACTGTGCTCTTTTTCATACTGCTGTGCTGTGTCAATTTCACCCTTTCAGTCACCCTTTGAAATGCCTCTCATTGCACCTTTTCTCGTCTAGGACTTCAGCTGTGGATGGAGCAGCACAAAGAGGTGCTTTCTCAGGGAAAAGGAAATCATCCTGCATCTCAGAAACAGGTAAAAATGTCACCTGAAAGAGGAAGGGAGTAAGAATGACATGCATTGTAAGATGCTGCATTTGTGTTTTATTGGCAGTCTAAACACAGAAGTAGCAACAATGCCTGCCTGAAAGTGCCATAAAGATACAAACAAGAAGGCTTGCATAACTCATGTGTCTATAATAATAAGAAATGACAGCTAAAATATACTATTACAAGGTCACAACATTCTCCATTCCTCTTTACTTTTAAATAGGTTTTGTGACATTTCATGGATACCACTAAAACAATCAAAACAAATGCCAAGAAGGAATTTTGAGTAGTGTAGTTTTTATACAGTATATATTAGCTTGTATATATAGTAACTTTTTACAGGTGTGCATTTCCAATTGTTTGTTTTTAGAATTTTGTCTTTTAAAACCAAATATGTAAGCCTGCAATGTTTTGTTGTTCATGTGCATTTATAGAGCCAGATGGGTACACTAACATGTTAAAAACTGTATTACTCATGCCCAGTGGTCATAATTACACATTTTGTAATCCGAATTTTCAAATCAGGTACAACTAAATATACAAAAAGCATGATTTACTGTCACTACATACATCCACAAGAATATCAGACCATTCTAAATATAAGCCTTTAGACACAGCGAGTCCAATCCATCCATCTCCAAGAACACTCTGGAGATGATGGACAGATAGCTGGATGAAGGCATGTGTTTTGTATAAATGGACAGCAACACATGCATACTTTTTCCTCCTTACCTTTGGATAGCATTGGCACATGCTCCAGATGATGCCCACAACCACCATGAGGATGCCCATAGCACAGAAGGTGGCATAGATCTGGGGCTCTTCAACACTCATGAGAAACATCCCAATCGTGACCACGAACAGCCCCAACACAATCAGACTGTACCGATATGGTTTATTATCTGCCATTTAAGCTACACAATTCAGAAGATCTGGTGCACAGCCAAAGACACAAGCAAGCAAACTCCTGTTATTCCTTCATAAATAAAGATCCAGGGATGTAAGTCTCAAATACAGAGGAGAATCTTCTGGAAAATCACGGTGAACTACTGCTGTGGTTTAGTCTCTTTCAGTGCTCTAAACACAGTGACATTGTGTAAGCACATGTAGTGTTTTTTGTACACAGGGACCTGCTTCAGCCTGGTCAGGCCAAGTTCCACCCAGCCTGGTTATGACCGACTGTAATCAATGCAAACTGACTCACTGCTAGGGCACTTGTAATGTGGCCTTATAATGTGACCTTGCCTCAGGCTCTCCTTGCAAGAGAATAGGATATCTGTACACCTCCATCTTTTGCGAGGGACCAAATCTAACCAGGCATGTGCCAGAAACCACAGGGAACAAGCTGGCATGGTTACACTTTTCAGAAGTCTGGTCCACATAACAGGTCATTGTGTAAGGTAAAGAATACTTGGATAAGTGTGTCCACTTCCATCTTTAAAAAAATAACCCATTACTCAGATTTCCCATTATGCCAAGGTTAAAGCCATTTAAAGCACATGACTGTGAAGGTAATAAAACTTAGAAATAAATAACAGGCCTTACTGCCCAATGACTGAACTGTCAATCTCGACTGATTGGATAGACATTGGTTTCAAAATTCTTTCTTTAATTCAAGGAGTCTTAAATAGCCCAACCTCACAATGGGTTATTAATGTAGGCTTTTTTGATGTTTTGTGTAATTCTTATTTCATTTTAACATGTAGAGGAAATGGGACAAACTTCTAAAGTCTGTTCTGTATTTTATTTATATTTTATTGGAATACAACTACAGCTGCAGGCCTAATGCAGTAATAGTAACAGAAAAGGCCTGAGTGTAGCTGCTTTAAAAGCAAATATACAATGAAACACAATTGGAATGACTGATCTATTATTAAAATTACTATAATATTTTTCTATGAAGTGTCCCTTAATGTGTAATACGTTTTGCAGTAATAAAAAAAATGTAACATAAGTGTTACCCCTTGGGTATTAAACATATTACATATGAATCATATTACATGAACACGTATCTTTCAAATAAAGCAGAACATCATATCTGTTTTTCATTAACTGAAAATTCCAGAAACATCCTGAATTTCCAGAAACGAGCTGGGCACCAGTCTGGCCAGCCACAAATGACTCTTGCCATTGTCCTGGCAAACCCATAAAAAAAGTTTACCATGATTAATCTGAGCACTCATCTTCCTTGCTTTTCCCCCAGGGCCATACCAGCACTTTTACTATTAACTGACTTTCTTGCACGACCTGTTTATATGATGTTCAGCTTCTAAAAGGGCAGAAGTACACTGTATGGATGCTTATGATCAGTCTGAGAACATGGAGCATTCCAGAGAGTCTGCTTGCTATGCTAGAGGAAGAAAGAAATATGACCTGTATCTGAAAGTGTCTAAGCCTTCAGCTTCATGTAGGTGAGCAATGTCTTGTCTGCTCCCTAGTACAGAAATAAACGACCAACCCTGGTATAAGAAGTGCTGTGTGGTTCTTAGGTTCTTCCAGGTCAGGCAGGAGAGAAAGTGTGGGAAAGGTTAAATAGCAGCTCTGTAATCCAAGCAGGGCATGAAAAAGAGTTTACTATTTACTCCTGCTGAGCTGCACTGTGTTTCTGTTTGTGGAGTCAGACATCCATCAGAGCCGTGCCGTGCTCATGGTGCTCCTCATAACAGTCTCGTATGAAGGCGGAGGGTCCAGGTCCCAAAGTGGGGGGTATCCCAGGATGCTGTGATGGCTGTGACTGGGAGGGGCTTGGACATGCTCTCTGTCTTCGGAAACAACTCTTCTTATCCTGTCAAGTCTCCTAGAAACACAGGAAAATAGAGATGTTCATGTAAATAGCATACTCTGACTGCCATTCCCCAGGCATTAATATACAATTGGTCAAGCACAGCTGAGGGTAGGGTGGGAATAATCGGACAGAGCTCTGTCGGCTCTGTATTCACAGAGCCCCCTGCAACCTCCTAGGTGTTTTGCAGGCAGGCATCATTATATTTTCTTAACTGCAATTTATTGTACTTGAAAGTAAAAGAGAATATCAATACTCATATAAACTACAAGAAAAAATTGTATTTTATCTATAATGGATGAGAGGATTTAAAAAAAAGAAGAGTAACATTTTTCAATCTAATAATCTCTGCCCACTGAATATGGCCCAGATGGCTCATTAACAAACTAATCCCTTCCTGCAGAATTCAACTTGGAAATTAAATAAGATAAAGAAAAATACAAAGAACCCATACTGTACCAACAAAGGCAGCTAAAACCAGATACATATACTAAGTTAATGATTGACAAAAATGATTAAATTAAGCTACCAATTTCATACTGAAAGGATTTGCTATTTATTCCCTAGGAACAGGCAATTTTGTGGTAGTGTGTGTGCAAAAGTTTTTATTCTTAGCTGCTGTGAAATTTGTTTTTCGCTCCTGTTGTGTAACTGTTGTGTGTGAGTGTTTGTGTGTATTGTCCTTTGGCCTTGTTGTTGTGCTTTGCTTAAGCATGTGGTATTCTCACATTCCAGCTGTTGTGAAGGTTTCATTTTCAGTCCAGTTATTGTGCAGTGATTGTGCATGTGTTATTATTACAGTCTAACTGTTGTGCGTTGTCCTGACATAAAGTCCTGTTTCACCTCAAGGGCTGCTGCACTTCAGAATATTATTGGTTTAGAGGGAGGGGTTACTGTTAACCAATCAGAGGTCTTAAATGTTGTCAAACTGTGTTGTATTAATGTCAGATGCTGTTGAAGTTAGGGGGCCTAGAAAGAATTGTTTATAACTAGTAAAAATGAAACCTGAATAGATACATCATAATAAAGAAAGCACACAGAAAAAAGCAGACATTCTGAGTGAAACACTTTGCCTGCTGACTACACATCCTTTCAATTTAACATTTGTTTTTTATAGAGAATGAAGTGGTACAGTCACACAGGAAGTGGGGAAATTGGAATGGTGCCCTCAGTATCTGCTCAGCCAATGCCCTGTCAGGATCTCAAGGATTCTGTGCTCAATGTTTAAATTTGGCACATTTTGTTTATTCTACAGACATGAACAACCCCTCCCACACAAAAGCTTTAACACATGCTGCTTTTATTATTCCAAGATTCTCATTACTGAAACAAGATCACATATCACAAAGACACTTCTTAAGAGAATGGTCTTTTTTTACTGGAATGGCAAAGGTTATTATACTTGGGAAAACAGACTAAAGGACAGCCATATTGTAGGTTTAAAGTATTTTGAAAGTGTTCCAAACCTTGGCCCCTTAAGATATTAGAAGTATTTCCATCAGGTCTGTACAGCAAATACATATCAAATCTATACAAATACAATACAAATCTATATAGAGGTCACAGATGTTACCACCCTTGCCAAACAATTAACTGAGTATTGCTTTTTGTTCTAATCAATTTAAACATAGTATTGTAAACCTTTTATTAGTCATCCATTATGTCTGCTATTCAATGACCCATACTTACAATACCTAACTCAACATTAACAGCAGAATACCAGAGAAAGTTGACTTCTGCCTTCTTTAGTGTGAAAAATGTCTGACCACAAGAACATAACTGAAAAACATAATTCCTTCTCAGTCATTTAGTTTACACCTTACTGATTTGAGAATATAATTTAGTCCATCTTGCTCAGGGGTTTGCTGGTAATTCTTAAAAGGATCCCAGCAAATTGCTGGGTAACAATGCTCTGGTGATTCATGACCCATTGTGTTAAAAAGTGTCTCCTGTTTTCAGTCCTATATGGACCTCCTCCTAAACACAATGTGTGATCAACTATGGAGCTGCAAACTATGTTATATGATAATATGTATTGCCATCCATGTCTGTACTCTGTTAATTTACCTGATAACTTTACTCATCCTTTATAGATATATTTTAAATTAAGAGTGACAATATTTTTTTTCTGCGTGTGTAAGACCTATATTACATGAGGGCAAACTCCAGGACCAAGAGTTTTCTGGTTTGATGAACCCACTGAGCTGTGATCAGAACTCAACCCAAGGACTAACGACTAAAAGATGACTTTCAACTCAGAAGGATGTCCTCCTCAGAAGACCAACATTACCAAAACAATATGTGAAACACACTGCACACCCACCTCTGTATGATAACAGCCTGGTTTCCATGGTAACGGGTGCAGGCCCCTAGGTGGAGTGGAAAGTGTCCTGTAGTGGTGACATGCTGCGATTTCATGGCCAAGTACAGTCCCAACACTATCAGGATGGCACCAAATACCGCCAAGGCCAGGCCAAACAATCTTGCTCCTTGGGCCTCCCAAGAGTTTCCTAAACATAGAAACATGAGGACCCCAGTACCCATGAGGAATATCCCCAGAGAGATGACTCCGCTGTGTACGGAAGGCATTTCTCCACAGCCTAGAGAAGCTCTGCTTCTGCTCACTTCTTATTATTTGCCTTCGTATGCAGGATTGCCAGACAAAAAGGGAGTGTACTCTATGTGTTTTAAATCACAACACAAAACCGGCCCAGCCACTTAGTTCTCACCCTCATTACTCCCTTGGGAGTGAGTCATGATGGAGGTGAAAGAAAACCCAGGCAAGTCCTAAACTAATGACAACAGAAAGGGCAAACTAAAGAGCACCACAAAGGTTATGAACTGCAGAACATTTCATGAACAATCACATTTTTCATTTGTTAAAATCAAAATCGGGTACTTCCTTGCAACAGCTGAGTTCACGGTCCACTCTCCCCCTTAATGTAGAGAAGTGCCTCCTTCCTGTGCTCAATTTGTATGCACTCCGGTGCCACGTACTATCTACAGTAGATATGGCCGATCTGTGCTGAGCCTGAAGTTCTGGTGTGGCTTTATCACGATTCTTAATTCCTTAGACAAATCTCCCCAATGTAGACCACTTCAGCAATTATGTATTTGCCATTAAGGCATGGAGTCCACTTCATTTAGGCAAAAGGAAATGGGCTCCCTCAGCGTAACTGCAGAGATTCCCAAGTAAAATGTAAAAACTTCAAAGGCAGTGCAGTCAAAGCGAGAGGGAGTCTAATGATTGGAAGGACTGGAAGATCCTGGCAAGTCTTGGACACCCACTGCAGGAACTGACAGCAATGACCAATCACCAGTCTGGGGTTCAGGAGGGGCCAACAGAAGAGATTAAACACTTCAAGGTGCTCTATGGAGAAAAAACATTATTAAAGGTACTTTATAAAGAAAATAAGTATGATCACTGTTTTAAATATAGCTGTGAGACAATAACACAAATGCATGTGAACAAGAAAGACTGTTAGATATCGTCTGCTGTTTACTCCTGTACACAAAAGCTGCATTTTTATCCCAAGCATTTTATGGCTTCGCCTATTAAAAATCTGCTAATAATGCTTTGTACATTATTCAGAATTATAAATAAAAAAGCTTTTGTAACCACATAAAATCACGAAATACTAGAATAATATATCACGACGTATATTTCTTCTTTTCTTTCTTACTGTAATTATTACCTTTGGAATATTTTTCGTACGTTTTGTGGGTAAACTAGTGTACACATTTTTTCTTGAAATGATATCCAAATTTGTGGGGTGTTATTCAACCATCCATCATTGAGCAAACTTTCCGGTTGCTTTTTATACTTTAATCGATAAATTACACAGCAAACAAAATAAAATTTTATAGACTGTATGTCACTTTGAAAAACAGGCATTCAGATCATAAACAATGAAACGCGGGACTACACCAATTTACTGTACACAGTGGGCGCAGCCCCACTCTGCTACTCTTCACATGCGTGTGTCTCAAAACACAAAAATATCTTTACATTAGTTTAATCTACTAGTTTTGCATTATATAGTTTGCATTCGAGGGGAATTGCGAAGAGAATCTCTCACATACAACCAGTAAGAAGATGTTTCCGTGCGGACAAAGCTTATTCTTACCTCTTAGTTGCTTGGAGGAAGACGGCTTTAGAGCGCTGCAGTTCCGCGAAGAAGATAGGGAAAGACCCGTTACTGCCAGAATTGTATATTTGTTACGTAAATGATCTTCGGTAAAGGACTGTTTTTATATATTTTAAATATGCGTAAGGCTAAAAACTGCACAGGATTTTTTTATCAAAACGGGCGACTTTAATTTTTTCAAAAACTTAAGATGTCGAGATAGTTTCTCTTCAACTCTTTTCGCGCTCCCTCTCTACGCAGTTGGCTGACTGTACTTCAACTTCTCCTAGGAAACTGTTCTATACAGGCTGTGCACTGCCACAATATCTGCATGCTCAAATCTTGTTTGTGTGTGCGTTTTAAGTCTATACTGTTAATTTCATCTAGTTAATGTCTTGCTATTTTAAAATTAACAGCACTTTGTTATCATGGATTAGTTTCCTTCCACTAACTGACTCTAATTAAACACTGTTGATTGACGGATAAATGAATACGTAGATTGGTGATCTTTAGGATGATGGAAGTTAATTTGTAGCACAACATCACTGATACAATTACAGCAGCAGCACTGACCTTCACAATTTGTCTTTTTTGTGCTTGTAATTACTACTGTACCTCTGCTTGCTCAGACTATTTCACTGCGATGTCTTACTGCTTGTACACCACTACTTTCACTGATGCAGCTAACAGATTATGTTAACTTCAGGTAATGTTAGTGGTGTTACTGTTAGTATATTTAAATACAGTATGTTGAGGAAATATTTAAACATACAATTTACAGATAATTATCGAGCACGTTAAAAAGATGCGTTCTCATAACAGACATCAATTCCTTTATTTTTTTAGAAATGTACAAAGTAACAGCCTTCACATGCAGATAAGTAAACTCCATCTAAGCGCATGTCAGATAATTAGCTTTATGCTCTATTACATATCGTCAGTGCCATTAAAATATAAATGCAACATCATATCATATCATATTCAGCATACACAGGCATATTTTATAACCTATTGAAATGTATTCCATAAAGGAAGGCAGGTTTCCTTTAATAAAAAAAACATTTTTTGTCATTGAAACATATAAAAGTTCTCTGGAGTTTATGTGAGGCAGTACCGTATTTCAGTAAAAAGCTCCTAATATAAGTGCATAGGTGAAACACTGATTTTCAGAATACTTCAGCTCTGTGCTAATAGTAAATCATTATGCATAGATGTAATCTTCTGTGTACAACAAAGTATAATAGTGCCTCCAGGTGAGGAGTGATCTGAAAATATCACACACATTACTAAAAGTAATGTTAAACACTTGCAAATTTTTTACCAAAGTATTATGCTTCTGAATTTTATTTTCTTAATTCCATAGTCTTACAGTTATCTATACCTGAAAATTATTGTTCATTTTAATTTTCCAATAAGTAAACAAAAAAACATACTGGCTTTCCACTTGGTCTGATTGTAATGCTGAGCATAAGAAGCTGTTCAAAGAAAAAAGTATGAGCATGAAATTCACAATATTTTGGCTGTGGAGCTCCATAGCCATAATATTACATATTACACTCTCTTCACTGTACGATTCAATGGATTAATGTGTAATTAATCTCTGCATGTTCCCTTTGCAGAACCTGCCCTAACCTTTGCTCTAACAGTGAACAGTATTACTTATTCCAAAGGGGAGAGTCTGAGAATCTCAGGATGATCCATTATCAGTTTGCAGAAGACAATGGAAGGTAACTGTGACCAAGGTCAACTCAGAAAAAAATACTCTTAAAACAGAAAACACAAAAAATAATTGTAACATAATGTACCAAAAACAAGAGCAATTCAGCAAATAAGATTTTTCTTTAGATTTCTTGGTTCAATTTCTTTTGCAAACTGATACTGATACTGATACTGATACTGATACTGTTGTCAACAAAGGTTCAAACACTGTGGCACCAAAAGCAAACTGCAACACTAGACAAGTCTCACAAATTCATACTGAAGAGCATGAGTACAAAATCTGAGTTATGTGCACTGATCTGTCCACTACTTTTCGAATTTAAGCAATACAGTTTTAGCATGCATACCGACATGATGTGACCTGCGATTAGCACTGTAAACCAAGCCAGATAGCTAATGACGAGAATAGTACGAGATTTCAAGTCTAAGCATTTGAGTCTTAATGATGACCTTCTGGTCTGAAAGGAGCTGTGAAGATATGGGTACTGTTGTGGCTATGACCTCAGACTAAGGATTTTTTATCTATCAGAGTATGGAAACTTGGATAAGATGGGGCAGATACATATTTGTCTTGAGATATGTTACTAAGTAGGTGTAGCATGAAATGCCATATGAAGTACTGCTACGATTGCAGGCTGTTGTGTCTTTGATTATATAAATGCTCTTGCTATTATTGTTTTATAGTATTAAGCTACACAGCAACATTATGGAAACTGATTTCCTTGCTTCTTTCAAAAATCAATCTGATGTGGTACCCAGATCAACAGCCTACAAGCCACCAAATGAGCTAGATGTTCCACTCATTTGTATCCTCTCTTCTGTTAATGTCATTTTAATTGTCTCATTAAGAAATGAGCACATCAGCAGATAAAAGTGCACTGCATATTAAATAGCATTACAATAGGTAATTGTAATGACAAGGTATAATGCCAAAGTATGATTAAATCCTCTGTGGCTGGGTGGCTGTGGTTAACTTTTCTTTTGCAATATCCAGTTCATAAATGCATGTTCAAAAAATGTTTTGAACATGATCTCACAGAAACAATGTTTGTGGGTAGAGCTTGGTATTATGTTTACAGTTTAAGGCAACAAACAGCATTTTAAAGTTTTTAAAGTTTTTGGGAGTATGAAGCAGTGGTTTACATTTCTGTAAAACGTAACCCAGTCAGGCACCTTTAAGACAGAGATCTGGAGAAATGGTCCTGGAGAAAGATAGACCCTAATAAAATAAAAATCTTTCACCCTCCTACCAATGCAGATTTCAAACAACTGAATATTCAGCAGTTTGGTCAGATCCTGATAAATGCAATAGCAGAAAATTAGAGGTTTGTTTGGTGTAATTCACCCAGCTGAGGAAATGGCAGTCTAACTGCAAAGACGAGGCTGACTGAAGCCTCCTTCATTTTTGCGAGTAGTAAGCCAGGGTGCTGCTGCATGGTGTGGAGAGATGGGTCCAGAGAGTGAGATGCACAATGGGAAGTTCAGGAGGTGAGATACAGTACATATGTACGTAGGAGGGTGGAAGTAGGCAAGTCTAAGATCTGGCCTGAAATTCTGTTAAATACTACATAAATCAAGAAGTCCCTGGAAACTAGAATTTCTAAGGCTCTCCAGGTCCAAGGCTACACATCCCAGGAATAGGAATGTTTGTAAGAAGATAAGGCAATGACATTGTGTCAGTCCTAATGTTGTCTGAATGATAGTTGAAGGCAACTGAACAATTTTACTGCTTGTGTGGGTCTGCTATCCACACTCTTTAATCGAGAGCAAAGGTATTGTAAAGCTTTTTGTAGGACTGAAGGACTCATATTCCTGTATTCTTTTCCTGAGTAATGTAGCTATCATAAACTTGTTTACCTGAAATAACACTGGGTAGTCCAAGACTGGTGCCTTGATGAAATCTAGTGACTTCACAGAGTAGTCTTGGTCTGTAAACCAGCCCTTTGCAATAGTAAATTCAGAGATGGATGTAAAAAAATAGGAAACATGGGAAATGTGGGAAAATTTTCCCACAAAACAGCACCAGACATCATCAGGCCATTTGTCCATTGCTGTTGGAACCAAAAGCAACTGAGCTGTGCAGTACTGGATCAACCATTCACACTCAGTGTTTTGGAATCTCAGCAGTGCAAAGTGTTTCCCACTCTGGTGGACAGGTTGGGAAAACACATGCCCTCACTCTATTCTATTTACCATCATTTCACACTGTTAGTACCCTTGAGTACTTCTTTTATGATTCCCTGTTTAGATGTCTATTTGTAACATTTGAAGTCTATTAATTCTTTATCAGAAAAGTGCTCCAAAGGCCAGTGCTCCAATGGTGTAAAATTCATTATGAATACAATCCTCAATGAACTCAACGTCTGTAGAAAAGATTAAGCACACAGTTCTCTCCATTTGAGCCACTGTGCACCAAACATTCGCCCTCTTCATATATACAGTATTAACATGATTTAAAAGTAAAAGGGGGGCTAGGCTTGCAAGCCAGGAGACTGAAAAGATTACCCTGCAATGAACCTCAGAAACATTTCCCAATAATCTGCCACTTTCCAATTAAAGTTTTGATTCCCTACTTCTCCTGGAAATATGAGTTCCAGTTCATTCACTTTACAACTACTGGAAAGTGGACTGGACTAGTGTGAAAACCTACTGCTTGTGCAGTCTGTACATACCAGTGGCATCTTAGGATAAGTATTAGAGGACAGCTTCTGTGTGCAGAGATACATCTGAAAAGTTTGTAACTGAGTACAGGGATACAATCAGATTGTACAATCTACAATCTTGGCTTTGTCAGTAAAAAGCACTAGACTTCGAAGCTCATTTCTCTTGACTCGCCAAACAATGGCTCGCTCGGCAGCTGGGTGTCAGAGTAGCAGCGCCGGAGGTGAGTGGAGCTCTTTGTCGTCTTCATGGCCATTTCATATGAGGGCGGAGCCTCCAGGTCCCAGTGAGGCGGCCTTCCTGGGCAGCTGATGACGGGGTCACTTGGGGGGAAGTCAAAGTCATTCTCGTGGTACCTGACCCACCTCATTCTGTCGAGTCTTCTGAAATAATAATAGAATTAGAAGAACTTTGCCCACTGATGAAGCCATTAGAATAACTGCATGGCTTAAGGTTAACTTCAATTTCCCTTCAGGATCAATAAAGTCTTATATATCTATCTAAGGTCTGTATAAACTAAAAGACCTTATAGTTTTAAAGACACTTCAAACCACCTGTCAGTAAGGACCACCAGGTTAATCCTAAAATCAAACTCTAAGTATTAGAGATACTAAACTATAAGTAATTCTGTACAAGTATTCTTCAAGTATTAAAAGCAGAACTGCAGGTCAGAACATTAACTGATCCATAGTCAGTGTCAATGTAGAAGCACTCTGTTCTAAATTGTGGTTGTTTTACACACTACTGGACTTGGGATGAAAAGCTTCCTTTTCAGTTTGGAGACCCTGTCTTTGAGGACCCTCACTTTGAGTAAAAGCAGAATATTTCTAATAATTGATAGAACATTTAACGCATGCAAATTTTAATCTGGTTTTAATATAAAGTCATGCAAATATTTAAATATGAACAAACTTGCTTGCTTAAAATGGCAATTGAACAGTTTTAGTCTGTGTTGTAATGCAGTGGTTCAGCACTTCATGAGGATACTCATAAAAGAAAAATATTTTTGCAACGGTCTAACTTTAAAAATGTAATATTAAATAATGCTAATGAAATGCAGGTGTTTTCTTTTAGTATATAGACTAATACTGAACAAGTAAACAATATAAGGAAGGCAATAAATAACTCAGAACCACTATTGTTTTCTTTTCATTCCAGCATGGATTGTTCTCCTAACTCTGAAATTAGTCGTTTATTTCAATCAATGACTTAAATGAGTTGGGTTGTCATTTGCTTTTCATTTTACAAAATATTCTTATCTCATGTAAACACTTTGGTCCTTGGATTATTGCAGTCATCCTGTTGAGATTTAATCTTTAACAGAAGCACAGAAGCTGCTTCATCTGAAAAAGGCATGGGCAAGCCTGATCAAGCAACAGGCACAAGGCGGGATACACCCTGGTGGAGATCCCCGTCCAGCAAAGGGCACACATGCACACATACAAAGGACAATTTTAGGAAGACATTTAACCCACAAGTTTATATTTTGTGTTGTCTTGGCTTTAACAACAATATTAAAATAGGCTATGAAAAAAGTCTGTAACACACAAATTGTACCACAGGAACAGGTTCTTGTGAACAACCAAACTGTACACAGATTGAGTGGGTGTTATTATTTTTCACCACAGTTCGTGTCAGTAGCTTGTGTGTTTTCCATTATTTAAGAATTTTATTTAAAAGTACATTTTTACTTTTTACTCCTTGTCCAGGAGAGGTCTGTTTAAAAAAGGCAGGGAAAATAAAAGGGGATGGCTAATACTTAAATGTGCCATGTATATTATCATGTAGTTTACTGGAAAAATCTCCAAAACATTGTTTACATGTTAACAATGTTGTAAACATTGTTTACATGTTACAAGAACCACTTGACTAGATACTACGTTTGCCTCCTGGTTTATTTTAAATGGATTGTGCTTGGTTTTTTTGTGTTAAAACCTTACTGGCATTGCTGTGTCATGAGCAAGATAGTAAAACATTTCTACCCTCATCTATGGCAGTGGGGGATTTTCATGCCTACACACTTTTTAACAAGTTCAGGTGAAATCTGTGCTTACACTAACATTTAGGCACTAAGTTCACAAGCATTCTCCTTGAAAATGTCTGCATGTAATCATAGCTGTTGTCTGTAGTAATGTGTTCCCTTTGGTCTAATTGTACAATACTGATGTTGCAGACCAGGGGTAGGCAAGTGTCAAGTGTCACTTCCTGGAGGTTTTAGAAGCAGTTCTCAATAAGAACATAAAGGTTACAAACGGGGGTAGATAATTCAGCCCATCTAGCCCTACTTCTTTGGTGGTTAATTGATACAAGGATCTCATCCAGCAGAAGAAAGCTATGAGATCACCTTCAACAAACATGGCCTGGTAGCTTGTCCCATACTCCCAATTAGTATCTAAATAGGACCTCTTTAAAATATTATTTTTATTCACACCAACTTGATTGGTTCAACTACGTCATTAATGACTGAGATGAAATAAAAACAAGAAACGCGGCGAATGCTGTTATAGCTTTCCTATGGAAATACAAACATGATGTTTTCATTGTGCCCACGCGATGGCAGCAGATCGCTTTTTTTTTAGAATGGTGAAGCAAAGATCTCTAAGTGGCGATCAGCCAAGGATCTTCAATCATTTTCTTGTTTTTTCTTGCTCTAACTGAATCTACTAATCTACTGAGTCGATTATCGATCGTAAATCGGCTTTAACATTTGTACTGGGTAAACACCCAAAAAGTAACGATGTTGAGATCCTTGTAAAAACAGAAGACTGTGGCTTTCCACCAGTTGGGTCAGTTTCTCCAATCAGCACATTTTACAGAGAAGAAGTCAATAGCATAAGAAAACGGTGCCCGGTCTGAGATATAACAAAACAATAAATTCCCTTTTACTTTTGTGGAATAAGAAAATATTAGGAGGGAAGTAAATCCTTTACGTCCTGTTCTTACATTACACATATTAGACACAAGATTTCTGGAGGTGTGGCGGCATATAAACGCTTAGATTGAACTGAAACTGCTATAGTTAAAATAAAATGCTGACATATCACTCGCATGCCACCCACCTTTGAAGCAAGACGGCCTGAGACTCCGGAATATGACTCCCAGATGGAGGGGTAAAGAGAACGTGGCCGTAATCGTTGGGAGTAATGCCGGGTCTGAGTTTTTCTTTCATGGCCCAAAACAGCCCCAGTATTAGGAGCATTGCCCCCATCACAACGCAACATAAACTGAAAGCGTGCAGCTTGTTCTGATTGGAGCCCAGGAAGGCAGTTGACCCCCCAGTAACAATAAGGAACACCCCGATGAAAATGGCTCCATGGTGTAAAGAAGGCATGTCAAACCCTCAGGTTTGTGGAGAACGAACTGCGGGAGTTACTCGCTGTTGAATGCGGGGCGCGGTCTGCAGGATTCCATGGGCGGCGGATTGGAAGAAAGTGCTGCTGTTCAGAACGCGGGACAGTTCCACACTGTCGCACTCCGTTTGCCTTCACCTGTTAGCGAGCGATCGACAAAGTTATTCTCTTACAAGTGTAGGCACTGCTTTGGTTGTCCGAGCTGTGTGTCTCCTGCTCCGTAGATAGATCTTGGAATACAGGTGCTTGAAAAAATTGAGTTCGCAGCACAAAAACGTAGTTATCGTTTTCCTTTTTTAAAACGGGTTTTATAGCGCTGATTGAAATTATTGATGAATTATGATGAAGACAAAAACTCTCATTCCCATCCAGACGACTTTCCTTTTTGATGCTTGCAGTTTATTTTTTTCTATGAGACAAAGTAACGTTACCTTATGTATCTGCGCTTTGCGATTCGCATATACAGAAAATTCTTTGCGCAATCATTTCGTGACCTCTGTGGAAGAAAAAAAAAGTTTTGCAGTGGACTCAGGAAACTCTTAACAAGGTGAAGGTGAATGCTTACAAGGCAAGTGTTGACTATGGTGTCTGCCGTGTGAATAGCAATATGTCTTCATCATGGGGGAGTATGTCAGCGCCCCGCCCTGGAGCGTGTTTTATCGGAAACTTTAAAATTCTTTATTGCCCCTTTTAAACTGCAACTACATCTGGTCTACTCACTGGATACATTGACAAATGTATATGGAAAAATGCAGTACCATTAAAACTGTCAACAATATTTAGATTAATATATAATTCTTTAATTCTGTATATTCACTATATTTATGGCTGTGGTGTTCTTCATCAGAAATGTCAACATATTGACATTTTCCATTGAGCAACCCCTTATCGCTGTCGTACTGGGATAATGCTGTCAGCGTACCTTGCCTGTTAATATTTTTTTAAGGGCGAGCAGCAGTTTCGCTGGGCTGAATGGTCTGACGGTCTTCTCCACTTCCATTGGTTAGCGCTTTCGTACGAACAGGCTCGCTCACAGAATTGGAGAAATCTTAGCCAATCAACGGAAGAAGGGGGCGGGGCGTGCTGCAAAATTGTCAAAGCAGTTGTCGGCTTGGAATATTTCTGCTCGAAAAGAGCTGCTTTATGTATGGTTTTATGTACCGCTTTAGAGAGCATAATTATTTCAAGATAAGGAAGACATTTGATATCTATCCGTTTATTGTTTGCTATAAGACAACAGTCGTTTCTTTTTGACGAACCGCATCAGTGTTTCTGTGAACAAGCAGTGCTCCCTTTAGATTTGAAAATATCCAAAGGGAAAAATTAGATTAAAATTTAAAGAATCAAAATGGACCCACTGCTGTATCTCGGTGGCATGGTGGTTTTATTCCTGTTGTGGGTGAAAATAAAGGGATTAGAATACGTCATAATTCACCAGAGGTGGATCTTTGTCTGTCTGTTTCTTTTGCCATTGTCCGTGATTTTCGATGTGTACTACTATTTGCGAGCCTGGCTCATTTTCAGGATGTGCTCAGCTCCGAAACAGCACGACCAGCGCGTCCGGGACATTCAAAAGCAGGTAAGCTGCCGTCGCCAGGTGCAGTATTCATGTTTTGTAGTAACGCAACAAACTGGTTCTCTGTACAGTAACCGCACGCGGCGGTGGCCAGCGAGGTGGTAGTGCTGTCTTTGCAGTCAATCATGTGTGAAATCGCTTTTTCAGTCGGAAATGTGTACTGTCTACACAAAAGCTGGGGTTTGCAAATTTTGCCACACACTAAGTTGATAGTCCAAGTAGTAATGACATATTTAAAAAAAATACTTTTTTGATTTTTAAATGCTATCCTTTTCAATACGTGTGAAAACACTTGCGCATTTCATAAACCTGAGTAGTAATTATTAGCTTTGAATGTTATTTTACGTCTTAGAAAACTGATATTGAGCAGTTACTCAATATATGTCAAAGTGGCCGAGGAGATCACGTTTAGAAAGGTGGGAGTTTGAATCCCGATAGATCAACACCCTGCAACTTTTGGGTCCACAGTTTTCACTTTTCTGTGTAGGGGGCAGGGAGGTCTAACGAAGGTGCAATGTGTGGGGCTAATGAAGACTTTACCCGCATTCAAGTATGGAAGAGCTGTCTTGAGGGATTGTGCAACAAGACAAGCTAAAGCTCTTTTATTAGCTTGGGCTTTGCTGAAATATGAGTAATATAATTTTGTTTGAATTTAGAAATAAACCGAGGGTAAAAACATCCACCTGTAATAATATTTTTGTGTGAGAGTTGTGTATGTTCTCTTGTAGCCATTCTGTTCTGTATAATGGTAGCTTATATAACAGTTTTAATGTACAGTTTAAAAAAAAACCAAGATGAAATGGGAAAGGTATTGTGCATTCTGAAGCACTTTTCCAACAGATTATTTGAAAGATTCCTTCTAATGTGTGGTAAAACACATTGGCAGAAAACAATAAATGTTTTTATTGTGCTAGACCACATACAGTATGTGAAATCTTTCTTACCTGTATATATACTGATGGAAAAAAGAAACAACATTTTCTGGAATGAGAATATTATGTACTTTCACAAAAAGTTATCAATTTTGTTGTAAGCCCTCTGACCAGCAATACAGCTTGTGCAGTGAGGCATTGCAACTTGCCAATCACACGAATGCTCATTAGATGCACTTTTACCCAACACAGTCCAGGTGGAACAATGCCTGATCAGGTCACCTTTAAAAAGGCCTTAATTCAAAGCTTAGGTCGCTGCAAGAAAAAGGCCACACTTAGCCAGTTTTCTGTGCATTCCAAAATGCCTTGAATGTCACCAGAAGCAAGGAAGAGGGCCATTGGCATGCTATAGGCAGGCATGTCATGTGCCAGCGTTGCCAGACACTGTGGTGTAAGCTGCTCGACTGTGTCCCAACTGCAGAGAAGTTTTCAGCAGACCAGTAGGACAGATGACCATCCAAGATCCGGTCGCCCTCGAGTGACCACACCAGAGCAGGACTGATACATCAGACTGCTCCATCTGAGAGATTGTTTTAGATCTGCCACACGTACTGCTGCTGAAACAGCCGGCAGACACAATGACCGCATCAGTGACAGGACAGTGAGGTTCCATGCTGCTGGCCTTGGAGCAAGGCGACCTGTCAGAGGTCCTCTCCTTAATGTCACACTTGACTGGCTTGGGCCAGACAGAGGCTGCGATGGACTCATCAGCAGTGGCATCAGGTCCTCTTTACAGATGAGTCACTCTTCAGCCTGTTCCACGCAGACAGAAGGAGGAGGTGTTGCATTTCTTTTTTCCATCAGTATATTTCCTTTATTACCGCTATATGAAAACATCCAAGGGTTTACTCAAGGGTAACAAGTGTTTTTTCCTATTAGTAGCTACGAATCTGTCAAGTGTTTTATTATGAGTTATCAGAATGTGGTGCAGCCCAAAAGCGTTTCAGCTTATACATGGCAACAAGACACCAATCTCCTCTAAATACATAAAATAATAATCTAATAAAAAATTAGACTTTAAAAAAATAATCTAAAGCTTTCAATTTTGGTTCAAGTGAAAACCTTCCTTAGTAGCTTTGTGTTCTTCTGTTAAGTGCTATGAATAAAACACATTTTATGAATGGTACCATTAATTAAAATTAGGATAATGGAATTGACAAATGCAGTAGTTAGTGGGCAGAAGGATGCTGTGTCATTGAATAGCATTTCAGAGGGCGTGCCCACTGCTTTCGTAAGGCTTGTTTCTTATTAGGCTTTTACATTGTCTTCTTGTTCTGTTCTTTTTGTTTTCTTGCTCTATTTCTTGTTCACTTTCTTACTTTTTTGTCCAGTGTAGTAAAGGTGTTCTGTCTCAAACATACAATTTTAGCACCTGTGTAAAATAACATTATGCCATTTCCGGAAATGCTTGGCAATTTTTGAATGTAGTTTATCTATTTAATACAGTTACGTTACAGACAACCACGAGTTTCTGGTAAACCCTACAAGCCATTCCTCTTTTCTTCCATTTTGGATGGAGATTCCTGTCTGCAGGAATAACCTTTTATTAAAACTGCTTAGGATCAGAGAATCTTTTAAATTCCCATTTTCCTGGCTCCTTTCTTCCATGTTAGAGCTGTGTTTCTTAGCCCCGTGCCATTAAATCCTGTGTCCTTTTATTCCTCTGTTGCAGCTCAGCTCTTACATAATGAAAACTATTGATCTTGTGTTGGTGTCACGCCCGACATCCCTCCCTAGAGGGTGCTCCACTACTCCTGTTATTGTTTCTGTGATTAAGCTTCTCAGGTGTAACTTTTTAGGTTTATTTAAAGACTAGCTCCTCCAGTCCTCAGGGCTCATCATTAGGGTAAGGATGTCGCGATGGCACCAGGAAACCCTACGTCTTGTCTCCTGAGGGCATAGGCCTCATCCCCGACGCCTCCCGCTTCCTGAGCCCAGGGTTTGGAGGATTTCGCCCCGTCATCCTTGGACCTCCATGTTTTGTCTCTCTGTGTGTTCCCCCCTCCCGGGGATTTTAACCTTGTCGCATCCCAGGATGGATTTCTCGCTGATGGACTCTCAAACTGTGCCGTGACCTGCCTTTGGACCCGTTTGGATTTGGATGCCGTTCTTTGTCTTCCCCATTCACTGTCTCACAGATTGTCACTATTATTTTGTGCACTATTAAACCCCTGTGTGTTCCTTTTACCACACCTCCTGTTTTCTCCAGCTCTTACCGCATCGCATAGGGTCTACTACAAGATCTGACACGGATCTCAGTCCGTGTTCGTGACAGTTGGTTCTTGTGACCTTTTATTGAATCCACTTTTCTCCCTTAAAAGGTGTAGTGGTGACAGTGATTTCATCACCTCTTTACAAGTCTCTGGGTTTCAGGATTTCTCCCTTTCTGCTGACTATTATGTAGGTGAATCAAAACAAAGAATAATTTCTGTGTGAGTGTTTTATATTTTGATATAGAGCCATTCCCACCTTTGTCTGGGCACTTTTAATAGTATCCTAGTTAACAGTATTAAGTATTATACATTGTTAATAGTATTAAGAGTATTTTGGACAGAATAAAAGGGAGCAACCATTTAGTGAGCATGTTTAGGAGAGTCATGTTTGCAAAAGCTTATTGGAATTTCTTTGCAAAAATACACCAGCAGAGCACATTTGATACCAAAGACCAGAAACATTAAAAACATATGAAAAGCATGTCAAGCAGCTCAGTTTAGGAGTTCAGTTAGTCAAAGTAATTAATAGTTCACCAAGACAAAGACACTTCATTTACTATAGTGTCCTGTGCACTTACTGCAATTTGAAGTTATCCTGTCACATAATGGTCTTGTTGACAGGTTCGGGAGTGGAAGAAGGAAGGAGGGAAGACCTACATGTGTACTGGACGTCCCGGCTGGCTGACTGTCTCTCTCCGTGTTGGCAAGTACAAGAAGACCCACAAGAACATCATGATCAACCTCATGGACATCTTAGAAGTTGACACTAAGCGACAGGTGAGGGACATTCATTCCATCATCCTGTTTGGCCAGCATTGTATTTTATGCTCCTGCAGAGCCTGACCAAAATAAAAAGAGACCACAGAAGTAATGCTATATTCTTGTTTTTTGTAAGAGTGTCCCGTGTAAGTTGTGGGACAACAGTTTGATAGCAGTGGGGTAAGACAGAGTTGTATCAGTTGACTATCAGATCTTAGCTCTGAGGACTACATGCTTCAGAGACACCTCTGGATTGGAATATTGTCTCTGTCTTTTCCTGATAAAGTTTGAAAACTAAAGTGAGCCAGCTTTATTAAAAATGCTGATTTTTGAACGAGGGTTGTATGAATAAATGATTAGGTGATTGTTTATTGAAAAAAATGAATGTAGAATAGTATTTTATATTTCCTGTGGTTATTATGAGCAATAATTGTAGATTTTCATTTTTGTCTAAAAACAGAACATTCTGTTTCTGCACTTAAAAGAAAACACAAAGTTTAGTTTCTTTTTTGTCTTGATAGAGTACAAAGTCTGTTGTTTACTTGTACACCATACCTGTATGTGTGAGAATTCAAGCTGTAGGTCTCAGTTCATTACAGTTGAAATAAATGCCCTGTGATAAGTTAAAAACAAAGCAGTAGCTCAATATTGTGTTTTGTGGAGAATGCACCTTTCATCTTTATGGTTGCAGAGAACAGTAAGGATAGATAGACAGGGTTTGTCTTTCATATAGATTGTGTTTCATGTAGAATGGATGGCCCTGGGTTGTTGAACTGTGACCACATTATAGTCTATGATCACAACATAGTGTTTACACAATTCTTGCAGTTCCAAGTATTCGCTGTGATCATCTGGATTCAAAGTGCTAAAATCCTTCCAACAGACACTATCTCCATATGAGCTGGTCCTGGGCAGAGTCTCCCAATGAGGTGATGTTAATGTTACACTGCTCCATGTTGGCCTTGAGGTCAACTTTGTCTTCCTATATGGAATGTCTTAGGTGGTGGAAGACTTGTTTAGGGAGTCTGGAATGGGATACCTGAACAACATGGCCAGCCCAGTGATGCTGACGTTGCATGGAATTGCCTCAGTGCTCATTGCTCATTGTTAGCTGTTCAGAGGACACAAACATGGGCTTGTCTGTCTTCTGGCTCTATTCGAAGGATCTTCCACTGGCATTAATGATGAAATTTTGCAGTGCTTTAACTTGTTTCAGTATGTTGTCCACCTCTCAGTTCTTAGATTATCATCCATGGCAATTAACCTCAATGAGATACTTAAACTCCTTAGCCATGCTATGCCTTCATCATGTGTTGTTCTTCATGTTATAGGACTTCATTTATACAGTCGCCTTGACTCATTGTTAATTCATTTTCATCTTCTTGGAATTGCTGTCATTCTGTCAAGCACAAAGGATTGTCTCATGCTGTTGATCAAATATGCTTACCTGAACACATTTCAAAGGACTGCAAACACAGTATCCGACCTTTTAAAATCTCAAAAATACCAAACAACATAGTGTTTACAAAGTGACAACAAAGCTCCTTAATTTTTAAAGAAATTCAGTGAATGCTATTTTTGAATTGACATACCTATATCAGTTCCATACTGTACATTTGAAAACTAAGAAATCTTTCTACAAATGCTATATCTGTGTTTTTCCAAGTACTATTACACTACATGGATTGCTGGAATTCCTGATGATGATAGAGAAAACAGAATGATGGAGCTCCATTCTACTCATTCTCTCTGTTGTTCTATATTACTTTCTTCTTTTTCTGTAATCAGCATTGTTCTGTATTTGTTGGGTGTGTTGTTATGAGAATGTAAAGACATCCTCAGATGGCAGGTTTTATTAATACAAACAATCCAAAAGGATGGATTATCTTTTTTTTCATTTTTATAAATATTCATAATCCACACTGTACTCTACTGTTTTGAATGTGTTTTTGACTAAATGAAATAGTGTTCAGGAATAAAAGTAACCCAGCTCCACTCTTATGCAACTGTAAAACTGAAACTAGAAAAATCGTTACACATCAAATTTAGATCCTGCCACCTCTTACGATATCTGAACAAAAGATCCATTTGAGTGTTACAGTGGGTTGTGTCTGTGTGTAGGAATCATTGTTTTTTCTCCCTACAGTATGTGTGTGCATCTTTCCCTCTAGGTTGTTCGTGTTGAGCCCCTTGTGAACATGGGTCAAGTGACTGCTCTACTCAACTCAATTGGCTGGACCCTTCCAGTTCTACCAGAACTAGATGACCTCACAGTGGGTGTGTATGGTTCTTTATGACATCACAGAGGATCTATTTGACATTGTAATACTGCCCTGACTTTGAGTCATTCCTTATACCCATAGGTGTTTATGTATAATTTTAAAATAAGTCTTTCCTTTTATACAGTCTGACAAACATATATATATATAATAAAGCATTTTTAAAAAACTAACTTTCATAGATGCTTCATTATGTAAACAGTTTCTTTTCACCTTCTATTTTCAGAGTGTAGGTAAGAATTTTCTGCCTTGGCATTGGTATTTAGTTTTTCCCCTGTATAAAATCTGAATTTTAACAGAAGACCTTTTAAAAAATACCTTTTAAAAAGTAGAAATGAGTTTTAAGCTGTTTTTCATGTTCCGTATTAAATGCCAATATAATTCTTTTACTAACTCATTTACAAAGACTTACATTAGCAAGATGTTGGTCTAAATGAAGGGGAGGCCTGGATATTTCCTGGATCAGTTTCCTAAATGGGTTTCAGTCTCTGCTGGGATTAACCTCATCCATTATAGCTACATGGTTAGGAATTCATTTAGAAGCTTGTAGATACAAAAGCACACCTGGATAATATAAAGTAAGAATACAGTCAATTTAATTTAAAAATGTATTCAGCTAACAGTATTGTTGTTAACCAAAATAAAAGAAGCATGATCAATTTTTTTTCATTTTGTCAAAACAGTTTTACAATTTCAGATTATATAATGGAGATACGATCATTTTTGCGCTCAGAAGAACATTAAATCAATAAATTGATTTTCTTATAAAACAGGGTCTTAAATGCAAGTTGCTATATTGTATATACAGTATTTGTGAGAATTCACTGTAAGTTTGGTTTATTTACTCTTTAAAGTGGAGCCCAATAAGATCTGAAGAGATGTATATGATACTAATCAAAACATCCAAACATCTAATAATCACCTTTTTTGCCTGTAATTTTATTTTCCAGAAGAATCTGGTGCCTTGAATCTTTTTGTTGTTACTGTTAAACATTGTTTGATGGCACCCAGCCTCCAGGATTCCTATTCCTATACCTCTTGTAACCACTTACAGTTCCTCTGCTGCAGATGTCCAGGGAAGGGGTGGGGCTTGTCATTCCAATTTGATAATTCATGTCATTCTTGAATGTTTCCCACGTATGGGTGCATGAGGCCAGGGTGTTACTTGGGAACCAAGAAGAAGGACCCTCTAAAAAGCTATTTGCCTATCATTTTCCCTATCTATTTCCACTATATCACACATTTTCTTGCTGAAAGAAAAGGTTTCTAAAATTATATGCATAAACAGTAACATGGTCTATAGATCTGACAATTTTACCTTTGTCATGTAATGGTCTTACAAGTTTCCAGAAAGATGATTCTGAAGTCTGAAAATACATTTTTATCAGGGGCTTCTGCCCAAGCTGCTTTTGTGCCACTGATGTAGGTCGCCCTGACTGTTCACACTCTGACATTTATCTCTGCTGCACAGGGGGACTGATCATGGGCACAGGTATTGAGTCCTCTTCCCACATCTATGGCCTCTTTCAGCACATCTGTGTAGCCTTCGAACTGGTCTTAGCTGATGGCAGCCTGGTCAGGTGTACTGCGGTGAGTCCTACCTCTTCAGAAGTGGGGGTGCCTAATAATTCCCTGCATTTGTACGTAACTCTTCATCCCAAGGGGGTCTCTAAGTACTTTACATATACTGAAGAAAAGCCACCTTTATACACCACTGAAGTGCAGCTGGGTAATAAGTGGCTGGCATACTTTTCCAGTCCTACTATGTGGGAAATCTGACATAGAAGTGAAAAATTACATCACTTATAAAGGGAGATTTTTATACATTTTACTGTGAGAAGAGCTTTTACAAATTAAAAATCTTGCAGTGATTTCAAAATTGTTTTGTGTTAAGGGCACCAAACCAGTGAATGAACAAATTGGATTAGAAATGAGAGGGCCACTGCTGCTTATGTCTGTTCTAGAATGACTAGCTTGCCCGTCTGCTTTATATTTATTTTAGAACACTCACATCTGCTATTGTGAGTTCAAGGAGAATTGAACAAGCTATCCAGCCACGTGGCTAAAGCCGATATCTTGAATTCCTTCAATAAAAGACTGGATGAGACTGGATCAATTAATTTCTAACTACTCTTGTTTGTACCCTTTCTTACATTCTGAAGTGTGCAGTGTGTCATTGCATTCTACATCACATGTTACCTGTGTTCTAGAAAGAGAACTCTGACCTTTTCTACGCCGTGCCCTGGTCCTGTGGCACATTGGGCTTCTTGGTTGCTGCAGAAATCCGAATAATCCCAGCACGGCGCTTTGTTAAGCTGCGGTACGAGCCAGTCTGTGGGCTGGAGAGAATTTGTCAGCGGTTTGCAGAGGAATCTGCCAACAAGGAGAACCAGTTTGTGGAGGGGTTGCAATTTTCACTTGATGAGGCCGTGATCATGACAGGGATTATGACAGAAGAGGCAGAGCCTGACAAGGTGAATGCTGGGAAAATAGTGCAATATATTGACTGAATTGTCTATATACATGTAATTGGACTGGTTTAAGTAAACTGCTTAGAATAATATAAAAATATTTTTCTTTTTTTAACAGTTAAATAATCAAATAATAGGGACATCACACAATTCTGATTTTAACTTGCAACTCAAAACTGGCAACCAACTGAGGCTAAGCAGGTATGCGCGTAGCCAGTATCTGTATGGGAGACCTCCTGGTTGCTAGTAAAGGTGTTAGTGGAACCACTAGGGAGTGCTCACCATGTGGTCTGTGTGGGTCCTAATGCTCCAGTATTGTGATGGTGACACTATACAGTAAAAAAGGCACCATCCTATGGATGACATCCTGACTCTCTGTGGTCATTAAATATCCCAGGGTATTTCTTGAAAGGTGTAGGGATGTTATCCTGGTGTCCTGGCCAAATTTCCCATTGCCCTTTTACAATCGTGGCATCCTAATAATCTCTATGTTTGAACTGACTTCATTACTATTTTCTCCTCCCCACTGATAGCTGGTGTGTGGTGAGCATACTGACACACTATGGCTGCTGTTGCATTATCCAGACGGATGCTGCACATTTGTGGGGAATCCCACTACCTGTAAAAGGCTCTGAGTGCAGTGTTCAGAAAAGTGCTATAATATTACTATTATTAGTTTATTAATAATAATAATAAAAAAATAATTTACATACATATATGATACAGAGGATTAACAGCACAAAGCAGCCATATTCTGAAAATCCTAATACCTGTCTGAATAATTTCTGACTGCCTGCAGTGGCAGTGACAATGTGATAATGATATTTAATGCTGTTAACATGATCTTGTGGGCCTCAGCATTCTGTTCTAACAATTGCAGGTGTGCTATCCTTATTCAGCTTTACAAAATGTGTACAAAATGCTGCTGCTACAGTTTTTAGAGCCTTATGTTTTCCCTGAATTTTAATGAAAAACTCCAAAGAATATTTATGGCCTGAAAACATAAGCAGCTGATAATTGTTCCGGATTAAAAAAGCATACGGGGAACTCTAAATAATATAGACATTCTTTACACAGTTCAGTTTACAGTCTATTCTGATATCCCTACCTTATACCGCACATTATAGTAAACTGAACAAATATACTGTAGTAAATGACTATTAAACAGCACCTGTAATGCTGTTATACCTTACTGCTTGGGAGTTCTTTTAAGGATTAATGCTGTCCTTTCTCAGATCAACTGTATCGGGCGTTACTACAAACCCTGGTTCTTCAAGCATGTGGAGAGTTACCTAAAAGAGAACCGGAGAGGAGTGGAGTATATTCCCCTTAGGCACTACTACCACCGGCATACACGTAGCATCTTCTGGGAGCTGCAGGTAAGGACTGTCACATACAGCAGGGCCAGCTCTCTGTGCTACTGTGGGAGCTCAGACCAACAACGCAGAGCACCACATTAAGATGCTATTCTACCAAACCTTTGCTTATTGCAAGGCTGGCATGCAAGATCATACATCTTAAATCTAATCCTACCAATTTTTCCCACCATCCCCTTCTCCTTTTCAGGGAATTAGCTAATACAGTGACAATCCCTCCACTGCCCAGGGAATTCAAAGCATTATATAAGCAAAATTACCATGCCATTTTAGAGCATTATCGCCAAGCCAAAGTACTGTGTCAAATAATTGTGCTTTTCCTTTTGATAAAAACCATAATAAATTATGCATATTGTTTTTGACAGAGAAGCAACAGATTGTGATGGACTTATTCTAATTGTAATGTTGTAATGTAGTTCAGACCACTCCTGACTCAGCAATGAAACACTCAGAAGGGAGTGTTCCCAGATCCATTAGTCTTTCCAGACGTTGAAACCAGAAGTCTAAATCATTTAGTATTTCATTTTTCTCGCCACTTTGATTGAACACTTGAGGCACAACCGTTGAGTAATTTATTATGGTTCACACCTCGTACAAGAAGCGTTAGCAGCTAAATATTCACTTCATATTCAATTCTCCATATGTTTTTCTACAGGTTTTTGAGTTCATGTATGTGAGTCCATTCCTTCTACACAAAAAAGTATAATTTTTACAGTATTAATAATAAACCTTTAGCCAATGAAAAGCAGGATTGCTCTACACTCAGAGCCTATTGCCCCCACTCTATTCTCACTCTTGCAGTAAAAGAGGGGCTGACTGTAGCAAGATTCTGATTCTGTAGCAAGATGGTATGAACTGGGTTAACCGCAAGCTGAACAAAGTATTGCAAAGAAACTATAGACCCACGAAGGTAATTAGAAATATTGACCTGTATAGGAGTTTTGGTACTGTGCTATTTTGTGCACATCTTTACAGTGTGTCAGTATTTGGACATGTAGGGTTGGGTTTATACACAATATTACTAGGCAGTGACACAGCTAGCAAAAACAGTTGATATTATATTGAACACATAGATGTATGAAAAGTAATTTTAAAAGGAGAGAAAGAGTAGGGTTCAAGGAGCCTTGTCCTCTAGGGTCTCAGTGCATATGATCTTACATATGTTTGAATGATTGCCTGCTTCAGACTCGGGACAGTTGGTCCAGCTTAGTGAATAATTTATTAAGCAAAGATAAGTAAAGTTCAGTTGGAAAGAAAACTGAAGATCCTTTGGCCTTCAAGGGTTAGACTTGAATTTCAATGGAAAGCGGGAAAAAAGTCAGGAAAATTGGGGGAGATGTATTTCTAGACAGTTGTCAGAGCTCTGGTGATTAACATCATGATTTCCCCACAGGATATTATTCCCTTTGGCAACAGCCCACTGTTCCGGGGCCTGTTTGGGTGGATGGTTCCACCGAAGATCTCATTACTAAAGCTAACCCAGGGCGAGACCATCCGCCAGCTGTACGAACAGCACCATGTTGTCCAGGACATGCTGGTTCCCATGAAGCACCTGGAGAGCGCGATCACCACTTTCCACAAGAACATCCATGTGAGTGCTGCATGCATCCAGTAGGGGGAGTAGGAAATGGAACTCCTATTGCATATTGTACATTCACTGGCCAAAATATTAGCCTTCTCAGTATGAGAGAAACTGGCAGCTCAGACATTTGGAAAATGTGCTTCACTGAATAGCCAGTGGTACAAAACTACCATCTGTTGGACTATAACTGAATATGACAGGAGTCAGACTGGAGCGTTGTTCTGGCAACGGAAGTCAGGGTAAGTCTCCTGCTCTTCAGCCAGGTGCACATCACTTGCCAATGATTTTCTGTTCATTTGAATTGGCTTTTTTAATGTTTTGGCTGATGAGCATAGTTTTTCCACCACATCATTTATGTTCATATGTAGAAATCGGTACTGGGCAGCAAATATTTCATTATATGGAATGAATGTCCAGAGACCAAAATGTGCAGTTATGTGTATACATTTTCTTTTCTGCTTGTACGAGAGCCTGCTACTCACAAATCCTGCACATTCAAAAACTCTGCTATTGGAATCATATTTCTGTCCCTTGGAAGAAAATACAGTTTCTAGCATTTACTATAGTCTCAGTTGGAGGACAGAGGGAGGATGGCAAAATGGAAAAGTAAAGGAAAAATATAAATTTGCTTTTAACATCTGCATAGTTTAGAATGGAGGGTGTTTATCATGAGTGTTATTTTCACAAGAATAAAATGAAACTTTCAATAAACTGAACTGTCCTGAGGGAAGAACGCATTGTACAACCCAATTCCTTCAAATAGAAAAAGGGACTGCAACTAGAGATGCCCTGTCTTCTGGCTATTACATCTAATTAATAAAAAAAATGTTATGCTGTCTTCTCCATCAGTGGCTACAGTGCACAGAGTGAACCCAGTCTCCCCAAAGTGGTATACCTTGTGTCACTGGCACAGCTACTGTGGGATTTCCAAAGCTTTTTCTCTGTGGCAGACTTGGCGTCTTCATACTTGTTTTGAAAACCAAGCAGATTGAAAGCAAATCAAGATGTAAATAAAACCAGTGCAGAAAAGATTAAAAAATGTGTTTTTTTACATAACACATTTTGTTTTTGAAAGTGTGATCTATTTTGGAAGAGTAAAACTGGAGCAGATCTTACTCTGGTGCATAAAACTTGAAAGTGGTCCTGTTGTTTTTACACTTGTACCCTCTTTTTTGTAAGAAAGGCAAATTTTACATTTAAGAAAAAGCACAAATATTAATTAATGCCTTATTGATTTAAAATAATTCCCAATGCAGGAGTAGGCTGTATCTATTCTCCACATTCCATACTTACATTGCAAGTATTTTCTTCTAACTTACCATTAATAATTTAAGTGATATTCTGCATCAGGGCTAGTCAATTCAGTCAGTGAGTAAAGCAGTGGTTTTCCCTGTTGTGTGCTGCTGCTCTGTGAAAGTGTGGGCTCTGACAGGGACTGTGTGTGCTGGTTGCAGGTGTACCCTCTGTGGCTGTGCCCGTTCGTGCTGCCCAGCCAGCCAGGGATGGTGCATCCAAAGGGCGACGAGGCTGAGCTTTATGTGGACATTGGTGCATATGGGGAACCCCGCGTCAAGCACTTCCAGGCTCGGGCTTCTATGAGGCAGCTGGAGAAGTTTGTTAGAGGCGTGCACGGGTACGAGTGATGTCCTCTCTGTATCTGTTCCTTTTAGTGTCTTTTTAGTTTTGTTTTTAGTTTTGTTGTCTTTGCTTTGCGTGGTTTCCCCTCTTTCAGGCTGTCTATCACTCCCTATACCCTTTTCATACTATTGGCAAACTGCCTAATTAATTTAGTGTGGAAGAGGAGATTTGCCAGCAGATGGAGACAATAGAGCTCACGTGTATTTGCCTCTTTCTCTTTCTTTTGTCTCTTTCTGAGCTTCTCACTCTCTTTCTCTACCTTTTTTCAGTCAGCTCTTCCCATAATCTTATTGACCTAAATTATAAAAGCAATCATCAAGAATGGTCTTGTTGCTTGTTGCATTGGAATATCTCAACACAGTGTGACACATTTTCTGCCTTGTAGGTAGAAATGATAATCAAGCCCTTCTTTCTTGCTGTCTGGCCGATGCCAAAATGGCTGGTAAATGGCTGAAAATAAGCATGTTGTAATGTTTTCTTTATCAGCACGTCCTGGGTCCCCACATGGTCTGTGCTGTTATAGGGTTATGCAGGGTTTATTAGAGAGGAGATTGCTTTGTCTTTTTCAGGTTCCAGATGCTATACGCTGATGTGTACATGGACCGTCAGGAGTTTTGGGAGATGTTTGATGGCTCTTTGTATCACAAGCTGAGGGAGGAGTTGGGCTGCAAGGACGGTTTCCCTGAAGTTTATGACAAAATCTGTAAAGCAGCACGACACTGATCCACCCCTATCCAAAAGAAGGAGAATATGTGAGTGCCCGTTTCAGTTCAGCTCAACTGTGTTTCATTTCGACTGACCCTCTTCAAATTGTACTTTTATACACCTGGGCTGCAGTCTGGTAAATGTCTCACATTTTTACCCTGCTGTGTAATCCAATTTTAGTAAAACCATCAGAAACAAAAAATGTATTTAGTGAGTTCTGTCAGCCATGGAGTTAATTTAATCTTTTATATAAACATTTAAAACTATGTGTACACTTATAAGCTTAGTTTTATGTACCTGTAGTTGGACAACCTTCCACTTTTTATTATCACTTGCTTCCAGCAAAGATAAAATAACACCATTTGAAATAAAACACGGAGGCTTAGACAGGAGAGTACAGTTGTGGCCAAAAATATTGGAACCCTTGAACTTTTTGCAAATAACTCACATTTTTCTCTAAGAATAAGTTGAAATTGACCAAAGTATTTGGTCTCCAAAGTTCTTTATTTCACTGTTAATATTACAGAACCTTTGTTTTTCATTAATAACTTAATATATCATTTAAATCAGAAAATAAAAAAAATGGCATTGACAAAATTATTGACACCCCAAACTCAATATTTGGTAGCACAGCCTTTGGTTAAAATAACTGCAATCAAGCACTTCCTATAGCCATTGATGAGTTTCCTGCACCTCTGTACTGGCAGTTTGGCCCACTCTTCTTGTGCAAACTGTTACAGTTCTCCCAGATTTGAAGGGTGCCTTCTTCCAACTGCTGTTTTCAGATCTCTTATTAGAAGCGCAATAAAAGATTAACCAACAATAAATCACCTTTGGAATACCACATATGGTACATAACTAAGTTTGACTTATGGAGCAGGAGCATTGTAGGATAAAAAGAGGTTTTGTATAGATTAGAAACACCAAATTTGTAAAAAATAAATAGACAACGTTTTGTAAATACAAAACCCACACATTTTTAAGTGTTTCCTGTGTCCTACTAAAGTCCTACTGAAGTTACTGTCATTGTGATTGGGAAGAGTTAGGGGTGATACTGTGGAACTACACTTAAATTGAATATACATGTGTTTATTTATGGCTTTGGTTACAAATGGACAAATAAATTTGAATTCTGCAAATAAATTACTCTTTTCCTGTCATTTCTAACATAACTAGAAGAAACTAGAGAGTTTTTAATCTTCAAATAAAGACTTGGCTTTAAACCAATGTCATTTGGCAGATGCTTATATCCAAAGCAACTTACAGAACTAGAGTACAATCTACTGCGGTTGCGGACAACCTATGTATTATATTTCATTAATTAAAAAGACATGAAATTAAGTAACATGCTTAGGTTAATTCAATGCAAGTAAGTGGCAGGAGTCATGTGTGTCAGGAAGTTCCTAGTTAAACCATGTTCTTTGTTTGCTACTGGACCATCTGCATGGTTGGGTGAGTATTTTGCATGTGTTGGTGCATGTAGAAAGGAATGTTTATTAAGCAGTTCATATTTGTGCCAAGGGTAAATAAAACAAATGATCTTGGTTTTTTTATATATTTATTTGCTTTGTGAAGGTTTTAAGGTTTTCATCTTCCATTAACAGATGGTTACAGTCAATCTTTCTGAAACTCTAGGCTAAAGCAGCATTGCAGGGAGAGATCACTCCATAGGGCTTTTCAGGAAGCACTAAGAAAGACCTCTTTTCAGCTGGAATATTAATAGACCGTAGCCTTTCCCTGGATAAAAAAGAAAGATTACATATTCTTGTTTAATTGTGGCAAAGTTTTTTTTTTATTTATTCCTGTACTACACTACTGAAAAACTGTTTTATACTTGGGAGATCATTGCCATTTCAATATTCATGGTTCTAATTATAAAAGATATGGCAATTATTACTGATGGCACCTGCAAATTAAAGTATCTATTTCCTTATCAATATCTTGTCTGCAAATGTTATCATTTAGAGTTTTACAGTATAACACTAATATTTTGAATGTCACTTGTTTCTTTGATTGCACAGATTCCCCATTTTTCTTTTATATCGCTTACTGATTGAGCTTACATGCAGGTAGTCTTATAGAAAATACATATCCATATTTTGTGGGTTCATTTTCCATTTTGTGCGATGTTTGTATTAATAAAATGTGATGCATCAACTAAACAAGCTTGACAGGCTGAAGCACTCTCATATTCTGGAATTCTGTTCTCCTTACAGTTTTTGTTTGCTTCTGAATTTGTTTTCTTGTTTACTTATCCTAGTTGTTGTGATTTGTTTGTACCACTTTAGAAATTACAAAAGTGAATCTTACCGGTAGTAGTTATCCCTATCTGGATTGTGGAGGAAGCGCTCAGTTTGGGAGTTGAAAACCGAGTGATAGCCTCTGGCGGTCTTGTTCCACTGTCTGTTACTGATGTCATAGCGTCCTGGACCAGCTGTGTTCTGGAACAGTAATCAACTCACATTACAGGAATGCTTGTGTTCAGGCTGTGATGGACCGACCATGAGAAAGGCTGACCAGACCATCAGGTAACACCTTGAAATGCAAGATTTTTTTTGTACTAGTTAATGTACAGTCTGAGATGCTCAAATAATGACCCCCCATTACAGGGTCTTGCCTCCAGTAAGTGCATTAGTCAGTTGAATAATTTACATAATTTTAAGTTTATATCTGCTCCTGGAGGGACAACATTTTGCAAGTTTTATAGATAATTTAAAACATGCAATGGCTAAATATGCATAAATCATGGTAATTTAGACTAATCAAGTATTCAACTTAGTAGAGTAAGAACTCAAGGGAAATCCCAAATATGATGTGGTTCAACAGGAGCAGAGGTGCTACTGCATGTCATGACTGACTGGCTTGACTTTTGGCTTTGACCTGTAGTGTAAGGAGGAAAGATCAGGACAGATACAGGAACATTCATTTATGCTTACAGGCAGAGGTGTCCGTTTCTAACGCTTTACATAAATTGCAAATCTTTTTATTCATGCATAGAATTTGCCTCGGTTGTACTAGTGGCTGTTTACACTGTATTTATCCGGCTGTGAATGCAGCTCCTGCTTTGTAACAGTTGGCGGTAAAAATCACATTCAGATTCCCCCATCATTTAGGAGATTTTAATCATGCTAGCCTGGGGAAGGTTCTCCTTAGATATAAACACCAGGTAGAAGTTGCAACTAGGAAAAATAAAATATATTGGAGGCATACCGGGTGTTACTTTGCACCTCTCTCAGCCAAACAGTTTATAATGTAGTATTTCTTAGTCGAAGATATAAACGGAGATATATAAAAGGCATATAAACTAATCACAAGAACTGTGAACCATACGAACTGTGGTCAGCTGAGACTCAGGAAGTGCTAAGTGACTGTTTTGTTACCACAGACTGGAGCATGTTTAAAGAGGCCTGTTGTGCTCTTCAAACAGTGATATACATTCACTTTTCCAAGAGCATATGCATTCCTTGCAAATCAGTCACTGTGTACAATAATAATAAGCCCTGGTTCAACACCCTGTGGGTAAAGAAAAACAGGGCATTAAAAAGAAGATGATACTGACTTCAAAACCAGCATTCCAATATGCAGTAAAGAGGGCTGAATATACTGCAAGACCACATTAGAAAATAAACTACCAATGACATCCAAAGCATCTGGCAGGGCCTTCAACTAATCTCTGACTACAGGGTGAAATAAACTGCTCCAGTTGACAATCCCTTTTTCCCCAGACAAGCTGAATGAATTATACTGCAGTTTTGATGCACAAAACAACAAACAGCAAATTTCACCTAGACAGCCAGTTTAACCCTCCAATCACCCTTTATCATTCAGGAGCATAGTGTAAGACAATTTTTCTGCATACAGAACAGCAGGATCTCGGCCAGACCTTGTTTCAGCAGATACACTGAAATCTTGTGCCAGTGAGCTTGCTCCTATTTTTACAGATATTTTCAATCTATCCCTTAAGCAAGCTAAGGTACCACACTGCTTTAAGATGGCTACCAAAATACCAGTACCTAAGAAATCCACTGTGAACTGCCTTGACCAGTAGTCTTGATGTCTGTGATAATGAGTTTTCAAGCAACTCAGCCAATTTCCTGTTTAATGTGTACTTGGACCCATGCCAGTTTGCCTACAGAGCGAACAATGGATAATGTAGTCTCCCTGGAGCTCTATAATGTATTTCAACATGTAGAAGTACCCAGTAAAATGCCTGAATCCTCTTTATTGACAACAGTTCTGCTTTTAACACAATCGTCCCTTTCAAGCTTTTTGATAAGCTGACAGAGATAGGTATTAATTAGACTCTGTGTTATTGGCTACTGAGTTTCATTTCTTATAAGAAGCAGGTGGTGAAACTGAAGAATACCAAACAGATCAGAACTCGTCACCACAGGAGCTGCTAGGGATGTGTCTTATCACCTCTCCTTTACACTCTGTTCACAAATGACAGTAATTCACATTCAGATTCAGTCAAAATGTTCACTCATGGTACTACTCTCATAGGGCTCATCACAAACAATGATAAGTCAGAATCTAGGAACGAAGTAGATTAGTTGAATGGTGTAGCCTAAACAACCTGGAACTAAATGTCAGTAAAACAAAAGAATCTGTGATGGACTTCAGGCAAAACAAAGGGGAACTCTCACCACTATACATCAGTGGACAGCTCGTAGTGGTGGTAGAGAATTTTAAAGGGCACCACCATCTCCAACTCTCTAAAATGGTAGGTCAACACATCCATTAAAGTCAAGAAAGCTTACCAGAAGCTGTTCTTTCTGAGACAAAGAACTTTGGAGTGTCACAGGAAGCAATGAAATTGTTGTATAGAACTCCAGTAAGAGTGCTTTGACCTTCTCCATCACTGTGTATTATGGCAACACTTCTGCCAGGACAAGAAGCAGCTAGAAAGAACAGTGCATATTGCCTCCAAAATTGTAGGATGCCACCTTCCGACTACAGACTCACTCTACCTCTCTAGACTGAAGCAAAAAGCCCTAAAGATCCTCGCTGACCCTTCTAACCCTACCCAACCTCTATTTACTTTCCTTCCTTCTGGCAGGCAATTTAGGTCTATCAAGATAAAGACTACTAGGTTCCATAAAAGCATCTACCCGAAGGCACAAGCAAACCTCTGCACATTAATTTTGACATTTTTGGACAGCTCAACGTTATTCTATCTATAACTGTTATTTATTTTATTACTGGTGTGCGTCTAGAATGTGACGATATGTTGAGTGGGTATTGTCTATTATTTACTTTAAGTTGTTTATTTGTATAGTACATTGTATGAGCTCACCAAACCAAATTCCATGAATCTACAGTAGTTGTTATGGCAATAAAGTATTGAACTTTAACTTATTTTCCTTTGAGTTTAAGTAATATGATGCAATATTTTACAAACGTTCTCAGAAATGAAAATTTTGCAATGTTAAACACTGTCACAAACGTAAAAATAAAATTCAACACCCCTTTTGGAATCCTTGGTATACTTTCAGTTTTAATGCCTGTCTGGTTTAGATAAACCACTTACCACCTGTTAAACAACCACAAACATTTCACAGATTTCTTTCTAAAGATATTATATTTTCCTCATTATCTACACAAGTTTTTTTTCAATGAATATATTCAAAAGTCCAGATGACTAGTTTAGATTTTTTTAGTTTAGTTCAGAAAATTGACTTTCACAGTCAAAGTACACTTTTTTTCTTTTCATATGGGCATTCCATATTGTTATGAGTGATAGTACTGCATAGACTTCAGGGTTACCATGGATAAGCATAGCAGGTACTTACATAGTTTCCATTCTGGAGTTTCTCTGTCCTGCTGTTGACACGTGGTGCAGAGGAAAGGAAGGGAGGTGGTTTTTGGTTCTGTGGTTGGGAAGTTAGAACCATATCATACCAGCCAGGGCCAGGGAAGGTCTGGGAGCAGTCAGAGAGAGCAGACACCATCAGACAACAACAGCAACACACTGCCCTGATCTCGCTAGGTGGCGATACTGGGAGCACCCATGCCAGCGCCAGGGCCTCATTGTAGTAAGTGTGCTGTTTTTAAATTCTCAATATGTGTTTGGATTATTTGTGTGTTGGTTTGTGAGGTGTAGAAAGAGTTAGATGAAGCAGGAGTAGAAATAGCAGTAGACTAACATAAGTGCTTTTAATTACTAACATGTACTCATGCACTTTTTAAAAATCTTAATTTCTATTCAGATATGAGAATCCTGGTAAGTTGGATAAATTACAAAAGTACCCTATAATCACACTAATATATTTTTAACATTTTAACTCTTGGCTGATTAAAATATTATAATTATAATAACAGGCATAGAACAGAAGTCCTATTAAAACACTTAATTTTATAAGAAGATGAGGATTTGTCTCATCAACCAATATCTTGCTGGAGCAGATGCTCAATATCAGTGACGTAACAAGAACTGTGTTTCAGTAAAGTCTGATGTGCTGTCTGGTTAAGATGCAAATGATCATAATCATGAATTCTTGAAAACCCATCATAATGTAAAAAAACAAGTCAAATACATGAAGTTCTAAGAAATGTTTATGATTGTGGTGAGCCTCAAGTCTTTTCACAACAGAAGATGCTGCAGATGGGAAATGTGGTAAAAAAGAACATGATTTTCTTTGGGTCCCTTTAACACAACATTACATTTAATGAACTACATAGCTTTAACTTCAATGTTCAAAAACAAAGGATGACCTTGCACTGCCAATGTTAACCCAGACCTGTGGTGCTGCATTTGGCATTTGTACTAGATCACTAGAGATACTGTACAAGTTAGTGAGAACTGACCGCAGGGCGAGGACACAGGGACAGGGAATTGAGGAAGATTCTGTCTGTGGGGACAGCAGGGTACTGGGGCAGGGTGCTGAACACACCATGCTTCTTCTTCTCTTTCCTCTCCAGCCCTTCCACCAATGTCTTCACACCGCTGCTGTATTCTCCAGGGTCCAGGTTTGCTTTTTTCTGGAAAAGTGGTGAAGCACAATGAAGGAAGAATAAGGACTCTAGGACAGTGAATGTGGCACACATGGATATATGATTCTGTGAATTAGGACAATAACCTTTTTAATAATAATGACATCCCTCTCACTGTTCATATTTTGTTTGCACCTTCATTCAGAACTATCTGGTTACCTTACAGTTAAATAGGGAAAAACATAATAATAGGTGTCAAACACAATGTAAAAGAAAGGAAGGAAGATTAGAAATCAATTATAAAAATCTAACAAATTGTCAGAATGGTAGCTGATATTAAAATATTGGCATGGCAGAGTCAGTGGGCTTCCCTGACCTCTGACCTTCTTATGCACTTTACAAAACGTACTTCTATTTAGCTGGGGTGTGAAATAATGTATCCAAATAGTATTACTGCATTTGTGACATTACATTTTTTACAAAGCCTAGCTAGTGAGAACACAGAGCACAGATTAGGAGTTGGATGTCCCCTGCTGGCAGGATGTGGTAACTTCACATTTCTTGTACAAAGACACATACTGTACCTGACCAGGAACACACTATTGGAACTTTTCATCTTTAGCATAAGCACCATTGTCAGCCTCCAATGCGTGAGGTTCTTATATGGAAACCTGGCTGGTGGCAGTAAATACGTCAAAACCCCAGAGGGTCAAATACACAGGTATTAAAGAAAGCAGCTTATACCAGTTCTGCAAAATAGCCACAGGTGGCAGGCCTGTCTCGGCGGCCAGTGAACAGGTCATATGGTCCTCGTTTACTGACTCTGTGACCTAGAAGAAGGTCAATGGAGCTCTTCAGATGATAAGTGCCCGGTCCTAAATTGCAGCCCTGCAAACACACATATACTAAATAAAATGGCAAGCAATAATGCAAGGGTATGGACGATGTTATAATGCTAATAATACAGTCACCTAAATAAGTTGCCTTAACTTATTTTTTTATTTTGATTATATATTGCTTGGTTTGAGATGATTGCTTTTAAAAGTGTAAAATAAAGTAGATTATTATTATAGTTTAGTTGTTACCTAACATAAACCATAATTATTTATTCAATCAAAAAGTAGTCAATCTAAATACAAATTCACTGGGACTACATATAAAAACAATGCCTTCATATTTCTTTTTAAGCACTTTTTTTTGTAGATTCAGTACAGTTCATGCAATACAGGTTGCAGGACTCCAAAGTCTCAGAAGATAAATACTCACTACTGTACGCTCCTCAAATCGCTTTACCCCATAGTTGAAGTCCATGGGGGGATATGTTCCTGCTGACTGGCTCTTCTTCTCCCCCAGTACTGCCCATGGTATCCCCCCTTTGCCATAACTCCCAGGCCCCGGGGTCCAGCTCTGCAGCAGACAGTGCCTGACATCACTGCTATGGTTCCCAAATGAGCTTCACACCAAAAACACAAGTAAACCAAAGGAATTCAGGTGCTGTATTATCCCTGATAATGTTGAACCTCTGTGTTCAATACATCTGCACAGATATTTTGCACACCATGCAGAAACACAGCCTAATTAATAAACATATTTTCTACTCCTCCATATCATTTGAGAATGATATGTTTCATTGGAGGGACCCACCTGTCCCAGCATGTGCTAGGTCATGTGAACCCTAAGGACTGTAAAGTTGTAAAAGTTCTCTACTGTGGGAACAAGTAATAGGTTTATTCCATGCTGAAAAGAGAAGAAAGAAAACACAACGTTTCAGCTGTGGAGCCTTCTTCAGGTGTCACCTGAAGAAGGCTCCACGGCCAAAACGTTGCGTTTTCTTTCTTCTCTTTTCAGCATGGAATAAACCTATTACTTGTTCCTTTGCAGCCTACGCATGCTGACGCAGCTACCCACCTGAACTACTTTCTCTACTGTGTTGTGCTTTGCGAAAGAAGGCTGATATAAATCACCTCACAGGAGGTAAGGTTTGTTAGTACATGTGCTTTTGACAGGTGGCAACAGGCATAACTGGCTAACATGTCATTTCTGACAGCCTAAGTGGCCTACAGGCAATGGTTTTGGAATAAAGAAAATACATTAATTTCATGCACAGCTCTGTCAACTGCTGTTGACTGAGAAGTCCCATTTCTCCATAAACAGCTGTGACCCTCTAGTAAAATAAATCCCATTAAATGCTGTTGCTGTATTCCCCATTAGAAGTGGACTGGTCCACTATTACAAATATTTTGGTAAGGAAGTAAATTAATATAGGTGTATACTTTTTGTCATCCACTTTCCTGTCTTTGTACACTCACAACATAATCCAACACTTTAGGGAGTATCTGGGCAAAGAGTGGATACTGAATACTGCATACAGTACTGTTTACAATATACTGTTATATACAGTCTGGCAGTGTATTTATACTGTGTCCTACAGTAGGTTGCAGTATACCTGCGGATGATTTTTAAACCTCTCTTCTCTGGCTTCACACACTCCTCTCTTACTTGATGGCCTTTTCTTTTGCAGCTCAATAAAGTCACAGATCTTGTAGCTTCCTGGGCCCACTTTGGTTTTCTAAAAGGAAAAGCAAAACTTACTTTTGTGCCTTTGCACATTATAATATATTTAGAAGCTGATCACTTACTCTGCACACAACTTTGAAACAGCAAGAGTACTGGGAAGTTGTCCTCATCTTCTCCCTTGCTGGTGGATTTGTACCCTGTCCTAATGAGTATTGATGGTGGCAAGACCGTAGGCACTCCTTTTACTCAGGTAGATTTGTTAGTATTGATCTTTAAAACTAGATGGTAATCCAATTGCTTCACTTACCAAGAAGCTTTTTTTCCCCCAAACATCTCTATACAACAGAAGGGGCACCTGTGACAGTCTGCTTGTCTCTTGTGCCTTCTTCCACCCTGGGCCCCTTGTTCGCTGCCACACTGCCCTTGGGCTGAAATCTCCCATCTCTGGATCATATGTGCCAGGGCCGAGCTTCCTCTCCTTCAGACAGATGTTCCCAGAGACAGGTGCACAAAGAAAGAGTTGGACAGGAACAGACACAGACAGGACATACACGGACAGGGAGACAGACAAACAGAAACAAAGGCCATTAACAAGGGAAGTGTGCATGTCTATATTTCACTGTTTTGTCTAGATTGTTCTTAAGGTTCTTATAGTTAAAAAACCAAGGTGGAAATATTTTTTTACTCAGACAGTAATATGTGTATTATTTTATGTTGAGCTACATATTTTTAGATACTTTCAGCTCAGGGGATGACCCTGAGGATGACCCAATTGGCCAGTGTGTAGTTAGAGCCATTTTGGACATAGCAGTGACAGAGTTCTCTCATAATGAGTCCTACATGTGTTAGTGTCTCCCACCATAAACTGGTTTTGTATAGAAACTCATACTTTTTTAACAAAACAGGCATTTGTAATAGAATTGTCTTGGAGAATTAAAGTTAACAGCTATTAAGGTGCAAGTATTTTTTGGGAAGAATTTACAATTCAGTATAATTTTTCATTTAAGTGTTTGTTATGACACAGACACGGGAACTGAACACAGGAACACATTTCCGTGTTGTTGTGGGAGAGACGTGAAATATTGCTGCATAGCAATAACAGAAAACAGATTCCCTCAGACTTCTTTACCATTTCGTTTGTACTTTTTTTGCAGTATGGTATCTCAGTGTAGGTACCCGTCTTCTTATTAGCAGGATGGACGCCAGAGACGTCGAACCTGTTGATCAGAGCAAAAATCTATAGTAACGTACTGCATGATTAAGTTTGATTTTCCCATGTTCCCTGGACAACCTTCCTACTTTACATTTGAGTGAAATTTGTTGTTGTTATTAATTTGTATTAATATTACGTTTTTTAAATTAAACTAAATTTTAGTTCTAGAAGTAGCCCTTATCCTTGAAAACTAAGCCGAAGTAATAATTAAAATGCGTGACTGTAATATTTGTTTAAATGTGCACTGTTATTTTCTTTTATCGACACTATTTTTACAAATGAAATATACTGTACAACTCAAAATAGGTCTGATAGTTCACATAAATACAAAAAAGTCCATATTTTACCTCGCAGACTGTACTCCGAATGGGGCTCCTTCGAACTTCTTCTCCCCCATTATCGTTTCCTTACCGCAGCTAATGGAGATGAATGATTAAACATCAGAAGTGCAAACAGCCGGAAGGCCTCTTTGAGGACTGGTGACCATGGCAACAAGCGACGCTCATTGCTCTTCTTGAATATTTAAAGCGTGGTCCAGGCAACAACAGAGTAGGGGATAAACAGACAGGCTTACCAGATTACGTTATTACTATATACCTTCGTCATAGTAATTAATTATAAAAAGTAATCGTTTTTAGCTGTTGCAGACATTCTGCAAGCGGACGTTTCCTAGTATTTGTATTTTGTATATAAATTATATCATATATATGGATGCGTGTTGCATTACTATTGTTCTACTACTATTAATAATAATGCAAGTGTAATTTAAGGTGTTGTTGTGAATAAGGGCGTCAGTCAAATAATCAGTCATTATTTATTGTTATAACGGTAATGATTAAAGATGTTACGTGCACATTTCTTATTTAAAGAATGCAGTTTTTATGCTTCTAGTCATTTTAAAGTTTATTCTTGCAATTTACTTCATATAGCTGTTCAAATGAGTTCTGAAATGCAGTCTCAATAGGTTCTAATCTATATATATATACTGTACAGTACCTGCAACTTAACAGTAGTGTCAATATTGCATTCTTAAATTCATTTCTTTGGACTGACATGACTAGAATATTCAATACTGGTACATAAAGTAAATAATTAAAAAGTTTACGTACAGATGCAGCCATTCAAAACGGGTGGGGTATTTCGCGGTACCCTGCGGTGGGCGTGTCGCATCAAAACGCAATTTCACGCATATCACGCGGTGCATCGCGTCATTTGACGTCATACCGGAAAGTATCCGGAATCACCTTGTAAAACCACCAGGAGGAGCCAATAAAGCTTAACCTCTCATGTACAGCATTTGAGCTTTTAAATTTAAACTGTGTATTACAGCATGTTAATCATCAGTCATTAAAAAGTTGGTATATTTTATGAAAGCAAGATTGCTCAGTTGGGCAAAAGTACACAAACCTACCTTTATCATAAATATTTTAATTATGCAGAAATATTTTATGCATCAAAGCCTTTACCGAAGATATTACTCATAGTATTAATAATGAATGACCTTGGACAAGCTGTAAACTCAAAGTATTATGCTGGTCCACATTATTTGAAATCGTCATTTTAAATGAAAAGACTTTATTTTTTCATCAACAAAAAGTAACACCACAGCATTTCGTTGATCTAACTAACAAGGATGGGACATTAGCTAGCCAATATGATAAAGGAATAAATTACTTTTTTTGTTTATTTCTTTAGCACATTTATTTGAACATTTCTATCGATTGTACAAGCACTGAAAAACTGTCCAATCCCTAGTTCGTCAGGCATTTTCTTTTAGTATAACTGACATAAAAAACCCCTTGCTTTTAACAGAGCGTTTCATAATTTCTAACAACGAAAATTATTTAAACTGCGACACTTATCATTCAACCAGAGCTCAAAATATCACAAGGATCCTCAAGAGCACAACAAAGACTGTTTTAAAAGATACTTGTACCAGATACATGAGAATCCAAGCTTTTTTATCTACGGTTTCTTATCTACGCTAAGAAGTAGCTTTTAAAATTTATCACACAGTAAAAAGTCAAATTTTAGGGGCGTCCGTATACCAGAGATTATGGTACCGCTTCAGAAGGGTCTCAACCAGTCAGATTCCAGGACCGGAATTATCTGTTTTATAATCGAAAATATGTAATCACGTATCTAAATAAATTAATAATGATATTAATTTAAGGATCTAAATATCTAAATCTATGTATCTATATAGCTGGTAGTATTACTGTATTTCTCTTTCTTTGTAAAAACGTTTTGTTAACACCCAAATCGCAGGTGGATTCTGTTTTTTGGTCTGTTATGGTCTGTAGCTCAAATCCTGCTTAACTAAAAATTAGACACGAGAAGAGTATTATTGGACAATGTTGTGAGGCTCTGGCGGAATTTCTCTGTAAACTGAAGAGTTATAGAGGAGACAGGTTGTGTATTGCTTCTTTTGACACTTGTAAAAAAAACATTCCAATGTTAATGCGACACAGAAGATAATGTGGTGTATTGGTCGTTAGTGAAAAGATTTAATCATTTAATCTCTTTACTGTGCACATTTTAAGCATTCCGCTTAGTATTGAATATTTATATTACTAAAGTAATTTATATTACTAAAGGGAAATTTTAGTAGCTAAGCATAAAACGCAGAGGAGCATAACGAAGGTCATAAAGGTCATAAACGATAATAATTTAGGAACATAAACATATTATGTAAACTGTATGTTGCTGTTATTGGTATTTTAAAGAAAAAATACACACCAATACTCAATTTCTCCTACAGTATATTGACATTTTTTATATTTCAAAATAACACATGTTCGTACTGTATGTACAGTACACAGCGGTACCGCAGGTTGAACTGTAGGGCACAAACTCCACCCGAGCCCAAAAGCCCAACATATTAATGTGCATTCGCCTGGCGCTGCGCGGTTTTCATCACTCTCTGCGAGAGTGCTGGCTGTGACGAATTAAACCGGTTTCACAGGTATTTTCAAAGTAGAAGGGGGCAAGTCTTCCGGCGAAAGACACCTCCCCCCCTTCCAAAACTTTTTTTTGCTTACAGTAGTAGTACTTAAGTACAGTACAGTAAGTACAGTAAGTACTTACTGTACAGTACTTACTTACGGTAGTACTTCTCGCGTTAAGAAAGCTAGGTGTTAGCATAAACTATTAGTAATCAATAATATTAAATTTAGCACTGTAATAAATTGTGCTAATAATAAATTCTATTCTACTTTGAGAATGTAGGGGGGAGGAAGAATGCCCGTGGTCTTTTCACTGATAAACTTGTGTCAAGCTGTCAACAAAAAACAGCTGTCAAAAAAAAGTTTTTTTTTTTAAAGTCAATTGTGTGTCCATAATATTGCTATTTTGATATTGTTAATTGCTATTGCTACTGAGTCTCTGTGTCTACAGTACACTGTTTGTGAACCAACCGGTTCTTATATTCGTCTTATAATCACTTGTTGTTAGAATATCCCCCAAGAGGATATTCCCCCCAAGAGGATATAGAGGATATCCCCCAAGAGGTATCCAGGTAACAGTGAAACGGGCGTACAGTCTGGGGAGATCGCCCCTTTTCCATGTAAATAGATCCCTGGTTCCGCACCCCTTGGTGTCTCTCTCTCTCTCTCTCTCTCTCTCTCTCTCTCTCTCTCTGTCTCTCTCTCTGTCTCTCTCGGGCCCGCACTCTTGGCGGGCTTGTCTTGTGTCTCTCTCTTGTCTGGGTGCGGGAGTCATGATTTCTAATGTGAATCCCTTCCATAATGTTTTACTATTTCTGGAAGATAACATAATTGGACAGGCAATACACTGGGATGGGGGTGCTTCCACTAGTTTCTGGGTTGGATTTCCTGTGTTTTATTCAGCTCCACATTGGTTCTGAAAGTTAACACTTATGCAAGACATTTGTTTGTCTTGTTTGTTGGGCATATTGAAACTGTTACTTAGCTTTCTTTGTGAGGGGAGTTATCCTGAGAAAACATGTACTTTTCTTTACTGTTTTCTTGATTTTCAAACATAGCTATTATGCTATGCTGTGCAGTATGGGGTGGCTGTTTACTTATCAATAGTGGAAGCCCGAGTAAAATGATCAAAAACACAGTTGGACAGTTGTTGAAGTTGACCCACAACCGGTTAAAGAACTGCCCAGAACAGATGTCCGTATTAAACCTAGTTCACTCGGTAGTTTAAACTAAGTGTAAAGTGCTATGAAGAAGAATGCATTAAGATACTCTCACAGTTTTATGAAAGCTATAGTTTTTTTATTCTTTTAAATAATGGGTGCTCCTACAGTTAAAGGACCCAAAGAATCTAAAAGCTTCACAGCTCAAAGGCAAAGTATCCATAGATTTTGCCAAAGCTATTTGAATCAAATGTTTTTTTTAATTCCTTTTTAGGAACATATTTATAGCAAAAAAAAATTATGCCTAGGGACATTTTTTTACAGCAAGAAATTGTCTGTACAACTGAAACACATTTTGGAGTACTTTCACAATGCTTTTCTGTTTTAATTAATCCAAACATTTCTGGCTCCAGCATGCCAAAGAACAAAACAACATGGTCTTTAACATCATCCTGAAGACATGGTCTTCCTGTCACGAACACGGACTAAGATCCGTGTCGGGTCTTGTAGTAGACCTTATGCGATGCAGTAAGAGCTGGAGAAAACAGGAAGCGTGGTAAAAGGGAACACACAGGGGTTTAATAGTGCACAAAATAATAGTGACAGTCTGTGAGACAGTGAACAGGGGAGACAAAGAATGGCATCCAAATCCAAACAGATCCAAAGGCAGGTCAGAGCACAGTCCAAAAGTCCATCAGCTAGTAATCCATCCTGGGACACGACAAGGTTAAAATCCCCGGGAGGGGGGAACACACGGACAGACAAAACATGGACCCTTGGAGGTCCAAGGGTGACGGGGCGAGATCCTCCAGACCCCGGGCTCAGGAAGCAGGAGGTGTCGGGGATGAGGCCTATGCCCTCAGGAGACGGACGTAGGGTTTCCTGGTGCCAGGCGGGCCTAGCGACATCCTTACCCTAATGATGAGCCCAGAGGACTGGAGGAGCTAGTCTTTAAATAAACCTAAAAAGGTACACCTGGGAAGCTTTATCACAGAAACAATAACAGGAGAAGTGGAGCGCCCTCTAGGGAGGGATGTCAGGCGTGACACTACCCCCCCCCTCAAGGGAGGCTCCTGACACCCTACACAGTTAAAAACAAGGGCAATACTATCAACAACAAGAATATCACAAGCACAGGCTATATACAACCAGAGAGAATGAAATTCAGAATATCACTATATACAAGAGATAAAACCAGAGAATACTATAGACAAAAAGGTAGGGCTGTCCAATCACCAAAATAGTTCCAGAAAAAAATCCAAAAGTTATTTTTAAAAAAAAATCCACAAAAAAATTACCTTGTCCAGTGAAACAGAAATGAATCTTGACAAAAAAACAGGAAGGGTATCTTGAAGAATTTGGGGGAGAAAAAAAAATCCAGATAAGGGTCCAGGGTTTTCCAGATTACCGCTCGCGGGGTCTAGCATTGGCTCATCAGGCGTGACACTCATCAGGGATGTCAGGCGTGACACTTCCCCCCTTTGTTTTAATATTACTGGATAGAACACTGAATTGCATTAATATTTTATCATCACATTTGTTGCATCTGATTTCTATCGTTGCGATGATTGTGCATGCATGTAATAAGAAATACAACGATTAAAAAAAGATTTGATTTATCGATAAACACTTCTGTGTTTCCTTTTTGTCTTGCTGTTGGATTCCTTTTCCCTAGTTTACAGAACCAATACTCCTGCAGATAAACTTATAGTCCTTCCACTGAACTATGATTTGTTTCTTTCAAATCTATCACTACATATCCTGCTTGCAAAACCTACCACTGTGACATTGTGCAAACCATACCCTCATCAGACCAGGATTTGAAAAATGTACATATCCAGGTATCTGAAAAAATAGCCAGGTATCTGAAAGAAAGGCTTCACATATCAAAGCAAGGTTGTGATGGGTCAGTGGGCGTGCCTAGTGTGTAAAACCCTTGGTTACAGCATAATGAGTATGGTTGTGCAAAAGCTATTGACTTGTTAAGAGCACCCCCCTATCCCCATGTACTGCCTCTCTAATGGTGCCATATTGAAAAAGTCATTAAAAAATAAGGAAAAGTTTCACAACCCAAAGCAAGGTTGTATAAAGTGAAAGGGTCTGCCTAGTAGGGCTGGGTGATATGGCCAAAAACATTATCACGATAAAAATAATTATCACGATAAATGTCAAATCATTATTTCTTTCAAGTTTAAAGGCAGATTTTTTCTCCTGAGTGAAAGTTGAAGAAACCAGACAGTTAATTGGTAAATTAAATAACTTTTTATTTTAAGAACACAACACACACTTGCCAAACAGCAGAATCATTAAACAAATCTGTTAGCTGCCCGGTCTGCAACACGCACACACACTCGCGCAGTATTTTGTGCGCATGCGCATATCATGCGCAAAGCATAAACATATATATCGAACATTTATTGAACTTTTGTTAAAATTATGTCAAGGAAAATTATATTGCGATAATTATTGTTATCGAATTATCGCCCAGCTCTACTGCCTAGTGTGTAAAACACTTGGTTACAGCATTTGTAAATGTTGTGCTTGAAAAGCTATTGAGTCATTAAGAAGACCCCCATATCCCAGCGTATTGCATGTCTAATGGTGCCATATTGAAAAAATCATAAAAAATAAAGAAAAGTTTCACAACCCAAAGCAAGGTTGTATAAAGTGAGTGTCACGAATCGCACTCGCGCATGCAAGCGCTCCTGCCTTCCCATGAGCTCTTCTCTCCCCAAATGTTCACGCACCAATCTTCTCTGCACTATTTAAACCCTCACCAGTCTTCCTTTCCTTGCTCAAGATTGAGGTCTTCTCCCTGAGCTCCGTACTAGTACGTTCCTTCCCGCAAATTATTGGTGTTAGATTCCCGGATTTTGGACCCTGCCTTTCTTCCCCGACTACGCCTTTGCCTCCCGATTCTGTACCGATGCTCCCTAGATGCTTTCCTGGATTTTGGACCCAGCTTTTCACTCAACCACGTCTTAGCATCCCATCACTGTGCTGAAGCTCCCCTTCTGAGGAGCCACGCATTGGATCCCAATCCTCTGAAGCCAGGTCTCCCATGACAGTGAGGGGGTCTGCCTAGTGTATAAAACACTTGGTTACAGCATTGTGAATGTTGTGCTTCAAAAGCTATTGAGTCATGAAGAAGACCTCCCTATCCCAGTGTATTGCATGTCTAATGGTGCCGTATTGAAAAAATCATAAAAAAAACTAAAAGAGGTTTCACATCCCAAAGCAAGGCTTGGAAAGGTCAGAGGACCTGCTTAGTGTGTAAAACACTTACTTGCAGCATTGTGGGTGCTGTGGTTTAAATGCTATTGGCTTGTGAACAGCATCCCCCTATCCCAGTGCATAGTGCCACATGCAATAAAACCAGAGAAAAAGAGATTCACAACCCAAAGCTGTGTCAGTCTTCTGTGTAAAAAATCATGGACATCATGATTTGAACATCATGGGTGCTGTTTTTAAAAAGCTGTTGAGTAAAGAATAGGAATTTTCCTGCTGAATGAAAACAGGAAATAAAGAAAGGGTTTCAGAAATAAAACAAAGCTTTATTCCCCTGCTTACAGTCTGGGTAATTGGAGACTGTGCTGTTCTGCTTCCTATGGTCATAGGTCATTTTTCGCATGAAACTCTTCAGCAGTATTGTTCGCGTTGTGAACGTATTTATGTATACAGCGGTCCCCCAGTGTTCCAGATGGTGCGTAATTGCGCATCAATCAAAACCCCTAGTGTCAGAAAAGAATAATTAGCTCACATACGTTTATGAAGGGGTTGTGAACATTTTCACAAGTCGTGTTCTTTAAAATGCATTTGGTTTGAAGGCTTTCTGTGTTTCCCTTGCGAGGATATGGACACAAGAATATTCGTGCGTGGTAAAAAAAAATGTCATAAAAACGACAAAGTGAAGGCTGAGAAAACATTCACAATGTACTTTATACCCAAAGCAAGTGTTGTCGCAACTCTAGGAGGTTTCGTAAAAACGCTACAGGCGTGCCAAAATCGTTTACGAACGTCAAGCTTACTTTAATCCCAGGCTCAAAACCACATTCCATTGGTGCTTCCATACCACCCTAACACCCTTTCTAATCCCATGACCATTAATGACAGCTTCTGCATTTTACAAGTTGAAAAGGAACGGGGAGACCGCAATACTTTGCCTGCTCAGCGGGGCGTAAGGAGCCAGTCCGAAGACAAGATCATGAATCCCCTGTGAGACTCGAAAAATGTTTTAACGAACTGAGAGAATTCAGAAGGGATATTAACAAAATGTTGATGGACCTTACTGAAGAAATAAACAGAACGAAGTAGAGGATAAATGAAATGGAGGAACGCATTGAGCAAACCGAGGCATGGGGTGAAAAACAAATGGCGTGCTTTTAGACCTGCTCCAGAAACAGAAGCAGTTAGAGGCCAAAATAGCGGATTTGAAGGGCATGTCAAGGAGATAGAACCTGAAGATCTATGGAATCCCGGAGGAGAGCGAAGGAGCGCCAATAACCAAGTTAATCAAAAAGTTTATTAGAGAACAATTTGAATTCCCCCCTGCGACTGATTTAGAGATTGAAAGAGCTCACAGAGCACTTGCCCCTAAATCAGTGAACCCCCAGTCCAGAACAAGATCTATTGTCATCAGGTTTTGAAGATTTAGAACCAAAGAAGAGGCTCTAAAGAAAGCCTGGGGGGGAAGAAGCTGTTCTATGAAAACAAAAGGGTGTACTTCAATCACGATTATGCACCCAATGTTCTTCAGAAACGGCTGGAGTACAAAGGAATCAAAAAGACACTGAAAGAAAATAACACAAAATTTAAAACACCCTTTCCAGCCAAACTAAATGTTTTTTTCGACTCGGGTGTCCAGACGTATAACTGTGCCGCGGAAGCTACTAAGGACTTGATACGCCAAGGTCTGATTATGAGTGCGGCCAGAGCGAGCGCCGCGGAGGAGCGGATTAGACATGGATCATGGCAGCAAGCGCACAGCCGCAGAGGGAAACACAAGGAGACACTGACAGAGGAGCAGTAGGTTTCCGCCGCCGAACTTCACTAGATGACTGAGACTGTATTACCTTCCTCAGAACTAAACCGCCTGTTTATCTACTGGATTAGTTTTATAATTTACCGTAAAGTTCCACCCCTTTCATTACCTTCCAAAAGTACTAGATTCAACTAGCTGTGAAGTAACTAAGAAAATCACGGAGTTGTTTGTGTTTTGTAATATAAATTTGGTTGATGTAGATAAATAACTTATCTTGCAAATTAAGATAAAATAATAAAATATCCTTGTTGAATAAGGTAAAATAAATTAGAAACCGAGAAAAGCGAAGAAACATAATAGTATTGTAGCATTTTCAAGTTACCTCAGGACAAAGGACTAGTGGAGACGTGATAGTAAACAAAACGACTGCTTTATTCTCCTCTCGAAACCACACAAGGCTATACACACACATGAGGAGACCGACGGAACATGTACACATCGATAGGGTGGTAACTCGTTAACTACAGGCTATACACTTATAGAGCTATACAGGACACTAAAACTACTATAACACTATTTACATATGCAGGGTCAGCTGCTGGTCATCATGCTGACCCTCAGACTCCCCCCGGCTACAACTCCCAGCCTGCTTCGCGGTACAATGAGTGCCTAGGTGCGCTTCCTTCTTACCACCGAGCGAGGGGGTTACAGTATATTTATTTAGGGTCCTCTTAGAAAGAGGTTTAATTTTATTATTGTTCCCTAATTTTTATAGGAGCATAAAGGGTGGGGTTGTATTCTCGACCCCCCATGTGAAGCTCTGAAGTAAAAAAAAAAACAATGTTTTTTTTGTTTATTATTGTTTTTGTAGAATAGTTTAAAATGCAAGCATGGTTGGTAGACTGGGAGATTTATATGCAGGATCCTTCATCTAAATGATATCTTCAGAGAATATTAAAGTAATTTCTTTTAATGTAAATGGTCTGCATAATCCGATAAAAAGAAGTAGAACACTAATAAAAGTTAAGCGTGATAAGGCCCAGGTAGTGTTTCTCCAGGAGACTCATCTATCTGATGCAGAACATGCTAAATTGAAAAGAATAGGTTTTGATAAAGTGTTCTATTCATCTCATAAAACGGGACATAAAAGGGGAGAAATTATACTCATTCCAACAGTTAACTTTGAGTATTTATCAGAGATCAAAGACTCATTATTGTATGAGGGAAGATAGAAGACTCTTTAATTACATTGTTTAATATCTATGCACCACCAGGAAGTGGTCTTTTTTTTAAGTCTTTGATTTAATAGCTAAAGAAACGGTAGGAGTGCTGATATTTGTAGGAGATTTTAATCTCAATTTAAATCCAAAATTAGATACCTCTAAGAGTTGTAAAAAACTAAACTAAAGCCTTTAGAGAAGTATGTGAATTGATCTATAGAAGATTTAGGCCTAATTGAAGTATGGAGGGATTTTTACCCTACAGGAAGGGGTTATACACATTTTTCTACATCTCATAATTCATACAGTAGAATAGACTACTTTCTTATGTATAAATTAGACAGATCAAGAGTAAAGGACTGTGAAATTGGAACTTTGGATTTGTCTGACCATGCACCAGTTTATCTGACTTTAGTCTTAAATCTGGTAATAAAGAATACTGCTTGGAAGATGAACTGTAGTGTATTGAATGATAATGATGTTAAAGAGCAAATTACACAGGGGATTGAACAGTTTTTGCAGAATAATGATATGGGAGAGGTTTCCCCAGCAATATTATGGGAAACAGTTAAAGCTGTACTTAGAGGGAAACTTATTTCCATTTGTTCATATAAAAAGAAAATAAAATAAGACAAATTAAAAGAATTACAATCTGAATTAAAAATTATAGAACAAAAACATAAAAAAACACCCACTCGTACAATCCGTAAACAATTACTGAAAATTAGGGAAGAAATAAATAAATTACAAATTAAAGAGGTAGAAACAAAACTAAAATTTCTAAAACAAAATTATTATGAATCAGGAGCCAAATCAATGAAAATATTAGCAAGAAGATTATGTAAACAATCTAAATCAATAATCTCCAAAATAGTTAATCCAGTAACCAACCAAATACATTCCAAATTAAAAGAAATACAATCAATGTTTACAGAATACTATAAAAAACTTATATTCCAATTCTGAAACTCAAAATAAACAAGATATAGTTCTTTTATTAGAGTCACTTAACCTGCCAATTTTAAGTGAGGAATAAAATAGCATATTAACTAGAGTAATAAATGAGATGGAAATTAATAATATTGTTTCAGATCTTAAATCTAATAAAGCACCAGGGACAGATGGATTTCCAAGTGAATTTTATAAGACATTCAAAAAAACAGTTGGCTCCCCTGCTCCTGTCCACTTGCAACTGGATAAGAGGTGGAGGGGATTTACCAATCTCTTGGAATGAAGCTATCATTTCTGTTATCCCAAAAGCACCTCATATTATAAACTTAGATCACACTGGTTTCACTCAGAACAGACAAACACAAGACAATATTAGACGTACCCTTCATAATATGAGGCATATTAATGATCAAAGGAGGGAAGCGATTTTAGTCAGCCTAGATGCAGAAAAAGCCTTTCATCGGGTTAATTGGGAATTTTTATATCAGACATTGGAGAGATTTGGATTTGCTGATGAATTTATCAACATAATAAAAACAATTTATTTAAATCCTATAGCACAAATCAAAATCAATGGACATCTGTCTAAGAGATTTTGTTTGAAAAGAGGTACAAGACAGGGATGTCCCCTGTCACCTCTTTTGTTTTCTCTATATATAGAACCCTTAGCAGAGTGGATTAGACAAGACCCAAAAAGGTATAGAAATTAAAGGACAAGAACATACTGTACAATTGCAGGTGATGTCCTGCTATATTTGGATGACCCCAATGAATCATTTATCAGAGTGATGGATCTTTTGGAAAAATCTGGTCAGCTATCAGGGTGCAAATTAAATATAGAAAAAACAGATGTTCTATGTAATAATTACAACCCCATGGATCAAGTAAAAGAAAAATTTAAGTTAAATTGATTATCACCCTCTAATAAGTACAGTATTTGGGAGTATATTTGCCAAGGAATTTATGAAAATTATTCAATTCAAATTTCAGTTCTAAAATAAAAGATGATCTGGCTGGTTGGAGTCTGATACCTCTTTCATTGGGATCAAGAGTAGAAGTAATTAAAATTAATATTCTGCCGCAATTACTATATCTTTTTCAGTCTCTTCCAGTGGAATTTCAAGATTCATATGGAATGGAAAGAAACCAAGAATTGGGTTTAAAACACTACAATTGTCCAGGAAGAAGGGTGGATTTGCCCTACCATGTCTAAAGTCATACTACCAAGCACCTCAGCTTAGAACATTTAGATGTTGGTGCGATGGATATTATACTGCAAAATGGAAAGAGATTGTGTCTTTGATTATAGGTGAATTCCCAATACAGACGGTCCTGGGAGATAGATCTTTGGCAAAAATTATACAGTATATAAAATGGCATACCTTGGATAAATTTACCAATTAAAATTTGGATTAAGATAATAAAAACCTGTGACTTGGAGAGAGAGGTAAAACTATTAAGATGGATAGTTTCTGATTCAGATTTCCCCTCTGGGAAATCTAATACACGGTTTAAGATTTGGGCTACAAAAGGGATTACAGCAATATGTACTATGATGAAACAAGACCATCTGAAAAACTTTGAAGATCTATCACAACAATATAATCTGGAAAACGAAGATTTTTATAGAATTAGACATTATATAAATAGCTGGAGAAAGCAGACATGTATAAAGGAAAGCAATAAATTACTAGATAATTTTGCAGCTGCATATCAGCAAGTTATTTTGAAAAAAATAATATCAAAGCTGTACAGTAGTATTGAATATATGAAAAAAGACTCAATGGAATATATTAAAGCAAAATGGGAAAAAGAAACCAACACAACAATTTCTATGGATCAGTGGATTTATATGTGTAGATTTTAACAGGGCTCTACAAGTTCACAGACTTGGAAAGAGTTTTGTTGGAAGAATTTGACCTGTTTTTTTATCAGCCCTAAAATTCAAGCCAAACAAAAAGGCAGCAGTTCACAGTGTTGGAGAGCAAGATGCGACTCATTCACCCATATTTTAGTCATGCCCAAAAATACACCAATACTGGAAATTTATACATATAACTCTTATTAATTTAGTACATATGAATATACCATTTGAATTTTCTGTTTTTTACTTGGGCAATTTTGACTTTGATGATATTGAAGTAAGGATAGATATACTATAGTGTATATATTAAGGATTCTTCTAGCAGCTAGTAAAAAAGTAATTACACAAAAATGGCTTATAAAAGAACCTCCAACACATGAACAATGGGTTAATGTTGTGAATGAGATCTATATAATGGAAAAATAACTTTTTCTCTCAGATTGCAGGCAGAGAGGTTTAGCAAATACTGGGAAACATGGATTCAATTTATCTCTCTACAGGGACCTGATTCTAGTTTATGAGAAAATATGCAGTGATATCTATGTGTAGACTTTTTTATTGTTTGTTGTGTTTCTTATCAGACAATTGTTTTTTTTTTTATATGGCCCTCCATACCTGCTGGCATAGTGAAAATAGTTAATTTTATATATACAATGTGGCAGAAATGTTAGATGAAGGCAATGTTTATTCTGCTGTTTTGGTTATGGTGTTTGTAAACCCTTTCATCGCTAACTAAAAAGTTTAAAAAAACTTGGATTACACATTCTTCCTTCTCTAAACAACAGACTCATCTCCTTCTAAATCCTCTCTAATCATTTGCAGATTTCACCTTTCCATACAGTACCTCTCCTCCTGTTCTGTTGAACAGTCATTCTCACCTGCTTTATGCCCATTTCTCCCCTGGTCTCAGTCCCTTCTCACCTGATTTGTCCTTTGTTCTCCTTTGCCTTATTTATTTACTGCTCTCTCCGTCACACCTGAAGAAGGCTCAGCAATTGAAATATTGTGCTTCTTTTCTTTACCTTTCAGCATAGATTGAACCTTTACCTGTGTTTGTAAAAGTGTTTGTACAAAATAATAAGTTTGTATTTTAAAGACATTCTGAACTTCTGATTTTTATGTTTGTGTTATATAACAACCTACAGGTGCACCTACAAAGCAATATAGACCAAAGTATGAATTTTTGATTGTATTCACAAGTTTATCTTTTTCTAGTGTTCTGGTTTAGTGACATGGCAGTGACTAACGGCAGGAATGAGTTATGTCACAGTTATCCACTGTGCTTAAAGGTGTTAGTGGGGCCAGTGACGGGGACACTATACTGTAAACAGGCGCCGTCCTTCGGATGAGATGTAAAACCGAGGTCCTGACTCTCTGTGGTCATTAAAAATCCCAGGGCGTTACTCAAAAAGAGAAGGGGTGTAACCCCGGCATCCTGGCCAAATTTCCCATTGGCCCTTACCAATCATGGCCTCCTAATAATTCCCATCTATGAATTGGCTTCATTACTCTGCTCTCCTCCCCACTGATAGCTGATGTGTGGTGAGCGTTCTGGCACACTTTGGCTGCCGTTGCAACATCCAGGTGGATGCTGCACATTGGTGGTGGAAGGGAGTCCCCATTATCTGTAAAAGTGCTTTGAGTGGAGTGTCCAGAAAAGCACTATATAAGTGTAAGCAATTATTATTAAAGTATTTAAATGTCTTAGAGTCATAAATAAAAATGTCAAGTAATTTATTTTTGGTCAAATGTAAGCACTGAATATGGTACTGTAACAGTCTTTGAAAAGTTCCCCAGAACAAAAAAAAAATGCTGATGGCTTTCTGTGGTTTTCACACATGTAAGACCAGCCAACAAACATATCCTTGATGATTGGAGTGATATCCCAGAGCAGTTTTATAGAACATTTATGAATCAATTAAATTGATTGATGATTTTAAGCATGAAGGGTTTTCACTATATTTCCTGGACAGAGACCTCAAGTAAACATTTTAGTGCAGGAGTCTGTTGAACAGTTAATAACCAGTTGAGCCAAAATATCATGTGTGAGAGTGTGTACGCTTGACATTGAACTGCTAACCATTTCTATGCATCGTTTCTATCTTCCTCAAGTGTTTCCTAAAATTTTTATAATGATTGTTTGCAACCACCCAGCAAGTAATGTGGAAAAAGCACCTGCCTGCTGTAACTAATGGTCAGAGTGTTTGTGCAATGACTACAAATTTATCAATGACTACAAATGCTTGTACTGGTAATAGACAATAAACTAATTTTGGTACAAATGTTGTGACATCATTTATAAATCAGAAACACAGCCTCTTTTAGACAGAATGACCTATTTTCACAATTTTAGTGTTTTAGTGCTGCCTTACTTGTTGGTTTGGCAACAACCCCCTCCATCTGAGAGATGTGCCTCTGTCCCCAGGTGTAATAGGAACAGACTCAGAAAATCTTTCATTCACTCTATAATTACAATAATTATCTAACAGTTTAAATTCTTATCTCCAGAATAAATATTGTTGGAGATGTGCACCAGGACAAACCTATTAAATTATATTGACATTGACACCTGAAGAAGGCTCCACGGCCGAAACGCTGTGTTTTCTTTCTTCTTTTTTTTCAGCATGGAATAAACCTATTACTTGTTCCTATTAAATTATATACCTGTACCTATCAGAAAAAAGTTAAATTATTTTGGGGCAATGATTTTAAGTATGAGGCAAAGCCCTCAGAACTCTAACAGAGACTATAGCAAATGAATAACAAGTGGAGGGTACTATACACTTTTCCCTGGAATTTGGCCGAGAACAAAATTATAATATTTCAATTAAGTACACCTGTACCTGTCAGGGAAAAGTGAAATGGGTTTGTCATTTAATTTTTATTTTGTGTATATGCATTTTATGTTTTGTTCTACACTGAAACAAAAGGAAGCAAAGTTGAATGCAGTGAGATATTCTCTGTGAAATGGAAAGCAAAACAAAATTTTAAACTGAAGTGTTCAAGTAAACCTACTGTAAACTGACTTTACCAGTTTGTCAAGCAGGGAATCTTCCTCTGCTACAAGTCCTTCTTACCTGAATCCACAAAACCTGAATTTCAGGTAGTGCCCCACCTCTCTCTGTGTCTGAGAACAAACTTCAGAGCACCTACACCTAGGCTCAACAGACGGCACTGTGTATGGACAGAAAGAGACAGACGGCGAGTGACGGACAGGTACAATGGAGGACAGTGCCTCACAAGAAGACATTGAGACCCTGATCGATGGAATGGAGTACATCCCAGGACACTTCCACCTGGATCTGAACCTGAATTGTGAGCCCCGGGGACCTGCCGAGCTACGAAGCCGGGACACTCGACTCAAGAGGGATAGCCTGCTTGCTGAGCTGGGGGCTGAGGCCAAGTCCCAGCAGTATGCGGTCCAAAACCTGTTGGGGCTCCTGGCCTTCCATCTTGATGAACTTAACCAGGCCGAGGAGATCTTCCACAGCATCTGTGAAGGGGACCCAGCCAACCTGAATGCCTGGACAAACCTCGGCTATGTATACGATCACCTGAAGAAGGAGGCCAAGGGAGCTGAGTGTGTGGAAAAGGTGTCTGCTCTTATGGGGATTGGAACAGGCGACACTGTACAGGAAGACACCAGGCTTCTTGTGGCCCGATGCCTGGCAGAGCAGGCCTATGCTCACCCCTATGATGTAGATCTGAATGGTGAGGAAGAGCACAGGGAGAGACTGACTGCTGCTATTGGGCTGTACAATAAGGCCATTGGGTATGGATCTAAGGAGGTGAGCCAGGATAGAATGGAATGTCTGTGTATAAATGTACTTTTAAACAGGTTAAACCTTCAAAACAATTAAATATAACCATATCCTTGGTTTCTCCACCTTTTAAAATAATGTAAGGGATGTTTGTGGGTACATTCTCACTAGGAAATACCATCTTTTAAAGTGCATATATTATGATCCAATGCTTGCTTAAATGTGTTGAAAACAAAATGCAAAATAAATAAATGGATAAAATCTGAAAAGCACAATAAGTTACAGGAATGCATGGCTTTACAAAATGCAACACAGGAATTTATACAGTCTAATTTTAACTGTTGTAGATCACAGTAACAATGATTGGCACCAACAGGCAGTGTACCCTCAGTGTCATGGATGTTGGAAAGGCATGCCTTGGAATGGCCAGGAGAGCAATTAAGACACTATGTGTTGCGGCAAAACGGGGGTTAGCCCTTGTTCAGGAGGTCAGACGATGTCAGGTAGAAACCTATGTCCTCGGGCCGCGGAAGAGACGACCTGGTGTTAGGCGGGTTTCAAGACATCCGAACAATCAATGCTGAGCGAGAAGGAAAGGGTGACCTGGAAATATATTGCCCCACACAAAGACAAACCGGAAGGACAAGCAAAGCACAGGGAAACTAGGAACAGGATAGAGTAGGTGCACCGTTGAGATATAGAGGGCATGACACTCAGCAGCAAATGATGATGTATTGTAACAATACAGGCTACAATTAAAGGAGTCAATCACAAATATAATTTAATGTACAGTGTGTACAATGTCCAGCAGCATAGCAGAACAGTTGAACAGTCAGTGATTTGGGATCACGAATTTGCCAATGGGATGCAATATGCAGCCCAGACAGACAATCCCTGTGTCAAGTTAGAATCAGCAATAAGAAATAAAGGGTTTTGGACAGATTTAAAAGGTGTTTAGAAGATGACTTCGAGAAATAAAGAAAAACAATGTTGTGTTGGTTTTAATCATCTTAAGATGAGATGAAGGATTTAAAGTTTACAGTGTCTATCTGTATCTGTGAAATAATTCTTACATGAGGTTCATTACAGATGTCATCATATTTCCACCTTTATCTGTGACCATGGTCAGTGAGATTATATTCATATTATCCAATTTACATGTTTGGTTATCTTGTTTGATTTACCATTCTGTATTTACCATCACTAATATTTTTAGATACCCATTGAAGAGAAGAGATGTTGGTACTTCAAGATGGCTACAATGTATATAAGGTAAAATACCTACAGAAAAAGATACTAACTAAAAACATATTTTTATTCACTTAACACATTAATTATGCAGTACTGTATCTTCTAAAACTAATTTTTGTTACAATGCTGTGCAGAGTTATAATTGTGCATTTTCTGAAAATGTTAGTCCAATTGTTTTTTAGATGGCAGATGCATTGCATTTAAGACAATTAATTCTGTGGTCTGTCTCTCTCACTCAGACTTGATGGGATGCTGAAGGACAAGGAGGAGTCAGCATTTCACAGGCTGACTTACTTTAACAAGGCTGTGAAGCTGCTTCATGAAACCATCAAGTCTGATAACCTGCACTACAAAGGTACACCTTTTCTCTGTGAGGGTTACATTGTAGAAAATGTAGCTTTCCTCTGACTTCATCTTGTGTTGAGTTAGAAATATCTTCAAACTACTTATAATTACTTATCTGGAAAAAAGAAACAAAAGCATGCTTCCAAAATTAAAGGAGACCATTCAGGTCATTTTGCTTTTTTGATTACTAGAGACATACTGCATGGTCCTAAAGATTTGTGTCCAATAAACCCTCAAAAGCAATTATAGGTATCAAATGATATCCAGAAAAGCTACCCAATGCAGCAGTGCATCACCTGTAATTTTTAAAGGGCCAACATATTGATTCTTCTTTAGGTTAATGTGTGGCTTATGTTTATTTTATTTTATAGCTTGTTATAAGATTATTGCATATAAGTGGATAACATGCTGGAGAAGACTGGAATTGGCAAACAAACAAGTTACCAATAAAGAGTCTATAGATATAGTTTTATAAAGCCTTCCTAATTTACATTGACAAAGAATGTAGCATGTTTGGGTTTTTATTAAGTGCAGCATTCTTATAAATATGATGGGGGTCACCAAAACCACCCTTGCATAAGTGACATTTACCATCCCTGTTTTTCATTTGAGAAATGTTTCCCTACTGTACTTTAAGTGTAAAAAATTGGCAGCAGTGCTGGAATTCTGCTGATGAATGATCGAAAGTGTCATTTACATATTTTATATTATTAAATAATTGTATTATAGCCCACAAAGGTATCCCTTAACAAACTCCTTGTCCTTGTACAAAATTCAGCATTTTGTTGTCTTTGTTCAATGTGTATTGTTGCAACATTTTCATTTTTTTCCCTGTGTCCCAGCCCTGGCATGGTGTTATATGGGTATAATGCTGGAAAGACAAGAGGAGTTCTACACTGTTCCCATGGCTGTGCACGATTGTGGTTATTCAGGCTCAGACCCTCTGTCTTGCTATGGGATGGTGAGTACTGACTTTAACACATTTACAAGAAAGAAATATAACTTCCTTTAATGGCACATTCAGCATGTTTTCTAATCAATAGAAGTTTTCTATTACATGTTAAAAGTCGATAGGACACATGGTGATGATAACAATGAATGATATTGATGATTACAGATATTGTTGCGGTATTAGTAGTAGTCTTCATGGTGTTGAATTTTAGACATTATGTTAACCATAAACTTATACATGTAGCTTAAAAAGCCATGAAGCTAAATAAATATTTTAAAAAATGTTTCATATTCATAGCAGCACCTGTAATGGAATGAAATGAATGTTTTATTTCCAGGCTATTAAGATTGCTGAAAGTAATGCTTTCATACTAAATCGGCTGGCCAAAGTGTTCTTCCACCTGGGCAAACATGAGATGGCTACAGGCATCTGCAACATGGCCCTGGATGTCCTGCCTGATGCAGATCTTAACTGGCAGGCGTACTGCACTCGTGCTAAGGTGAGAGGAAGGGTGCTGGTGAATTTAGTGATCTCTGCAGGAGCATCAGAATACCTCTGGCTCTTACACTCTGAACACACCAGTTGCTTTGTCATCAGGGGTATGTTCCCAGATAGGGTTAGAATTACAGTGAAAGCTAAGGCTGCCCATACATTAGACAAGCAGCTACTTCAGCAGCTGTAGATACTGTAGCTATTAATTGGACAAACTGAGACAGTTTTTTTGGGGACCATTCAGACCATCTACTTGCCTGCCTTCTATTACAGTGAATTACATTAGGGCCCTCCAAAATCAATTAAATTTCAGTTAAAATACAGAATTTGTTTATTTAGATACTTTGTTTAGATAGATACAGTAGAGGTGTAAATAAGATTACTGAGAAATGTGTATTTTTATATTAGTGTCATAATATTACCTGGCAGAATTACCTGTTGGCCTTCCTGATATGAACTGTTCTAGTGCCCAGGAGACTTAATAGCTGTGAGTGATCTAGTGATTATACCGTACTGCTTCCATTTACGGTGGACGCAAGTGTGCCCATGTTTGATTTTATGTGACTAGGCTGTGTACTTTTCAATGCTTTAATGATGACATATAGACTATATAATAATAAATAATAACTATATATAGTTAATAATAAAACTAACAATAGTTATATTATTATAACTATTATATAATATACTATTATATAATATAACTATTATATATATTATATATATAACTGTATAATAATAATAAATATTATTATTATTATTATTATTATTATTATTGTAATGTATGAAGATTTGCTGGATCTTTTTCCTTTGGTGGGAATATACCTCCTTGGAGGCTATATTATATATAATGTGTAATTGGAAAGAAGTTCTGTGCCGTCCAGTAAATGAGAAGAGCAGCCTGCAACATAGTCCGTTACTTTGTTACGTTTAGTAGTTCATGTTATAGCACATACATGACAATAATAATAATTCCTTAAACTTATATAACGCTTTTCTGGACACTCCACTGAAAGCACTTTACAGGTAATGGGGACTCCACTTGGATGATGCAACGGCAGCCGTAGTGTGCCAGAAGGCTCACCACACACCAACTATCAGTGGGGAGGAGAACAGAGTGATGAAGCCAGTTCACAGATGGGGATTATTAGGAAGCCATGATTGGTAAAGGCCAATGGGAAATTAGGCCAGGACGCTATGGCACACCCTTACTTTTTTCAAGAAGTGCACTGGGATTTTTAATTACCAGAGTCAGGACCTTGGTTTGATGTCTCATCTGAAAGACAGCACCTTTATACAGTATAGTGTCACTATACTGGGGAATTAGGACCCACATAGACCGCAGGGTGAGCACCCCCTGCTGGCCCCACTAACACCGCTTCCAGCGGTTCTAGTTTCTAATTTTTCCCAGGAGGTCTCCCATCCAGGTACTGACCAGACTCACACCAGCTTAGCTTCAGTGGCTTGCCAGCTGTGACTTGCAGGGTGATATGGCTGTTGGGTGATCGGCTTGAATTTGGTAGCCTAGTGGTTAGAGTGTCTACTCCATATTCGGAAGGCCAAGGTAAAAACCTTGGCACTACAGTCGCACTAAAGGCTGCTAAGGACCTACTGAATGGCCACTTTGCTTCAGGCCCAGTATAAGGAGTAGGAGCAGGGATTGAGGATTGCTGATGGCGGGTATTCTACTATACCTGGACATTTATTGATATCAGGTGATAAGACGTGCAGCTTAAGAGTACTGTTTCAGTGTCTTTTGGACTATAAGTAGGTTTATGCACAAAATGTCTTCATAACGTGGCAACCATAATTTAACAACAACAGCAATGAATTTTTTAAACAAAAAATGTCTTCAGAGAAATCAACAAATGACTTGTATTACAGAATGCTTTCCCCTGTGTTTTATGAAGACTTGTTAATGTACAGTAGGACATTGTAAAAATACAAAAAGAAAATTATGTATATTTGAAAATAATAGACATAAATATCCCTAAACCCTATGCATCGTGATGAACTTAAATTACATTCAATTTCAAACATTTATATTGAGATGCTTCTCAAATCTCTGCCTTACAGATTCATTTGACTACCTATGTCCAAGGCCTGGAGGCTGCCAAGCGGGGTTTGGCTGGAGTCCCAGACCGGCAGAACCTGGCAGCAGCCAAAGTTGATCTGGACAAGGTCCTGAACCTATGTCCATGCCTCAGGATGCACCTGGAGATGGGACAGGTGAGCGTACAGCTAACTCATCCATGACTTTCTCCACTGCCTCTCAGACAGACGCAAAAACACACTGTTGCAGCTCCTAAGACCACTGTTGTATTAATGCTTTTTTTACTGATTATATGTTTGTCATAGAAGAAAAGTCACAGCATTTGTTACTGATATGTTAACTTTCCTTCATATAAAATAAATGGAGATTTTAAAGTTACATGAAAGAATCAGAAATCAGCCATTTCAGTTGGCATTTGCAGTGTTATTACAATCACTACAATAAGCATGTCTGAGAAGAGGGAGTTACTGTATGGTGTGTTAGGGCAGCCATGCTTCAAAATATGTGTGTTCTGCCTCACTTATATCTGTGTGTATGTGGGCAGGTCTATTACTACATGGGTGTAGATGCCATGCAAGAAACCCTGCTTGTGGATGAGGAGGCCATCAACAGTTCCTTAGTATGTCTGGCTCGAGCACTTGAATGTGACTTGGGTGACATGCTACCGGAGGTACAGCTGCTGCGCGGGAAGTGCCTGCTGTTGAAGGGCGAAGAGCAGAATGCTGCCGAATGCTTTAAGAGAGCGATGGAGCTGGAGCCACAGGGTAGCGCTGACACCCAGAATCTCCGCTGCCTCCTCGAGACCCTGCTAGCCCTGTTCACCCAGAGCAGTTCACAGCCCGTCCCTGCCATTGCTCAGTTAGAGACATGGGTACGCCGTGCAGAGGAGAGGTACTCCCGCGAGATGGTACAGAGTGAGCTGCAGGTGCTTTGCCGTGCGCACACTGCAGAGGTGGCTGAGCTCTGCCGAGTCATGATAAGCACAGGCAGACTGGATCTGGTTCGGGTTCTGCTGCAGACTGTTCTGCCCAGCAAACACGGCAAGAGAAGACAACTGGCCAGGTCGCTGTCAGTGTAGGTGCAGAGTGGAGAAAAGAGACAAAAAAGAGACATTGTCCATCACATTGATTTTTTTCATGTTATGTTCTGGTATTTATTTAGGGATCATTAAGGTTTTATTCTTGATTTTTCTGCCAAAAACACACATATTGTCTTGCATTTTCTTTGAGTCTTTTAAAAAAGTTTTAGTCAAAATAAAGTCCTTTAGAAAAAATGTTTTTATTATTGTAATTATGTATTATGTTTGTTGTATTTCGCCATATTCAATAACTTTGAAGTGATTACAAACTTTTGTTTTAAAGTCAAGAATTTGACCATATAGTAGGTAGGATACCAAGGAGAACAAGCCTTTGTAGTCTATTATCTGTATCTATTTGTTTTCTAGGTGATCAATTTAACATCCTGAGACTGCAATTCAAATAATATAGTGTCTCTCATTTTCTGGGGATGCAGAGCAATCCACGTTTGCCAAAATAATATTTTTTACAAATTGGGAGACATATAGTCCACACTACTTCCATCTTGCTGCTTAGAAAAGATGGACACTTACTGTATGCAAGAAAAAGATGGACACTTGTTGTATGTGCATAATCAACAGTGTACAATGTGCTGGCATATAAAAGGTCATCTGCAAGAAAACATGCAGAAAGATTATTTTTAAATGTATCAATTTCAACCATGGCAGAGAAACCATGGGCTGTAACTGAAATAAACAAGGCTGGAACATATTTTTCTTCTTCTAGCTGTTGAAGAGTGTTTATGAATAGGGCATCTGGCCATTTAGAAATCTTCATTTGCAAATGATAACGAGAAAGATGAATGGTAATTTATTATCCTTGCTGTTGTTCTGAAATGATATGGACCTTTCAAAAAAGTAATATACTCCACTTGTTTCTTCCTCATTAGATCTAAAATTTCCAAATTGCTTGCAAAAATTTTGGAATGATTCTTATTTTTCAATATGGACCAAAATTGACCCTCTTTAGAGATGTATTTTCCTGAATGGCAGACAATGGAATTCAAATTGTACTGCTGTTGTCCATCACATATCCTATGGTAAACAGTCCATGCAGTGCCTACTGTTGTTCAAAAGACAGTGTCATGCTGCACTCTAGGCAAAAACAGGACAAGTATATCAGGACATGTACTGTATACAACCTCGTGGAAAACGGTACAACTACAAACCTGTGTTTTTTTCTGCATTAATACAGTTTCAAATCAAGAGTTAAGTGATGTTGGGAAGTTAGATAACCTAACTCCATGGTTCTCAAACTGCTACGCGTACCACTGGTTGTACGCACAGCGTCCCCAGGTGGTACGCCAGATGCCCCTTGAAATTTGTTGTGTGCACTGAAAAATTGGGACGGGTTTTGATATTTTGTATTTTAATAAAATTAGTGTATGTATCAAATACGCAGTTATGTAGTTATGTGTCAAGTAGTTAGCTACAAAGATGCAGCGTGTGCTAATACGTGAGTGGACACAAGAGCTACTATGTAATTCTATACCATTGTATAGGAATGCATGCTACGAACCTAAGTGACCAATTGTATTAAAATAAATTACCTTTAGCAAATAGAAAGGTAGGAGAATGTGCGTGACTTTGGAATACTGCCAATCTTGTAAGCACAGGAAAGCTTGATAGATAACAGAAAAATATTTAAGGACTGTTCTTTGTTAATTTGAGAAAAGTACACCAAGCATCTCTTGTGTTTCGCTCCATGCGCATGAAATAAAACCTTCTTTTAACTTCTGGGACAGACTCTCCCGTCTTTTAAGAGGAAAGGGGGACAAATTTCTCCAACAGCACCACATTCGCCAACAGATCACTTAATCGAAAATGAATACCTCGCAAAAATCAAGTAATATGTCATGGCTGAAAAGAATAGACGCTGTGGCGTCTCCGGGGGAATAGATAAGTGTAATAAGTACGAAAGTACTCACACCACAAACTCTTCTTTTATTTTCGTGAGGTTTCTTCCTTTTCTTTCGTTCATCCGTCTTCCAAACCAGTCCGCAATCTGTTTTCTCTGTCCTTGTTCAGTCCGTGTTCCAAAAGTTTGTAAAATCCAACAAATCCACGTCAAGTCCAAATCACAAGCCGTATACCATTATCCTTTATTTATTCCGAAAATCCGTTGTCCTTAAATCTTTATTCACTCCAACCAAATTCCCCTATCTTCTCCAACACGCATTCACCTACTGGCTTCCGCGCCGGTTCACTGTTTCCGGGGCATATATATTTTGTTTCCTGATGAGACCCACCTGCGTCTCGTTGTCTTTCAGCCTGAGCCCTTTCCATCTGCGGGTCAGCTGGTTTCTCTTAGCGGCCATCTTGGTCAGGTCTAAGTCAAATACAGTGAGCAGATCGTTCCTAAAATACCTGTCCTGGATGACCCTTCCTCTGGTCCTCTTACATACCCTCCCCCTGAGATCAGCCCCGTCCTCGGGCTGTCTGGAAAAGAAACAATGCATTCGGGAGAGGGCATCGACATTACCTTGTTTTCTTCCTGGTCTATAAACCGTTTGGAACTGAAACCTCTGGAGACTAAGGCCCCATCACGTAATCCGATCATTTTTGTCCATGTTCCTTAACAACCAGGTTAGTGGCGCATGGTCAGTATACAAGATGAATCGTCTTCCCAATAAATAATATTTTAAATAATCCAGGGCCCATTTGATCGCAAGACACTCCTTTTCGATTGTGGAATAATGTTTCTCCGCAGGGCTTAATTTACGGCTAATATACAAAATGGGGTGCTCTGATCCTTCAATTTCCTGCGACAGTATGGCTCCAATCCCAGTGTCCGATGCATCAGTTTGTACCATGAATGTTTTGTTAAAATTAGGTACCTGTAAGACCGGCTGCGATGACAAAGTCCTTTTTAGTTCTTGAAAGGCCCTCTCTTCCCTTTCTGTCCATTTTATTTTTTCAGGGCAACTCGTCTTTGTTAAGTCGTGCAATGGGGCGGCAATGGAGGCAAATCCTGAAATGAATCGACGATAGTAGCTTGCTAATCCCAAAAATGTTCTTATTTGCTTCTTTGTAGAAGGTCTAGGCCAGTTTCTAATTAACTGTACCTTCTGTTCTTGTGGCATGATCATTCCCTCCCAATCGTATAACCGAGATAATTGGCTTCCTGGGTCCCTAGACAACATTTTTTTGGATTAGCAGTTAATCCTGCTTTCCGCAAAGCTCCGGTTACTGCTCCCAAGTGTAGTAGGTGTTGTTCCCAAGTCGTGCTATGAATTACGACGTCATCTAGGTAGGCAGCTGCAAAATCTCGATGAGGTCTGAGTATGCGGTCCATTAATCGCTGAAACGTAGCAGGAGCGCCGTGTAAACCAAACGGAAGGACCCGATACTGGTATAGCCCCTCCGGGGTGGCAAACGCGGTTTGGCTTTAGCTTCTTCGGCTGGGGGTACTTGCCAATATCCCTTCGTAAGGTCTAGCGTACTGATACATCGGGCGTTACCTAATCGCTCGATTAGCTCATCTATACGAGGCATAGGGTATGCGTCAAACAACGAGATCTCATTTAATCTTTTGAAGTTATTACAGAGCCTAATAGTTCCGTCTGGCTTGGGTATCAGTACTATGGGACTAGTCCACTCGCTATGGGATTCTTCTATTATCCCCATTCTTAACATTTTTTCTACTTCTTCCTTAATTAGTTTCCTTTTTGCTTCAGGTACTCGATAGGGGGCCAACCTTACCCTTTTTCCTGGTTCCGTGATAATCTTATGTTGAATGAGGTGGGTTCGACCAGGACTTTGGGAAAAAACATCCTTGTTTTGCGACAGGAACTCTTGTAATTCTTGCTTCTGCGCTGGAGCCAGGTCCCCCAAGGCGACGGCACCCGTTTCTTCTTCCAAAGGATCAGGGGAGAAGTGGGTGAGCAAAACTTCTGCACCATGCCATCTCTTTAGTAAATTCACATGGTAGATTTGATGTTGTCATCGTTTGTCAGGTTGCTTAACTTTATAAGTGACTGGACCCATTTTTTTCCAGCACCTCATAAGGCCCCTGCCAGGAGGCCAGGAATTTACATTCCGGGGTCGGGACCAATAGCAATACTTTGTCCCCTGGCTGAAATTCTCGCACTATAGCTTCCCTATCATAAATTTGCTGTTGCTGCGCCTGGGCCTTCTCCAGATTTTCCTTCACAATGGGAACAACAATGTTTATTCTTTCCCTCATTTGTTCCACATGTTCAACCAGTCTGTAATGGTGAAGGCTGATGCTCCCAGGACTCTTTGACCAGGTCTAATAATCCCCGTGGTCTCCGAGCGTATAATAACTCAAAAGGAGAGAACCCGGTCGAGGCTTGCAGTACTTCTCGGATAGCAAACATTAGACAAGGGAGCAATTGATCCCAATTTTTGCCATCCTTTTGCATGGCCTTCCTCAGCATGCTTTTCAGGGTTTTATTGAAGCGCTCCACTAGTCCGTCTGTTTGCGGGTGATAAACAGAGGTTCTGATTTGATGAATACCCAAAAGCTTACTTAGGTCTTGCATGACCTTTGACATAAAAGGAGTCCCTTGATCGGTTAAGATCTCCTTAGGGATTCCCACTCTAGAGAAAACGTGCACTACCTCTCTAGCTATGTTTTTGGCCGTAGCTGCCCTCAGAGGAATGGCTTCGGGGTACCTTGTGGCATAGTCCACTATCACCAGTATATACTGATGTCCCTTTGTAGTTTTAATCAGGGGTCCCACTACCAATCCGCTCAAAAGGAGTATCTATTATGGGGAGGGGAATCAGAGGGTTTTTATAATAAGGTTGTGGGGCAGTTTTCTGACAGGTTGGTCATTCCCGACAATATCTTTCGATGGCCTTGTATATTCCGGGCCAGAAAAATCAAGAAAGTAGCCTTTCAGCCGTTTTCTTCACACCCAGGTGTCCTCCCAAGAGGTGGCTATGGGCCAAGCTGAGGAGTTTCGACTGGTAGGCTCGGGGAATGAGAAATTGCTCCACTTCTTCTTGTCCTCTCTTCTGGACCTGATAGAGGAGATTGTTTTTTACCATAAAGTAGGGGTAATTCAGGGGACTATTATGATTACATAACTCCCCCTCAATTTTTCTCACATGTCCCCATACATGTCTTAAATTCCCATCTTCCAGCTGGGCCGTTCCGAACCTACCTCGATGTTCGGGTGGCTCCCAGTCTGGTAAATCCATATTTAAGAACTCATCTCCAAGTTCCGAGCCTTCTCCTGGCTGGTTCGCCTCTCCAGGGGAATCTGTGTTATCATCTGAATCTCCTGGACAGGGGAGTGGTTCTTGCCTAGCCAACTGGACAGTATTCAAAATTTGAAGAAAGTGGGGACAGTCACGACCCAACACCACAGGGTAAGGCAATTGTTCAACCACCCCTACAGTTGAACTATACATTCCCATTTCTGTAGTAATGGAAACTTTCACAGATGGATACATCTTAGTTTCCCCATGAATGCACGTAATAGGTATCCCCACCGCTTGCCTGACCTTGGTTCCTTCAGGTAGGGCTGAAGAGGTCACCAGGGTCACCATACTTCCAGAGTCTAACAGGGCCTCGACAGGCTTTTCCCGTATCTTGATTTTAGCGATGTGGGGCGCCTCACAGGACAGAACGCTCGCCGTGAGGTAGTTGCATTTGGCTTCCTCTCTGGTGTCCACTTGCATAGGTTCACCCCAGTTGGGACACTTACTGGCCAAATGTCCCTCTTTATGGCACTTAAAACTCCTACAGGACTCTTTCCATGGTCGGGGCCTTTGAACCGATCTTTCCTGAAAAGATGTTGTAAATTGAGGAGGATCTCGATGGTCCCGGTACTTCAGTGACCTCGTTCCATTCCCTGAACTCTCAGGTTTCCTCCTCTCCTCTTCCTTAATCAAGGCTTCTGTGGCATGCTGTTGCTCCACTAAATCAACAGCCTGGTCTAATGTCTGGGGATCCCCATCACTCACTTTTCTTTTCAAGTGAACATGCAGACTCCTCACAAAGTGGTCCAATACTACTCTTTCTACCACTTGGCCCAAGTTTAGTTTTTCTGGCTGAAGCCATTTCTTCGCCAGATGAACCAGGTCAAACATCTGAGATCTGGAGGGCTTGTCCATTTGATACTTCCAGTTATGGAACCGGACTGCTCTTATCGCCATGGTTACCCCTAATCTCGCCAAAATCTCCTTTTTTAGAGTTTCATAGTTCTCCGCATCCTCTTCTTTTAAATTGTAATAAGCCTTCTGGGCTTCCCCAATTAAATAAGGCGCTACTCTCCCTGCCCATTGCTCTCTGGGCCAGGCATTCCTGGCAGCTGTTCTCTCAAAGGTGGTTAAATATGCTTCTACATCATCGAGCTCCGACATCTTTTGAAGCCCAATTTCTTCCATCTTATGGGGTTCTCCCCCTGTTACCAAGGACCGTCTAATTTCTTCTCCTAATCTTTGCAATTCCTCTCTCACCAAATTATGCTCTTCTATAATTCGTTGATTCGTCTCCGTTTGAATCTTATTAGCCTCCTGCTGTGCCTGTATGGCTTCTTGTTGTGCCTTTAAAGCCTGGAACTGAGTTAGGGTGGCTTGGGACAATTGTTGTATTAATTGTTCCATTGTTCTTAGCGAGAGTTCTTACCCAAACCGAGAGAAGAACAGGAAAAAAAATGTCAACTTTTTATTTCCACAAGTCTTAGTCACGATCAGCGGATGCCCGCATCCTCCACCAATTGTGGCGTCTCCGGGGGAATAGATAAGTGTAATAAGTACGAAAGTACTCACACCACAAACTCTTCTTTTATTTTCGTGAGGTTTCTTCCTTTTCTTTCGTTCGTCCGTCTTCCAAACCAGTCCGCAATCCGTTTTCTCTGTCCTTGTTCAGTCTGTGTTCCAAAAGTTCGTAAAATCCAACAAATCCGCGTCGAGTCCAAATCACAAGCCGTATACCGTTATCCTTTATTTATTCCGGAAATCCGTTGTCCTTAAATCTTTATTCACTCCAACCAAACTCCCCTATCTTCTCCAACACGCATTCACCTACTGGCTTCCGCGCCGGTTCACTGTTTCCGGGGCATATATATTTTGTTTCCTGATGAGACCCACCTGCGTCTCGTTGTCTTTCAGCCTGAGCCCTTTCCATCTGCGGGTCAGCTGGTTTCTCTTAGCGGCCATCTTGGTCAGGTCTAAGTCAAGTACAGTGAGCAGATCGTTCCTAAAATACCTGTCCTGGATGACCCTTCCTCTGGTCCTCTTACAACGCCAAGAGTACAGATCTTTCTGTTCCGTAAGCCGCTACCAAGAAGAACTTCAGGAAAGCACATCTATCAGCATCTGAATGAATTTATCTAAGAGAATGGAATCGACTGGAAAAATGCGTCAGAGTTTGTACTAGAGCAATGCAATGTTTTTGCTAGAGCAATGCCAGGTTGACACAGCAGGAGTAGTTGCAATAATTACAGAGGTTGCTCCAGATATGAAGTGGACGCACTGCATCATCCACTGCGAAGCCTTGGCTGTCAGGAAAATGCCTGAGGATTTAAAATCTGTGTTAGTCTCTGCTGTCAAAGTTGTGAATTGTATCAAGGCTCGACCAATGAATTCACGTCTGTTCAGTGTGCTTTGTAATGAAATGGGCAGTGAAGTGCTACATACTGAAGTGAGATGGTTATCAAGTGGCAAAGTGCTCACGAGACTCTTTGAACTGCATTCTGAGGTACAGTTGTTTTTGCATGACCAGCAATTTCCCTTGGCAAGTCTATTTGATGACCCAATTATGATTATATAATATATAATATTATATAATTACATAATATTATATATATAAATATAATTGTAACATAATTTTACCAACTGTATATTCTCACGTTTGAATGAGCTGAATATGGGACTGCAGGGGCACTCTGTAACAATTTTTGACGTGTCTGACAAGATCACTGCTATGAAAAATAAGCTGCAGCTTTTTGTTAATAAAATCAATGTAATGTCAAGTTTACAGTTCTTAAAATCTTTAGAATTCTCATGCACTGTATATTTTAAACTGTTTCACTAGAAATGTTTATACTTTTTAGTCCGCCTTTTACATTTGATAGGCATTTATTTACTAAAACACTTACATTTGGTTCCCAAGATAACACAAGTGTCATAAAGAAATTCAGATAATTGCTTTAGGATTGTAGAATTGAGGAAAAGACTGAATATATACAGTCCATGCTTATGACCATCTTTAACACTTAATTGTTTCCTACACAGTTCACTTGGCTTGTTTCATTAAATGTGCTTTACAGAACCTTGCGATACTGAAATGAATGTCTCTGTCAGAGGCTTTACCATTGAAAATCTACCAGCACCTCTGAAAATAGCAAATGTGTTTTCAGAGTTAAATACTCACAGGGATGCTTGGAGTAAAACTACAGATATAGATTTTTTTATCTGAACAGGTTGGGTGTTATTGTGAAAACCTTTCCTCTTTTAACGTTTTGGACTAAATACAGAAATGTAATAATCTAAAATTTGCTTCATAGTTCTTTATGAACTTAAAAATCCCCAACATTGTGCGAACATGAAGGGCCATAACAAGTACCAAGCAATAGCTTCATTCTTCATTAACCACACCTAAACCGAAGATGACACAGAGAGACACACACGAGGAGACTGACGGAACACGTACACATCTTTAGGGTGGTAATTACTTAACAAGCTATACACTTATAAGACTACACAGGACACTAGAACTACTATGACATTATTTACACAGGTAGGGTCAGCCGCTGGTCATCGTGCTGACCCTCAGACTCTCCCCGACTACAACTCCCAGCCTGCCCAGCGGTACTATGAGCGCCTAGGGGCGCTTCCTCCTCACCACCGGGCGAGGGCGTTACAATAATATATTTGAGGAGAAGGAAAAAAATCACCCTTTTGAGTAGTCATAGGGGTGGGTAAAATTTAAAGTTTTAATGCTGTTAATAATACTATATAATAAATATTTATTTTATTTTTTTGCTCTTTAGGGAAAAATTCGAATTTTCAGCAGCTGCATAATATCATATGTTCCGGAAATAAGTTTCTTAGACCGGAAGTTTGAATGTTGCTAGCATAGAGTTACGGTAGCGTGAAGCTCTACTCTCAAAAGGATGCCTAGAAAAATGCGTTCTAACATTACACCAACTATTTTGTCCCTATTCGGTGCTCGTTGTATTGTTGATGGTTGTACCAACTTGTGGCTGGGGTGGGTTTACCAGTGATTTTAACTAAAGTGTCCCATAGATACTGAGGAAATATTGTATGCAGCCCATTAGTATTTTAAATAGTATATCTGTGTGCAATCTGTTTTTCGTTGTATCCCCCACTTGGTTTGGTAAGTTTAATTCTTAAAGTGTTTTTTATTGTTATCGTGTGGGTTAGTTACCAGTTTTATTGAACTCTTCACGTGTACAGTATATACACAATTTCTCGGCTTTTATAGTAAGGAAGTCATGTCGATTTATTTTACGCGATGATGTATACTGCACTTTATGTGTGTGTTTAATTATTTCAAATATTTAACACTCGCGATGTGCCGTGGTGACCTCAGAGTCCTGTTGTGAATGATCTGTGTAATTTAGGGATCCGTAATTTTGTGAAAAACGATTACTTTTTCAAAAACAAATAGCAATACATTTTAAAAAAACTGCTGTTATTTCGAATTGTTTAGTTTACCCTAGCACACTGACCAAAAAAGACAAGATGAAAAAACCTGAACGGTAACATGAATGATCAGTAAAAACTATAGTATTCTTTGTAATGTTGAAAATGATTTGGATCGATTGAATATCACTGCAGGAGTGTTTAACATTTAGTGTAGTCTTTCAGATACTATTGAGCTTTTTAGATAGAATCCATATTCAGCACACTGATCTATATGTTGAGCTTGGCTCGTGTAATACTGTCTCATACATTGACTCATTTACTAAGCTTATATTATTGTTCAATTTAGGTTTATGTGCATCTATAATATCAAAGCTTTAAAATACAGAATCACCAGTAAATTGAGCAAATGCCCTTCAAATATGAAACTTTAATAACTGTTACTTTTCTTAAAGTACAGGTTCCAGTATTTTTTTTCCACTCTTACAGTTAAGTGTCAGCTGAACATAGCCCTAATGATGAAGATGAAATGCTATTAAACCAAACAATTTTCTTTCTTTCCCAGCATGTGGATAATTTTGTGTGTATAATGGAAGTTCTGTTTCGGCGATGTCCTGGCAAGCTACGGTACTGCCTGACTCGGACTCTGCCTCAGTCCGCATGGCCCCAACGTGGCTGTGTGTGCCTGTCCCTGAGCATGCAAAGAACCAACATGAGAAATATGACTAGCAGTGCCAGACCTCTGCTGGTATCCAAGCTCTTTCAGCCAGCCAACCTGCGTGAGGAGAGGGACAGAGAACTGGGGCTGGGGCTTGGGGGCCGACAGGGGGAGAGCATGGCCTGTAAGAGCCAGCGTCTCATGCTGCAGTCAGGCTTTATCCACCCATCCAACCCCGGCTGTTACTATCTCCTCCCGGTGACTGTGCGTGCCATGGAGAAGCTGGTGCGGCTGATCGATGGAGAGATGCAGGGCATAGGTGGGCAGAAGCTGGACATGCCCAGTCTTTGTGCAGCTGACCTGTGGAGGCGCAGTGAGCGCTGGGATCTCATGGGCAAAGAGTTGTTCCGCTTGCAGGACAGGCATGGTGCGGAGTACTGTCTGGGGCCCACACATGAGGAGGCCATTACCGAGCTGCTTGCTGCACATGGCACCCTCTCCTACAGGCAGCTCCCCCTGCTGCTCTACCAGGTACAGTCACGGAGTGCTGTTGATTGAGGGGCTAGGGAATCCGTATGAATATATAGTCGTGGCTGTATATGAAAGTCATTATTTGCGGTTTGTATGATAGTTTCATTATTTGTACTTGCCTTATGATGCCTTATTGCTGTTATGCAAGTGGTGCATGAGCCTTGTTAACTTTATATGAAATCGTGACAGAGTAGAACTCGTTCTAGTCTGTAGATTCTCAGCTGTGATGTTGATGATGTTCTGTTATGGCCATCATGTGTTGTGACCTCACGCCTATCCCTGCAGGTGACGCGGAAGTTCCGTGATGAGCCAAAGCCGCGGTTTGGGCTGCTGCGTGGGCGGGAGTTCTACATGAAAGACATGTATGCCTTTGACACATGTGAGGAAGCTGCCCACCGCACCTACCAGGCTGTGTGTGAAGCTTACACCCGCCTGTTTGCCCGCTTGGGTCTGCGCTGTGTCAAGGTGCAGGCTGACACAGGTCATATTGGGGGCAAGCTTTCACATGAGTTCCAGATTCCTGCAGAGATTGGCGAAGACAGACTGCTGATCTGTGGCGATTGTGGTTTTTCTGCCAACATGGAGACGATAGATCAAGGACTGAGATACTGCCCAGAGTGCAAAGGGGGCACACTATCGGAGACAAAGGGCATTGAGGTGGGGCATACCTTCTATCTAGGAACTAAGTACTCCTACATCTTTAGTGCCTCCTATAACAACATGCAAAATAAACCTGTAATTGCAGAAATGGGATGCTTTGGGCTGGGGATAACCCGCATCCTGGCTGCATCTATAGAAGTGCTTTCCTCTGAGGACAGCATCCGTTGGCCTGCCTTGCTGGCACCCTACCAGATATGCATCCTTCCACCAAAGAAGGGCAGTAAAGCGGATGAGGCAGGAGAACTGGCACAGAACCTCTTCAAGGTTCTGGTGGAGGCAGTGCCTAGTTTGCGAGGGGAGGTGGTCTTGGATGACCGGACGCACCTGACCATTGGTAAAAGACTGAAAGATGCGAGTAGGTTGGGGTACCCCTATGTGATTGTCACTGGGAAGAGTGCCTTGGAGGATGTGCCAACATTTGAGGTGTGCAGCCAGAACACTGGGGAGACCTTGTTTCTCCCTATAGAAGGTGTGGTAGACTTCATTAGAGGTGTGGAAATTGTTTGACACCAGCAAACTGATTGTCCTGCTATAGCTGGTGGTCAGTTATTGATTATTCCAGAATGAAAATGAATAAGACCTCTGATTTTGTTGTTACATCTCTCTTGCCAAGTCAGAAGGTTAAATGCTCATTCTTTATGACACATCATAGGAGTTCACTGTTTGAATCAAAGCTGCTTTTTTTATTCAGGGGGGATCCAACACAAGTTCTAATTTTATGAACCTGCCAGAGAAAGGTAATTTAATGCTTTTGGTTCTGCAATGTATGTTTTGGTCTGTTTTTTCCTGTTTGTTTTATGTTTTGAATGTGGTATTTTACTGTTCCATAGAGGATTTACAATCTTCCTTTCTGCCTTGAAGCCTTAATAAATATCTAAAACAATAAATGTTTTTTGAATGTGTTTTGAATTAAATGTTTGCAAAGTATCAGAGCTACTGCAGACCAAAGAAAGATACATTTTTATACACTTCATAATGATTTAATCAAAACAGAATATTGTAGTGCATTCGCCTGGCGCTGTGGCTGAAGAGCGCCTGGCTGGGGTACGCAGTGAGGGGCAGGACGAAATTCAGTAAAGCGCCGGTTTTCACTCAGTGAGTGAACCCGAAAATACTACATTGGTGTCAGAAGCGGGAGGATGGACAGTGAGCAGCTGTTGATGTCGGACTCGGAGAAGCGCCAGTTCCCCCAGCAGCCGCCGAGGGCTGGAATGGCTCCTCAGCGCCACTCGTGGTCACAGCCCTTATAAGGGCTACCCAACGGTGTCCTACTCGGCAGAGGAGGGACCTTTTCCCTTGTCGCCTCAGTCCACGGGGCGGGAAGGAGATGCCAGACCAGCAGGGTCCAGTCCGCCACCCCTGCACCAGCCGGCGCCGGTGTGATCGAGCTGCTATAATGGGGAGGTTCCATGGCAACTTTTTGAGGCCCAGTTCCAGATGGTGGCCTAGGCAAATGGCTGGTCTCAGATGGAGATGGCGGGCCACCTTGCTGCGGTCCTGGAGGGGAAGGCCCGCCAGGCGCTGCTGGATGTACCTGGGGAGCAGCGATACAACCATGCGGCGTTGGTGTTGGCCCTCCGGAGGCATTTTGGTGGGAGAGGGGAGGCACCGGGCCTACTGTAGGAGAGGTTGGCCCTGGGACCAGTCGCCGCAGACATGGCCTACTTAGCCCTACTTAGGGTTACCCTACTCTCCCTAGCGCTCCAGCAGTTCCTCTGGGCCATTGCCGGGCACCGAGGCAGCCGGACCCCCAGAATGGGAAACCACCAGCCTTCGCCTGAGGACGGTGATGGGACAGTGCGCAGAGGTCCTCGGCAAGCGGGCGCTCACCATGCAGTTTGGGGCTGCGAGGGTAAAACCCTTTTACCTCGCCCCAGTCCGCGAGGACTGTATCCTGGGGTTGGACTGGTTGCAGCATGTGGATGGTTGCCTTGATTTGGGCCGGCGGGAGTTGGTGGGGCAGGGGGAACGGATCTGTCTTGCGGCGGGCGGGACGGGAGGTGGCTGGGGCGCATGGGCTGACCGAGTGGAAAGTGGTGGCTGTCAGAGCCGCGGGTTTCGGGGCAAGCGTGCCGGGGCTGACTCCTGGGCCACCTGGCTGGGCAGTTGACGGGGCGGCTGCTGGGGGGAATGCGGGGGCCAAGCATGACAGGGAGATAAGGCGTGTTGTGGGGGAGCTTCTGTCCGTGAAGGCCTGTGGGAGACCTTGGAGGTGAGGGACGGGGTGCTGCGCCGGCAGTGGCGGGTACCCTCCAGCAGTGAGGTCAGGTGGCAGCTGGTGGTGCCGCGGTCGCTCCGCGGGGCGGTTCTCCAAGTGGTGCATGGCCAGCCAGGCGTGGGGCACTTTGGTTCCGCGAAAACCCTGCGGCAACTCCGAGGCCTCTTCTACTGGGGCTCTATCACCGGGATGTGGAGCAGTTCTGCCGGACATGCGTGGTCTGCATGGCCCAGAAGGGTCCTCCCAGGCGCTCACGGGCGCCCCTCTAACAACATCAGGTGGGGGCACCCATGGAGCGGGTTGGGGTGGACGTGCTGGGCCCGTTTCCGCGCACCGAGGCAGGCAGTTGCTACATCCTGGTGGCAGTGGACTACTTTACGAAGTGGCCCGGGGCTCATGCCCTCCCCGATCACAGCGCGTCTACTGTAGCCGACGCCTTGCTGGAGGGAATGTTTGTCAGGCTGGGGGTGCCTGGGGATTAATAAAACGTGGACCACCCCGTTGCATCCCCAGAGCGATGGGTTGGTGGAGCGTTTTAAACGGACGCTCTCCACTCAACTGGCCACACTGGTCTCGCGGCACCAGCGTGATTGGGACTGACACTTACCCCTCGTCCTCTGGGTGTACCGGACTGCTGTGCAGGAGTCCACTGGACTGCACACCCTGGTGGATGTGGCATTCGGTTCGCTGCTGGGAGGAGTGCTGGCACAGCCAGCCGGGCCAGATTACGAGTGGGACCTGCAGCAACGGATGCTGCGAGTACACAGCTTCACCTGAAGCTGCCTGACTCAGGCGGAGGTACGGGCAGAAGCGGTACTACGATCTGCGCTGTAGGGGGACCCCTTTTAGACCAGGGGACCTCGTCTGGGTCTACAACCCGCGGCGCCGCTAGGGCCTCAGCCCGAAGCTGGCTCCGGCCTGGGAGGGACCCATGGAGTTCCTGGAGGTCGTGGGGGAGGTCTGCTACTGTGTCTGGTTCGGGAAGCGAGGAAGGGTGGTGGTCCTGCATCGAGACTGCCTGGCTCCCTTCAGGGCTCGCAAGGGGGCGCTTGAACAGGAGGGTGCGGAGGAGCCCGGAGAGCAGCCAGGTCCAGATTTCACCGGGCTGAGGTGGCAGACTGCCAGACTCCACCTCGATACAGCGGGTGCACTCGCTGGGTGCCGCAGAAGCTGCAGGATTGTGTGCTGGATGTAGGCAATTCAATTTTTAAGAACTTTATTTTCTTTTCACAAAAAAGTACAGGACATCACAATTTAGAACGCTTTACATTAATATACATACTTAAAACAGTATATATGATCACATCTCATTACATTTTGACACGGTACCAGTTACATAGCAACAATTTCTTTTTTTCTGGTGCAAATCACATTCTTTACTTAAACATGATAATGTTTTTCACAGTTTCTTGAGATATTGACCTATGCTCTCTATTTCCCACAGATTTTCTGCTTCCTCCCTCCCTTCTCTCCACAGATCTCTGAGGTAATAGTTCTCTCGGGTGATGAACAGGGCCAGGCTACCTGCTGCCTTGACTGGGACCTCGATGCCTTTGAACAGCCCCATGTTCCTCACTCTCCACAGGGCGTCTTTCCCACTGTTCACCACGGCCCAGATCCTGTCAAACACGTCAGGAGGAAGTTTGACAGGAGAGATGCCGTATATGACGAAAGCAGCGGTCAGGGTAAATTGGGGCGAGAGAGCTTGCAACCAATTTTCAAACTGTGCCCAGAAGGCCTTAGCAAAAAAGCAGGACCACAGGAGATGGGTCACATTCTCCTCCTCGCCGCAGCCCACCCTAACGCAGCGAGGGCTGGGGGTGAGGCCCCTACGGTACAAGAAAGTTCGTACCGGTAAGCACTGGTGGACGACACTCCAGGCTAAATCTCTGTGAATGTTGCACAGAAACTTAGAGGATGTGTGTTTCCACACCTTCCTTGTTTGGGCTGATGTTAAAATGCCCACAGGGGTCTGCCTATTGTTCTGGGGTGCAACGAAATCTTCCAGTTTTTGGATGCTGACATCTCGGAGGGGAATATGGCCAATTGGGTGAGATCTTAGAAAACTTTTAACTGTCCCATAAATTGCAGGGCATGTGTCAGAGAGTGGGACATCCAGCTTGGGTCTGACACCCCACACTCTGAACACCTCCCTACCTATCCAGAGCCTGGAAAAATAAGTCCAGGTACGCGCTGCAGGTGCTGTTGCAAAGCCTCTCAGCACAGAGGCCAGGAAAATGCACAGCAGCTTCGTAGCAATATCTGGGACAGACTTCCCCCCTGAGGGTAGCGGCCTGTACATTATTTCCCTTCTGAGTCTTTCCTGCTTCCCACCCCATAGAAATTGAAACATCAATCTCCTCAGCACCGCCGCAACACGGTGTGGGATTGGGAAGGTAGAAGCCAGAAAATTCAAGACAGGCAAGAGCTCAGCTTTGATGACCAGCACCTTCCCTGTCATGGTGAGGTCTCGGTCCTTCCATTGCATCAGTTTTTTGTTTAAGATTGGCAATTTGTTCTGCCAATTTACTGTTCCCATCTCTTCTCCAAAATACACCCCCAGGACCTTAATTCTCTTCTCTTGCAGCCTGAGATCATGTCCTTCTTTTGGCTCCCTCCAGTTCTGATAAAAAATCTCACTCTTAGATTTGTTAATTTTTGCAGAGGAAGCCAAAGAGAAACGATCACAGCACTGCAGAGCTCTGCTAATTGAGGCATTGTCAGAGAGGAGCAGGGTGACGTCATCCATGTATAGAGATGTCTTTACCTCTCCTCCCCCACTTCCAGGCACTGGTATCCCATTAATGGCCTGATCCTGGCGCAAGGCACAGGCTAAGGGCTCCATAGCCAAAACGAATAACAAGGGGGATAATGGGCAGCCCTGCCTCACCCCTGAACAGACTTCAAAGGGGCGTGATCTATTGCCATTAACCATTACTCTGCTGTTGCTACCTGTGTACAGCAGGTTAATCCACTTTCTCATGATGGGGCCAAACTTCATGTGCTCAAGTACCGATGTCAAGTACTGCCGGTTTAGGCGGTCAAAGGCCTTTTCTAGGTCTACACCTAAAATGCACAGAGGGAGGGAGCGATCCTCCGAGTACAGACAGACATCCCTCAACAAGGCCAGGTTGTCGCTCATCAGGCGTCCTGCTATCCCACAAGTCTGTTCTTTCCCTACCAGTGAGGCCACTACATTTTGTAGGCGCAGGAAAAGGGCTTTGGACAGGATCTTAGTGTCCACGCCTAACAGGCTGAGGGGTCTCCAGTTCTTTATGTCATTCTTTGCTCCTTTCTTAAACAAGAGAGAGATAGTGCCTTCTCTTAAGGAGTCAGGCAGCAATTCTGTCTTATAGCTTTCCTCGAATAGGAGCAGTAGCGGATCCTGAAGCAGATCCCAAAAGGTGCAATAAAATTCTTTAGGGAGCCCGTCAGCACCCGGAGTTTTCCCCTTCTGTAAGCTCTCCATAGCCTGTCTCAGCTCTTCTACTGTCAAATCCCTCTCAAGTACTTCCCTATCTTCTTCACTCAAAACGTTTTCTAGCTTTGAGGTGAAAAAATGAATTTCTTCATCCTTTACCTCTGTAGAGCTGTACAGTCTTGAGTAGAAGGCCTCGGTGCAGGAGAGGATAGCACTCGGCTCTGTTCTCTCTCGTCCCTCCTCATCAACTACACTTTCCATGACAGACTTGGAGCCTACCACTTTCCTGAAAAAGAAGCGAGTACACTTCTCATTTTCTTCCAAGAACTGCACTCTGCTTCTTAACAGCACTCCTCGACTACTTTCTTCGGCTATGCTCCGGATGTCCTTTTTTAAAAGGGTGATATCCTCGAGCACATCGAAGCCACTGTGCAGCATCGTGTAGAGACGCTGCAGCTGCCTTTGTTTCCTGGCTAGCACTCCTCTCCGTCTGGCAGCAGCCTTCCTTCCCTCAGCCATGAAAAAGGCCTTTGTCCTCACCTTCACCTCCTCCCACCACTCTCCTACTGACCCGTACAGACACTGCAAGGACAGCCACTGTGATAGTTTCTCCTTGTAGCGGGATACTACCCCCTCGTTCTCTAGCAGCTTTGTGTTGAGTTTCCAGAGGCCTGGGCCAAAGACAGTCCCGCCCTGGAGTTCCACTCTACACCCTAAAGCCTGATGATCTGAGAAGAAGACAGGCTGAAGAGTGACCCCAACAACTTTCACTCTCGCTGAGACAAAGCAATAGTCAATTCTGGAGCTGCTATTCCTCCCTGACCATGTATATCCTGCTGTTGTGGGATATATACATCTATATGTGTCTGAGAGTTTAAAGTCTTGAACTAAGTTTTGCAGGGCCAGTGAGCTGGAATCCAATTTTATCGGAGAGCTAGACTGCCTGTCTGTGTGCTCTAAGATACAATTAAAATCCCCTCCCACTATCACGTCTGTGCTACATAACAATAGGGGAGAGAGTGCCTTGAGTAGCTCCACCCTTCCTCCCACGTCAGTAGGACAATACACATTGATTAGCCGCAGGTTAACGGTCCCCCATTCCACATCCACACACAGCAACCTGCCATCTATGACCCTCTGAATACTTTTCAATTTGAAAGCCCATCCTTTGAAAAGAATGGCCACGCCAGAGGCTCTGTTGTTATTGTCCCCTGACCAAACAGAAGGCCCTTTATCCCACCTATCTTCAAAGCTTTTATACCTCTCTTGATAGGCTAAAGCACACTCCTGCAACATCAACACATCTCCCTCTCTCTGCTGGAGGTAATCAAAGACAGACTGACATTTAACTCTGTCATTGATACCTCTGGTGTTAAGAGAAATTATGTTTAGAGCCATATTACATAAGAAAGTGGAACCAGTCTTTACAAAACACATTTCTCTTCTGTCTCACCTGTTACCTTCTTCTTTTTCTTTTTCTTCTTACCAATTTCCTGCCAGCCATCCTCTGAATGAGCCTTCATCAGGGTGGCAGCAGTAAAAGCGTTCACAGAGTCCATTTCAAGGAAGGGGCTAGAGGGAGGGGTGGAGGGGTTCCAGCTGTCCCCATCGCCATGCTCTCCTTCCTCCTCGCTCGGGGAGAAAACAGAGTCATTTTTCCTTTTCCTCACGTCCAGCTCCTGGGAGCACTGAGGGGAAAGGGGTGCAGCCGATGCACCAGTCTCCTCTTCCCCCTCACCCACCAGCTGCTGCAGATCCTCCGTGATGGACTGGATGGAGGAGAGGAGGGCATCTGTAGCACTTGCAGAGTCTGGGAAAAGCAGCTCCGCTGAATCCTGGGTATCCTCGCTGGACCCGCTCCACCGGGGGGCCCCACACTGGCCCTCGTTCTGAGGAGCAGGAGTGGGGGAGGGGTCCTCGCTGTTCTCGGGGGTTTTCAAACCCTCGTGCTTGTCTGGTGCAGTCTGCGGTTGTGGGGGCGTAGTGGATCTTTCTTCCACCGGCCCCGGAGCCACAGCAGGACTGATCCTGGCTGGAGGCTGAGAGTCTTTGTCCAACAAGGGTTCTTTGTTTGACTTGTTGTTTGCTTTGGCTTTTCGGGCCGGTTTGGCTGAAACAAGCACTGCCTCATCCTTTCTCATTTTGAGTTTATTGGCGTAGGCGTGAGGGCAGTTCTTAAAAACGTGTCCTTCCGAGCCACATAAATTGCACTTTGGCAGCATTGAACAGTCAGAGGCTAAATGTCCCTGTTTGCCACAGGTCTTGCAGCATTTCACAGTGCAGGACGATGCCAGGTGTCCCACAGCACCACAGCGCCGACACACCTTTGGTTGTCCCACATAAAAAACATAGCCATTGCAGGCGCCCAGCCGGATTGTAGAGGGCAGGTGCCTTAAGCCTCCATTTACATTGTCCGGTAGCAAGCGAACCTCGAATTTCCTTGCTCCTGTTTTTATACCGTCAACATCTCTAACCTCAGTTCCATGGTGGACGGTGCAGTACTGGTTAAGCCAGGTGTGAATGTCCTCCGTCTTTGCCAGTTCCGAGAACATAACAACATGCACGGTTTTCCTCTCTCTCTGTGTCAAAGGCTGCAAGTTGATCTTCTCAAGAGCAGGAACTTTCCCTCTTTTTGCCTCAAACACATCCACACATTGTTCAAACAGAGGATAGGTAGCAAATACAACCTCAAATGCTTTCTGACCTGGGAGAGCGAAGATGAAATCCAAGTGCCGAGGTTCAAAGCCAAGTTCCTTCTGCAACACTTTTCTGCTGAACTGCATACGATCCATGAAGAGGTCATCCAAAAGCTCAAAACGCACAGCATTCTTGCGGGATCCAAAAGTTGCCATTTCGTAAACTGCTAAACAAACACTGCTTCCACAAAACAAGAAAACAATCCAACAACTCCACCTACAGGCTGATCAAGGTATCTCCCCTGCCAGGTAAGGCAGGCTATTCGACATCGGTGGGACGCCAGACGTCTCAGGTGGGGGCAGTGTAGTGCATTCGCATGGTGCTGCGGCTGAAGAGCGCCTGGCTGGGGTGCGTGGCGAGGGGCAGGACGGGAGTAGTAGTGGTCAAGGACTAGGAAAGCCGCTGACCAGTGCAGCTGACCCACTGCAAAATGGGCGTACAGTCTGGTGAGATCGCCTGGTCTCGGTCTCGGTCGGTCTCTCTCTCTCTCTCTCTCGGGCGCTCGCTCGTTCTGTCTCTCACCCTTTCTCTCTCTCAGCTGCTGCGCTTCAATAAAGCACAGTGTCCGAGTCACTGTGTGCGTGAATAATCTAATTGTGGGTCTGTTGTGATTATTTATGAAATAAGAAGCTATGCAATTCTATTGAACGTTTTATCTATTCTTAAAACCGTTTCAGTGAGAAAACGACGAACTTCCCTCGGAACCCTATATCTGGGTATGAAATGTGAGTAGGGGAGAAATTTTATGCTTGGACCACCGGAAGTACTTTGTGCTGGTAGTAGTTCATGTTAGGAAGATCGTGGATTTGTGTGAAAAAGAAGATTGTGCTATTAAAAGTTTTCTCACTCGCTGTTTATCTATAAACAAGGAACTCAAGGCTTCAGAATCTGAACGTAATGGCGTTGCAAACGCAAGGGGATGAAAGCGATGACGGAATGGACGAGTTCATGGACAAATTCACCAAACAGAAATACAAGGGCGCTTTAAATGAAAAAAATTGGGAGGAGGTGAGCGAGTCTGTCATTGAAACGAATAGTGTTTGTGTTTAAGATGCATGCATCACTTAAGTGTGCTTCGTTGTTTGCTCATCGAGATTCCCATATTAGAGTAAAATCATGTGGAGACATTGAAAGTAGTCAAAAGAATATTACTCTGTAGGTGCTCAAAATGTACTGTATGTATATATGTCGTAGACAGATTTTTATTGGCTAAGCAAAACGTGTCTTTTTATATAAATACAATTGAGCTCTTTTCAGACCATGTGGGTCACTATTTTTGAGAATGAGATGTTGGTTTGTCTTAAAGGGATTATTCCTGTAAAACAAGTTTTCCTTGATTTTTTTGTAGGAGTTTGACAGAATTCCCATGTTCATGAAGAAAGCCCCCCAAGAGATAGACCCTCTGAAGAACCCAGAGCTAGCCTGCCTGCAGTCCATTATATATGATGATGACAGACCTCTCGAAGGTGTGTTTTACTAGCGCTTCCCAACCCCAGTCCTGTTTCCCAACCCCAGTCCTGGGAGAAAGCTCCTGGTTTTCACTTTAGCTGAGCTCTAAATTTTCAGTTAATTGATCTATATATTTTTAAATAATTTTTAACTTAAGTCAGTCCTGAGTGTCAAAATACCCTGAAACCTTCCTTCAAGGTTTCTGTTTCCAACAACTTTAGCACTCTCCTTTATTTGTTTGATATACTAGTTCATCAGTTAAGGATGAACAGACAGGGATGGAAAATACCCTGTTTTATCCTTCTCCTAGGATCCAGTCAGTTACTTTTCAAGCAGCACACCAAAATGAGTTCTGAAACTGAAATTGGTACAGAGTTAGATACCAATTGCAAATCCCATTTCACCTTTTTAGGGCTGGGAGTAAATTTAAAAATTGAGAACTGAAATCAATAAGCCCAAACCAGAACAGAGTCCAGGACCAGACTGGGATTTACAGTGCTAAAGCACAGATACTGTCACTCAGCAGGAGTCCATTGACATAAGTGCTTTCTGACAGTGAACCTAGGAGGCCACAGAGGAGGCCAGTAAAGACTTTTGTTAAGATGATTATTAAGCCTTAAATTGGCAGTAAGGCAGCATAGGTTAGTTTGCTGCATGTTTTACAGGTCTGTTTAAAATAATGCCCCCTTTTCCTAGTCCTAGGGTTCAGTTAATCTCTATTTTACTTTACATTTTGGTGACTGTTATTATTTGAATTTTCCATGCATTTCATCCTCTCTGATTTTTTACTGGTTGTTGTGGTAACTGCTTACTGCTTAGGCTTGCCTGTCACAGACTTACAAAGTTACAAACTTTAAAGTTTACTTCAAATATACATGTAAAAGGCCCCCAGATCTCCACCCCAACAACCCCTACTCTTTTCAAGAAAAAGACCAGGGAGAGTCAGGACAGTTTTATGAGTTTTATGTCTCAACTGAAGTACAATGCCTTTTTACAGTATAGTGTCTCCATCACTATACAGGGACATTAGGAACCACACAGACTGTGGGATGTATGCTCTCTACTGGTCTCACTAACACCTTTTCCAGCAGCAATGTTAGCTTACCCAAAAATCTTCCATCCAGGTACTAGCCATGCTCAAAGTTGCTTAGCTTCACTTGAGTTGCATATCAGAAATCAGTGGACCAGATTTCTACCCCAAAAGGCATGTTCTTTGTCCATATTTCCACAGGGTGTTTTTAGAAGAAAGGGCTTTTACATTGAGGCAGATTGCTTTTGATAATGGCAGAATGTGTAGCCAGAATGCAAGCCAAGACCTACAAGGAGGAGGGGAATGAGTACTTTTAGGAGAGGAAGTACAAGAAAGCAATTGTGTCTTACACAGAGGGCCTGAAAAAGAAATGCTGCGACACAGAGCTGAACACCATCCTCTACACCAACAGAGCAGCCTCACACTTCCACTTGGGTTCCTAGCCAACCTTGATAACTTCAGAGACCTGGGCAAAGCGCTAGTGTGGTGTCTGCAGTATCACAGCTTTTGTATGGCAAAACATTTATTGGAAGAGACATTATTAAACTCCTGTGTTCTCTTGCATAAATATGAGGATGGCATATTATCTTATATAATTTGAAACTGTAAGTGATACCTTTTAATTCCCCTTCAAAATCAGATGGATATTTGCTAAACTACTACACAAAACATTGATCATACACAGATGAGATGCACGTGTTAAGTGTTTTCTGGTTTTCTGCTTCTGTTGGACTGATGATTTTGTGAATTCATGTGATTTGTATTGTTTTGGATCAGTAGTTATTTAGTTTGAGACAATTCATTTTAGAGACTTTAGGTCCTATATTACTGACAGCTCTTGTGTTACTATTGCATGCATATGTTCAGAGCATGCACCTCTGATTGCTCAAATGAAGGAGTATTTTATTTAAATAATTAAAATATTTTTTCTTCAGAGCAAGCCAAGACCTACAAGGAGGAGGGGAATGAGTACTTTAAGGAGAGGAAGTACAAGAAAGCCATTGTGTCTTACACAGAGGGCCTGAAGAAGAAATGCAGCGACACAGATCTGAACGCCATCCTCTACACCAACAGAGCAGCCTCACACTTCCACTTAGGTTCTCTAGCCAACCTTGATAACTTCAAAGACCTGGGCAAAGCACTAGTGTTGTCTGCAGTATCACAGTTTTTGTATGGCAAAACTTTTATTGGATTTAACTCCAGTGTTCTCTTACATACATATGAGGCTGGCATATTATCTTATATAATTTGAAACTATAAGTGATATTTTTTTAATTCCCCTCTAGAGTCGGATGGATATTTGCTAAACTACTACACAAAATATTGATCATGCACAGATAAGATGCATGTGTTAAGTATTTTTTTTTGCTTCTGTTGGACTGATGATTTTGTGAATTCAGGTGCTTATCAGTGTATAAGATTGTGATGTAGTAATCAAGAGTCCTGATAGAGAGGGGTGACAGATCTGCCTTGCGGATCACATTGAGTGAGTAAAGAAAGCTTGTGATGCTTTTTCAGAAACACTGGTTTTTCAAAGATGTATGATTCTCTGCTAAAACCAAGTGCAGTCAGTGAGTAAAGGATTTGCTACATTTAGAAAGTTGCCAAGTGGTTGTCTGATTTGTATTTTCCATGTAAGACATAATGCACATTAAAATTTAAATGAACTAAACCTAACAATGAAACAAAACCAAAATGAACTTTGATCATGCCCCTATTCTGCCAAAAGTGGAGCTGTACTCATTTGTCTTGCAAGACATTTTGTCTTAGGTCTCATAGCAGTAAACTGAAACAATAAAGTTTAGAATATTTGATTATTATTTATTAATATGCTTCAGAACATGTATATTTCAACTGATATAGTTGATTATTTTTATAAATTCATATTGAAATGTACTGAGTACTAACCTAATAAAATTGAATGATTTGTATGGCATTTCATATCCAGGAGTCCATTGAGCCATATGTAATTCTGTGCTTCACATGCTTTAGGAATTAATTTCTGGGCAGTCATTTTTAAACTGCTCAGGGCTGAGAGCCCCATGACTCTCTATCATTTCCTGTGCTCATCCTTGTTTTTTGCATGTTTTTTTACTGTCTTTCCTTTTCTGTATTTCAGGTAATATACGCTCAGCCCTACTTGATGTTCAGGTAGTCAGGAAACTGAAGCCAGACCACCTCAAAGCCTTAATGAGAGGTGACTGTAGACACCCATATTCATTCCCTGTACTTAAGATATACATAAACTTGTAAAATTGTAAAGTTTATAAACTTGGTGTTTATAAATCTGTACAGAAGTAAAGGTAATTTACATCATTGTATGTCAGAGTTTCCTGAACTTAAAGTTGCAGCTTTTTATTGCCGTAGTGGTGTAAAATTAATTTCATGTTCCACTGAAACATCCCTTCTTACCTGTTATTCTGTTCCTCTCTCCCCTTCAGGGGCGCAGTGTCTTCTGGAACTGCGGAGCTATGGTGAGGCCCTACAGTGGTGCGAAGAGGGGCTGAAGGTGGATCCTCAAGACAGGACGTTGCAGGAGCTTCGAGTGAAAGCTGACCAGCTGAGAGTGAGCCAGATGTGTCTGAAGAGCTATACTCCACATCTTCACTGCACCACATATACACATGATAGATGTATCTCTCAAATGCCATCCACATCCTTCTACCCTGTCCTCTTTTCTCTCTTCCGTGTTTTGAAAAACAGACTGGAATCAGTGCACTTCCATTCTGTCACCACAGTGACCAGTCTAGGCTCAGGAGTGAGGGCATTTAATGTCAGGAAATTGTATCACAAAAAATGTGCTTAGATCGGCATTCTGTTTGTAACTTTCTATTAGGAGATCAGTGCACTCCCATGAATATTTTGATAGGGTAGGGGCGTTGATCACTGGGATTGGCTAAGTGTCACTCTGACCCTCCTTAAATTTCTCCTTAATTCACTTAATGACTTATTTTCCTACCTGATCTTCTCTATAAGTGGAGCTGTTGCATGTAGGTGGGTCTGCATTTGAGTGGAGGATGGATCCCCTCCTACTATACAGTGCCTTGAAAAAGTATTTGCCCCCCTTTCAGATCTTTAGACAAAATCTAATATTAGATAAAGGGAACCTGAGTGAACAAATAACACTTTTTTGTTATTATTTCATTTATTAAACAAAGTTATCCAACACACATATCCTCTGTGTGAAAAAGTAATTGCTTTTAATAACTTAATAACTGGTTGCGCCACCTTTAGCTGCAATAACTGGAACCAAACACTTCCTATAATTCAATATCTGTCTTTCACATCACTGTTTAGCCCATTCTTCCTAGAAGAACAACTTTCATTCAGAAACATTGGTAGGTTTTTGAGCATTAACTGCTCGTTTCAGGTCCTGCCACAGCATCTCTATTTGATTTAGGTTTGGACTTTGACTAGGCCGCTCCAAAACTTTAATTTTGCTTCTTTTCAGCCATTCTGATGTGGACTTGCCTTTGTGTTTTGGATCATTGTCTTGCTGCATGACTCAACTATGCTTCAGGTTCAGCTCACGGATGGATGAACGGACATTATCCTTAAGAATTTCCTGATACAGAGCAAAATTCATGGTTCCTTCAAATATGGCATGTCGCCCAGATCCTGAGGCAACAAAGCATCCCCACACCATCACACTACCACCACCATGTTTGACCATGTGGTATGTGGTAAGCATTCTTACTATGGAATGCTGCGTTTGCTATACGCCAGACATAATGGGATCCAGAAAGTTCCACTTTTAAGTAATCTTTCCATGGAACATTCTCCCAAAAGGCTTTGGATCATCCAGGTGCTTCTTGGCAAATGAGAAATGAACATTTATGTTCTTCTTGGTTAGCAGTGGTTTCCGCCTTGCTACTCTCCTATGAAGCCCATTTTTGGCCAGTCTCTCTGATTGTGGAGTCAGGAACACTGACCTTAGCTGAGGCAAGAGAAGCCTGCAGTTCTTTGGATGTTCAGGCCAGCTATTCCTGGGAAGATTCACTACTGTTCCAAGTGTTCTCTATTTGGAGATGATGGCTCTCACTGTGGTTTGTGGAGTCCCAAAGCCTTAGAAATGGCTTTGTAACCCTTTCCAGACTGATAGATATCAACAACTTTTTTACTGATCTCTTCAGGAGTTTCCTTTTGGTTGTGGCATAATGTGCTTGTTGGATCTTTGTGCTGGCAACTTGACTTTGGTGGTAAGGGTTAAAATACAGTAAGTGAGGTTTATATTGAGCAGGGATAGCTGTAATCAAGCCTGGCTGTGTTCAATCAGCTGACTCTTATGGGTTTATTTAACCGCTTTAATTACTTTTTCACACAGTGCCAGTTGGTGTTCATTAAATAAGTAAAAAAATATATATTTGTTCACTCAGGTTCCCTTTATCTAATATTAGATTTTGGTTGAAGGCCTGAAAACATTCAGTGTCAAAAATGTGCAATAATAGAGGAAATCAGGAAGGAGGCAAATACTTGGAAAGCATGCATGTAAAGCACTTGGCGATGCAAAGAACTATTGTAAATGCTAGCACTTATTAGAAAAGGCTGTCATATTTTACAAAGCATAATGTGCACAATCTGATGGTATATGCTTTACTTCACAGAAGTGCAATAATAACTGTAATAATAAGGAAAAGGTGTGACAGTTAACAAGTGGTCAGAGTCTTCAACCTGGTATCTATTACTGCTTCAGAAATAGGGGTGTGTGGGGTACTGACCTGCCTATGTTGTGTTGGCTGTTCAGAGAGCTGCTGAGCGAGATGCAAGGAAGGCTCGAGCAAAGGAGAAGAAGGAGCGCAGTGAGAGAGAGGCTCTTCTAAGTGCACTCAGGGTAAGCTACCATTCCCTTCTCCTTGTTCTACTCCCCTAGCAGCCATCTGGGAAGCTCACCATTTTCACCATAACTGTGTGAGGTATAACACATAGATGGGTTTTTGTTTGGACTGATGGGAATTTTGTAATGTCATAATTGAGTTTTCCCAAATGAAGTATCAGAGAGTGGTTTGTGAACTGGATCCTAATGATGAAACCAAATGAACCAGAGAACCAAGCATTGCTACTGTGGTTTGTGCATAAAAAGTTAAATTTACACATCAATACAAATGAAGAGAGACTCAGATATTATAGTGTTTCTTGCACTCAGGTGACATGTTCTCGGAGCATTCAGCTTGAGTTCAATACAAATGAAATCTCTTTGGCTTCAGGAACGCAACATCAGACTCCTGACACCTGAGCTGTCTACAGGACTAAGCTCTGATGATGAGAAGGAACTCTCCTTGGATGGTCTCAGTTCAGAGAACGCCACAGGAGCCAGGGTCTTCCTAGATGAGCAGCAGTGTCTCCACTGGCCAGTGCTCTTCCTTTACCCAGAGTACCGGCAGACAGACTTCATTTCCGCCTTCAGCGAGTCAGCAAGGTATGGACTGCTGCCCTGGCTGCAGGGCTGTATTCAGCTGCGAAGCAGAGGATCTTAGGCCCTGCCTGCTACACTCGCCACATACATAGAGTATAGCTGTGATTTCATTATCTTAACATAGAGCAGAATCAAGCTTATTTCCATCTCATGGTGTTTTTACTGTACAACTACTACAGTGGTTGTAGAAAATATTGATCCCCATTGTATTTTGTCACATTTTGTTGCATCACGATCACAAAACTAGACATACTTACATATCTTTTCCCTGTCCTTTTGATCCATACAACATCCTCCATAATATCAATTTGTTTAAAAATGTGGAGCTAAAAAATAAATTAAAAACCATAAACCACTGGTACATAGTGGGGAAACCGGGAGGCATTCTGCAAGCCAAATAGTGAAATACCACCCCATCGCACACACATAATCTGGTATTTTGCTGGTTCTGGGTTGCATGTGGCATGCCCAGGAGTTAGTGTTTATCACAGTGGGATATAAGTCTTAACAGCTTTAGATTTTAATGTCTATAATTATTGAAATCTGAGATGTAACTGACAAGTCTTTAACACTGCCTAGACCTGAAAACATCCTGAATAGTCTATGAGAAATGGATAGATCAAGGTGTTGGATGATAACAGTGGAATGATAATTTTGATAAAAAATGCATTAACTAATTCTTTTTTTATTTTAGAGAACAAAACCATTTTACATATAAACCACCATTATTCAGCCTTACATCACAGGCAAAAATTCCTGTTTGTCCCCCTAGTAATTTACAATTATATAACTTTTTTAACAAAACTATATACATTCAAAAGGAGGAAGAAGTATACATTTATGAATATGAAAAGGGAGGAGATAAATTTCAGTTATTTTGTATCTCAACAAAATCTGACCTTAAAGGTTTAATGTACTGAACCCATCTAGACCAATATTTGACAAATTTTTTCATTTGTAATTTTAGTGAAAATGTTATTTTTTTTCCCATTATATATATTTCCTTTATTAATTCAATCCAATCATTCATTGTTGGTAAATCTGGGAGAAGCCACTTTCTTGTTATAGCATTCTTCCCTGCTGATATGAGGATTCCAAACAAATATTCGTTAGTTCCCCTCCAATCAAAATCCAGTTTACCAAAATATAAAACCTCAAATGTAAAGGGTACATTCCTTTCAAATATAGTTTCCAGGGTCACATGCAACTCCTTCCAGAAAAGCCTTATTTTAGGGCAGTTCTAGAATATATGCCAATGATTACCTTGGTTTCCACACTGTCTCCAACATTTAGAGTTTTTCTCAGTATGGTGCCCCTTCTGACTTGGAGTAATGAAAAATCGAACAATGTTTTTCCAGCAAAACTCTCTCCATAAATGCGAGTTAGTACATACCCATTGAAATTCACAAATTTTAAGCCACTCTTCATTCGGAATTCTAACTTCACTTTCTTTCACCCATTTATCTATTATATACTCTGTAGAATATGATTTCTTTTCCATAAAACTTTTAGATAACTATTCTGTAACTATTTTCACTAACCCCATCATTAACAATATCTAAATCTCCCCTTATAATCTCTTTATTAAAATAGTGGTGCATTTGAAGATTCCTATAAAAATCTGAATTCTCCAAATTGTGTTTCTCCTTCAAATACTGAAAAAATTGTAACTGATTCTTATCCATTATATTACAAAATGCAGTTATTCCTTTTGTGATCCGCATTTTAAATCTATTATCCAATTTATTTGGTTTAAACTCTGTATCATAGGCGCACCATCTGAGTATCTTTACTGCTCCACCTAAATTATACTCCTTTGTGAGTAAAATTCCATGTCCTTAGTTGAAACTTTATCCATGGGTTGAATATTTTTTCAGTAATTTTGTCTAAATTCCTATTACCTAATAATGCCTGAATTGGGGGGCTATTTACAAGGGATAATTCAATATCTTTCCATCTGGCTTGATGTTCTGGATTACAAGAATTAATGAGAGGTTTAACTTGAGATGCATAATAATCCTTCAAATTTGGTAAAGCCATACCCCCTTTATCTTTTGAAAGTTGCAATGTTTTGAATCTAATTCTAGGTTTTCTCCCCTGCCAAATAAACCTTCTAGACTTCTACAGGGAGAGCTTGAAATAGGAAAAGTATTCGATTCATTAGATTCATTTTTACAGTTTCAATTCTAGAACTGAAACTCATAAATGGGATTAGGTTCCATTTCAATATATCTGCTTTAATTTTAGTTATAAGGGGGTCCATAATTAATTGTTGCTAATACAGAAATATCTTTTGGTAGACTCTGTTGTAACAGAAAGAATAAGGTTCTTGATCCCGAGATGAAGTAAAACAGATGAGTTTATTGCATGCAAGGAACAATAAAGCCGAAGTCTTGTTTCCCGCAAGAAACAACAAAACCGAAGTATTGTTCGATGTGCCGGTACAAACTTTTAGGTTATATAGTCCTTGCTTGCTGCTTCAGACGTCATTCAATGTTATGGTAAGAGGGGGGGGGGGGTCATGGTATTTGGCCAAATGGTCAGTTTAAGATTATGCCCCCAGGGGGTTCCTTGCTCGCATCTGGAATCCTTATCAGTTAACCCCCTTTCCTGCCATAAACCCCTGTTGCTTAGAAGTCTAATTTTCAGGCAGAACTGACTTAAGTTATTAACCCTTTTAACATCTTGTCTCTTACTTCAACTCCTAGATATCTCATTGAACTTTGGTCCCACTTAAGGTGGTATTTGCTTTTTAAATAATCGGGAAGGTTGTAATTAAAAGTTAGAATTTGTGTTTTTTGAACATTTAACTTATAGCCTGCCAGCAAGCCAAAGCTAAGAGTTTCATTACTTCTAGAAATGAACTAGTGGGATCCTCCAGATATAACAAAACATCATCTGCGTACAGTGCTATCTTGTGCTCATTTTCTTTTATTTTGCTATTTGTCGTATCCACTGGGCTATATATAAAGCAAAAAGCAATGGAGATAAAGGGCAGCCTTGTCTAGTCCCTCGTTCTAAAGTTATACTATCAGATAAATAATCATTTATTTTAATTCGTGCTGTTAGTCTATCATATAAAGTTTGAATACCTTTGATAATATTTTCACAAAAACCAAACCTACCTAAGACCCTATAGAGGTATTTCCAACTGAGTCAAAAGCTTTCTCAGCCACTAGGCTCATCAAAGAAGCTTCTAAATTATATTGCTGAATATGATATGCAATGTACCGTCGAATGTTATCATGGGTTTGTCTATCTTGAATAAACCCTGTTTGATCATAGTGTATCAAATGAGGGAGAATCTTTTCAATTCTTTTAGCCAGTATTGCTGTATAAATTGTACAATCCACATTAAGGACTGAGATTGGTCTGAACGATCCACAATCTAATCTATCTTTCCCCTCCTTAGGGATAACTGAGATGATAGCCTCTCTCCATGATGGGGGCATTTTTCCATCAATTAATGCAAAGTTACAAGCAGAAAGAAGATTTGGTATTAATTCTGCCTGGAAGGTTTTATACCATTCCGAATTAAAACCATCAGTTCCAGGTGATTTATTAGCTCTGAGGCTCGTAGTCACTGAATTCAGTTCTTCTGGTGTTATCGTTGCTTTTCATATATTATTTTGATCTTCCGTAAGAGTTGGTAAACTGAGAGATTAAAAAAAGTATCCATCTTTTCTTCACTTTCTGAATGGGGTTGTGTATATAGTTTTCTGTAATAATTTGTAAAAGTGTTTTGGATTTCTTCCCATTTATATAACATATATACACCATTAAAGTTCTGGTCCCTTATTTTATATATTGTATTTTTGGTCCGTTGTTTTTTTAATTTTCTTGCCAACAGCTTTAGTGATTTTGACCCTGACTCGTAATATTTTTGTCTAGTAAAAAAATATATATATTTTTCAATTTCCTGTGTATATAAGACATCTATTTTGTTTCCAATCTTCTTTATTTCTTACATGATTTTTGAATCCTGTTTTTCTTTGTTTTTTCTCCAACTCTTTTAACTTTATATTCAGATTAGATAATTGTAATTGCTTTACCTTCTTCTTATGACTGCTCAGAGAAATAATTTCCCCCCTTATAACTGCCTTTAATGTGTCCCATATCATCTCTGGTCCCACTTCCCAATTATCATTCTCCAAAAATATTTTTATTTCTTGTTTTATCTGTGCTTTACATTGTGGATCGTTCAACAGACTGGAGTTCATCTTCCATGTTGTATTTCCACGATTATTACTTAATCGTATGGACAATGACATAGGAGCGTGGTCTGAAAAATCAATTCTACCAATATCGCAATGTTGAATCCTATGTCTATCTCTCTTGTGTATAAAAAAATAATCAATCCTGGAATATACTGAATGAGGAAAGGAATAGTGAGTGTAATCCCGCCCACTTGGATAGAAATCTCTCCAAAGATCTATTATTCCCATTTCCCCCATCAGTATATTAATCTTTTTATGCAATGACTTATCTCTCTGAGAAGATATATTTGTAGAATCAAGCCTGGGGTTAAGACGCACATTCCAATCACCTCCACAAATCAGTATCCCTTGTGCATTAACCATCAAATCGAACATTTTTTATAAAAATTAAAATCACTGTCAGGTGGGGCATTAAGTAACGTTAGTAATTCCCCTTCCATTTTTCCCATTACTAATACATATCTCCCCTCCTTATCTTAAACTTCTGTAGGCAACTGAAATTGAACCAATTGAGATATCAGTATAGCCACTCCTCTCCTATGGCCAGATTTATATGAGGAGAAATAGATTTTTGAGAAACCCATTCTCCTTAATTTCTCATGTTCCAATACACTCGAATGTGTTTCTTGTAAAAAAGCAATATGAGCCCCTTCTTTCTTTATTTTAGACAAAATCTTACTTCTCTTAATAGGGTTAAGTACTCCATTAACATTAAATGTAACTATTTTAAGGTCTTGCTTGGACATATTTTATGTAAATGGTAGAACTTTCAAACTCTCTCCCATAAGACATATGTTTCATATTGTTAAACATCCTCTTCCCATCATTTTTTTCTAATAATGCATCACAAACAAAAAACACAGTAAACAAAAACATTAACCAAACAATCTTAAACAAAACTGTATCCATCTCCGTCTCGTTCACAGTACTTTGTTCCAACTGTGGGGTTCTTTTCAAACGAACCCTGTGTGGGCTTCTCTTTAAAAAAAAAAAAGAAAGTCCGTTAGGGAAATCCTCCTTCTCCTCTGGAGGAGGGCCCTTAAGCAGGTGGCGCGATGGCAAATCCAAACTTATATTATAAAAAGAAAAAAGAGGGTAACCAGAAAAATAAGAAGTCACTGTAGTCGTAATCACCAGATATCTATCCCGACATTTACAAATTCTCCTAAACATCACAGGAAACTTATAAAAAAAACCTAAACAATTAAATCCCAACCGACTTTTAACAACTCACTGTATCCATTTTCTTCAATCTTGCGGGGGGGATCTCCGCCTGAAACTCTGTAGTTTCTCCTTATATTGCTGTTTCGAGGACTGGTCTTTCCCAGGGCCACCCCGTCTGCAAGCCTTCTGCCAATTAAACAGTCGCTCGATTTCTTCTTCCAGTGTAGGAGCTGGCGGTATAACTTGTACTTTAAGTCCTGACAGCCCCTTCAGTCATAGTTATTATTTTTTCAAACGTAAGGTAGAAAAAACGTTTTAAGGGCTTTATTACAAAATTGTTGGGCGGTGATCCGTATTATGCTGCCATTCCCATCCACATCCTAACCGGAAGTCGGCATTAACTAATTTTCAAGTAATAGGTTTATTCCATGCTGAAAAGAGAAGAAAGAAAATGCAACGTTTCAGCCGTGGAGGTGCTCACACCTGAAGAAGGCTCCACGGCCGAAACGTTGTGTTTTCTTTCTTCTCTTTTCAGCATGGAATAAACCTATTACTTGTTCCTTTGCAGTCTACGCATGCTGACGCAGCTAACCACCTGAACTACTACAGCCTTCACCTGCTGCGACCCACTATGCCTTCCTCCAAATCTTTTTCTAGATCTCTTCGTTGTTCCTTCTCTTCCTCCCTTGGTCACTTGCCCCCTTCTCTCTTTGCAGCGATCTGTGCCAAGACCAGGCTTTCTAACCACCTTCTATTCCTTTACAGATGTCGTCAACATAATATCATTCCTAAAGGATTTTGCCTGAAATTTAATACCTTTTCTTTTGACTCTGTTACCACCCAGAGTAACACTTAGAGACTTCTAAAACAATTTTCTAGGAAACTAATGCTTTCTACCATTTTCTCCCTCAAAAAACAGATTATCTGCTCACACCTGAAGAAGGCCCCATGGCCGAAACGTTGTTTTCTTTTTTCAGCATGGAATAAACCTATTACTTGTTCCTTTGCAGCCTATGCATTCTGACATAGCTACCCATCTGAACTATTAACTAATTTTCACTGACAATCCCTTCCTTGAGTCAAAATGATTTCAATTAACTGATGCAACTTATGTCTTTTTTCAGGGTGCATAAGGATGCGATTAAAATCGGCAATAGATTGAAGTTGGGTGCAAATTAGATTTTTTTTATTCCTTTAATATTTTTTGATCTTTTGAAATTATGACCATGAAATGAAAAATTGCACGCAAAGAAAATGTTCAGTTCCCTGAGAATTTCCAGGCTATTCTTTTACAGTGTTTACTCTGTCTGCATTGATACCATACCCTGTGCTCCTGGCTGAGTTCCCCATTATAGAAACGTGCAGATTGTGCATCGCAGAGTGTCAGTGTTGTAGGGTTTTATGTCATTTAGAAATTTTGTGGTCAGTGTGTGATGAAAGTTTTGTTATAGTGTGATTCTTGCTCTTCCCAAGGTTTGTGGATCATCTGACAGTGATGTTTGTGGAAGAGCTTCCTCCTTGGGACGCTGACAGGAAGTATTACCCACATGATCTGCAAGTGAGATGTTGCAACACAGCCGATGTATCTTTCCACAGCAAAAGCAAAAACAAGTAGTTTTACTTGTGTCCTTTTAATAGGGCTGCACAGTGCAGTTTACAGCAGTGATGGAATCCTATTTCCATTTAGCTGGTGTCGGATTCTGCAAAAGTATAGGACCTGGCCTTGTGCTGCCCAGGGAGTGGTGCTGTGTGCATCTGGTCCCATTAGCGATTGTGATCAAGCAGGGGCAGAGCAGAGCTGCACTTGTCGTGGGTATTGTGTAGAATTCTCCTGCAGTGCTGTTCAGTGCTGTTTAGGGAGTGGGACTGTGTGTGCGGATCCTGCGACTAAGTATGATTGAATTCCAGGAGGTGCAGGGAGATCTACTGTACACATCTGAAACAATGACTATTTTTAACAGTTATCTCTTCTACTCAAATACAGACAAGTCAAATTCAGTCATTTTGTATCCTGTGAAATGAAAGTCTGGTGCTTGGTCTGTTTAAAATAAATTATAGCCATGCTTAACTTAATCTTGGGCAGCTTTCTATATATCTCGAGTTACCAAGTATAAAAATTTAAAATTACTTCATAAGTTGTTCGAGAAACCTATTCTTTAAGAGAACTTATAAGAACAGATTGTAAACTTAATGGTCAACGTTTCACACTTATAATTTTAACATTAAATGTTAATTTAATTCTTATTTAAATTGTATTAGAGCTTTGATCTCAGACTCTCTGATAGCAGCTTCATGTGCAGAAATAGCTATCATAGCTTTCTGCTTTGTGCCATGATGAGTTATTTCCTGTTCCTGCTTCTGATTGGCCTTTTTCCAGTCCTGCTCCTGTAATGACACTTTCTCTCCCGGCCAGCTGTATTTTGAAGATGAAGAAAAAGAAGAGTTTTACCAAATCAGCCTTGAAAACACTCTTCTGGAGGTGCTACAGCATGACAGGTGAAATTAAACTTAAATAGTGATGATGTTTAAGCAGTACTTTAATCAGGAACTACTAGTACTATTTTTATATTTTGGAGTTAGAATCAGCATTGATGAGTGCTTTTCAATCCACAATAAAAGTAAAATGTATGCAGTAACTTGTAAAGCCTCTAATTTACATTACAAAGTAGGCAGAACTTCCAGGTATGCACAGCACCATATTCTGCAATTCAGAAAAATGTAACAAAACGTCTGCTGTCGTGAAGCGGCACTTTGGCATTGTAAACAAGCAGGCTTGTGATACATATCTTAGAATCAAATAGAAATATTGTTCTCGCTTTTGAGACAGTTTTGCTGACAAATACTACTTGTTAACTCTGCAGATCACGTTGGAACATTTCCATGGTGCAACGTCAGCTGCACAACCTGTACATATTCACTCATATCACGTCACAATTCGTGTGAATCTTGCTTTCGCCCTTGGTGAGACGAGGGGTTTGTAAATGTGGCAACTTATGGTATTTTCACAAAGTTCACAATTTTGTACTTAATTTGAAATTTGTAAAATTTATCTATACTGTCAGTGAATTTTTTACAAATACTTAATGACTGGTCTGAAAAATTGTGACTGCAGTTCCCCTTTAGGTTCTCTTGTGGAAGTGTGTCAGTAATGTATTGACTGAACTAAAGGTGCCTCGTAAAATCCAGTAGTCACCCATCATCAATTGAGTGAATCAATTTTTTAGGTTTACCAGCATTCACTTGATGCTTTTGTACATAAATCTGAACTCTTATTGAAAATTTAGTTATCTTAAAATTGCTTGGATGCTATTTTATACCTTTATATTCCAGGATGCAACCCTGGTCTTATTTGTATACTCAGTATACAAAAAGAAACACTCAGTTGTCATTTACCTAAAGGTAAATGTTTTACCTTTGTTTGCTATGTTTTTAGCGTCATTTTGGTTAATTATTTGTAACTGACACCTACTATGAACATTTTGATAATTCGATTGATTCTGCGCTTTGAGAATTTAATGCAATAAGTGCTGTTTCTTTTGATGTTTAGTATATAAGGGACATGCTTTTGGTCAGATTACTGTTTATGCAAGTGGGTCTAGATTTGCAACAGATGTTAAACTTGGCATGTTGTTCTGCGTGCTAAGGATAATCGCATACAGATCTCACATTTAGAAAGGAATACAGTGCCTTGGAAAAATGCTTTTGTTTTTGCTGACGTGATTAACACACTTGTCGTTACAGGTATTTTGTGAAAGCTGGAACTCCCAGGTTCATTGTTATGGTGAAGGGATCCATGTTTTGCAAAGAATTCTTTGTAGGAAAAAATGTGCACTGGCTAAAATAAACCACTATGAAAAGAAATAACAGATTGAGTGTCATTCTTGATATATCCAAGCTCAATTGGCAAAATAAAAAAAAAGTACCTTATCAAAGAAACAGTCCATCGTCTTGTCAAATCACTTGTACAGCATAACTTTCTATCCTTAAATTTGGATATACAGTAACTACAGGTTTGTTGACTGCATGAGTTCCTGAACAGAGCAGCCTTTTGGGAATTAAACCTCCTCTATCCTCCACTTTGTCACAACTGAACCTAACTGCAAATTGTTTTTTTAAACCAAGTTAATAACAGCAGCTTAATCTTGTTTAAATATAAGACTATTTTGGTATTATGGTCTACAAGACCATTATGGTCTTATGCTACAGTACATATCCACAAAGAATGTACCATTTATGTTTTAATGTGCAATAATTCATTAATTTTGCATAATTAATAGGTTAATAGGTAATGTGCCTAAACCTGCGGGTGCCTGGAGGGTGGTGCTACTGCTTAAATGAGCTCTGCACTATCTGATTTTTTTTAAAGGTAATTGTACTGTGACCCATCCTGCAATGGATAATCACACTTTGTAGAAGGTGCTGGAAACCCTAAAGTGTGGACATTTTAATATCTGCAATTACTGAAAATAGTGGTTACATGACATGAGTGACTATGTGTTTTAAAAGTGTTGCTTCACTGTAAAAGTAGGTAAAGGTTTTGGCATGTCTTATCATTTGTCCTATTATAATCAGGGTGCGCAGTTAATTTGTTTATTTTAATAAGTGGCTTTGATATCTAATTATCAGTGTGAGGCAATGAGGTTATACCAAAGCCACTTACTAAAGTTCTGTTATCAAAATGACTGAGCTTTGTGTTAATAAGAGAGTTGAATACTAATCTCAGTTTGGATTATGAGGATTTAATAGGATCATTAAAAAGACCCATGTAATGTTTATCATAATACAGTACTTATCCCAAACAGAGTTTATACTTTGCATCTGAGAATCAAAACTGATTTATTGTACTGTACTACAGCATATATTATGATTTGTCTGAAGACCCACCTGAATCACAAAGTCATAGAACATTTAAAACGTTTAATAAATCATGTGACTGTATTTGGTCATAGGCTCTCATCACAGGAATTCTAAAAGTTCTGAATAAATTTAAAGCAAAATGCACCTTTAATCAAAGTGAAGCTTTTTATAGTGTGAAGTTAATGGACTAGCTGGTTTTACGGTTCTGTTTTGATGTAACCTATAAAAATGTCTTTGTCCTTCACAGCCCACCACATCTTAGTATTCACATCCCATTAGGCAACAAAAACAGTGCAACCTATTTGATGATATACAGTACTATATGCAGCATAATGATGCATTAGGTAGTAAGTTTGTGGCAGCTTCACATCATGAAGTTACCTTATTAAATACACTATGCTAGAACAGTAAGTTGTAATGGTAAAAACTATACATTTAAAACTGCCAGCCTGAAGGTACTGATGCAATAATTTCACACAGAAAGGAAATCCAGCCTTCTACACTTCAATAACAAAAACAATGAAGAGATTCAATCATATTTTAATATTCCCTTTCCAGCACCTACATATCTAATTTCATTTCACTTCAAGCCTTTTTATATTACTATGACAAACATTTGTTTTTAGAGACATTAACCCTTTTTAAAATATCTACATGCAATATTTTATAATAAACAAAATCCCTTTTATGCTTTAAATACACATGCAGTAAATTTCACAGGATGATAGACAATTGAAAATGCCAGTTATTACACATACATCCAAATAACTGAGTTAAGACCATTCACATTATACATTAATTTTAACCAAGTACTTAGAAGTATTTGATACTTTTTGACAAAATGCTCCATCTTAAGATTTCACCATTTTACATTTTTTACTTGAAAGTAAAAAATGATTTTTAATTTATAATGCCCAGTATATATTTTTTAAATTAGAGTACTTTAAAAAACAATGTACAAGTGAATCCTATTTTGAACTTTTGATAGAAAATAGAATCGTTAACAGTTTGCACTGACGATGTGCATATCAGCTGCCTGATATTGAGTCATGCATATTGATTATACCAGCAAGCTGGTATCTTGCCCTGCTTCAGTATAATTGGAGATACCAGTACAGGTATGTTTATAAATGAGAACCCTCCTCAGGCTCTCAATTTCAAGAACGCACACACTCCTACAAACAGTAAATCCATTTCCTTCCGAGTCAGATAGGCACATCTTACAGCATATAGCACCAGGCCCTAATACATACATTTACACAGGCTTCTTTTGCATTGCTTAAAACCTGATATCAGTGAAGAGGGAAAAAAAGTAGCAGAGTGTGGAATATTTAAGTCTTTACTACAGAGCCTTCAGATAACAAATGTCTCACTGTGCTCAGACAACATTGCTGACTTGGACAGCAGTTTTTTTGTAGACCTTCCTATCTTCCCCGCTTTGGCTCTAATCTCAGTCTGGAAAGTGAAGACCCTGGTAGGAGGTGTGTAAAGACAGGAGTGTACTTAAGATATACTGGTACACAGGTACACGAAATCAAGAGAGAGATCCCATTTAGGACATTGAAAAGGAAATTATGCACTTACATATGAATGCTGGAGAATCAGTTTGGACATTGGCGTCATATGCAAGGAAAGATAACACACTATAACAGTACAACAACCCTTTTCCTTTTCATGTCTGGGTTAAGACCGGAGAAGGGGAGGGGATGGATAAAATACACCTGTAAAGATTGTAAGGTAAATAAACTGGCTCACTCTTTAAAAAAGGTAAAGGTAAACTACTAGTAAGATGCTAGGCAAACTGCCCTTCAGGCTAACTGGAACCTCCTTTTTTCAAACTGATCACTCAACCAATGAATGAATTCTATATGAAATGGAGAAAGACTTTAAAAAAATGGTAATTGATAAAAATGAATTCTAAATTACTAAAAAAAAGTACAGAAATAGTTAATGTGCTTAACAACTAGTTTTTACACAATAAGATTTCACACTTGTACCATATACTTTTCCAATACTTTCATGAACTCCTTAAAGTCTTCCAAGTGCTTTACTGCCAAAACCTCACTTGAAATGACAACTTAAAATTACAAATATTCTATGTAACATTACATGAAAAGACAACATTAACAAAGTAAATCATTCCCTTTGTCACAAGTAGCTTAATTCACAGGAAAAAAGTGCATTTAAACTTTGTAAATGGTGGAAACATCACCAGGAATTCTGATATTCTGTATCATGTAGTGTCGATGTACACTATGTACAGTATATCAAATGCAACACTATAATACAACTAAATACCATCCCATTTACTGGCATTACTTAACTTTTTACCTGTGGTACATACAGGAGCCTTCTGCCTGAATATCTGAATCAGGCCCTGTAGCAGGTGTCTTTGCAGTTCTACGCTTACCATTTTGTTACAATTGCTTTCTGTCACTTGCTTATGTATGACAGTTCTATACCAGTCCTGTTCTTGCGAGTGCCTGCAGAAAAATACCAACAGGATTTGTATGCCTGATCTGACAAAGGGTATGGGAATCTTTTGGTTTAGCAAATTGTGGGTGTTACTGTAGAACATGCAAATGATGATTAAACCCCTACAGAAAAAACAGACATTGCAACCATACAAAGCAAGGCTCAAATGCAACCAGACCCGAAAAACCAGACCTGCAGAATATTTTGGAAAACATGACATGAACATTCCACAGAAACAGGCAGAGCAAAAGTGCCATCTAATATGTGCAGATGGACCTGTCCAGCATTAAATGGATAAGCTATTTCACTGATTCAGCCAATCAGAGGTGTAAAAAAAACATTAGCTCCAAACAAGGAAGATGAAATTATATTTTCACTAAGTGAGTTCAGCAATCACTCCTGAACATCTGCACTCAGGAATGTCAGGGCAAGATTATGCAGTATTTATTCTGGAGCTGAAAACAATAAACATGGAAAAGGATTATTGAATGTAGAGATGGTGAAACAGGTATGCACACAAAAGCTTTACAGGGGAGAATTCAGTTAGGCCTGTGATTTCCAAACCCAGTCTTTCGGGTACACTTCCTCTCCTCTCTTTTTTTCCACCAATCACATTTTAAGTAATTGTAATCATTTTAGCTTTTAAAATTAAGTTACTTAAGGATAATATAAAAAATTACAACCTACAACCGTTCAAGAGATGAAGATGTTAATCACATCCTATTCAATAAATGCAATGGCACTTAAAAAGTAACTACAGTATATATATGTATGCAGTCAACAAGCTCTACAGTATAAATCTAGTTGTGTGGGACCTGTGTCTGCACGTCCGAATTCCAAACAAGCTGTTAATCAACTGTGCTAACTTTACTCCTGCTTGTTTGTTTACATTTTTGTTTACCTGAGTGTTTCTGCACTCAGTCCTTGTTTTCAGAAACACCTTATTCCAACATCAGCATACATAATTTTATGCTGTCATTCCTCAGCCTAAGAATTTGTTCCCTTCTCTTTTTCTAACAGGTGATTATTTTATGAAAAACAGATAAAGATGACAGGCAATTTATCAAATGTTTTTTCCAGTGTGCATATGTGCATTTGGTTGTTACAGGTAACAACTGAATAAGGGGAATTGTGATGCACAGAATTTGGAACAGGGTTGTTATAAAATAACACTGAAAATTTAAAGAGCTCAAAGCAAATTTAAAAGTTTGACTAAAAAAGAAAATTTAAATTGGCCTATGGAACAAAAAAACAGAAGACATAGAAACCCCAAGACCAGGGTTGGAAACCACTACTCTGCAACACATGGCTGTATTCTTAAAGGCCCTAAAGTTAAGATTTCCTCAATTAAAAGTAATACAAGTTAAAAATCAAAAATAAAATGGGTCTGTTTGAAAAACTACATTTAAATCCTCCCCCCAGAAAAATCTGTTATGAATAGGCTCACAAGCAGAATATCAAACTTTATTGTAAAAATAAGGATAAAACCTACCTGCCCTAGAAGGTATTTCCCCTGTGAACCTCAACAGAAAAAAATAAGGCATAACAAAGGAAAATGTACATACAGCTTGCAGTGTGTTATGTAATCTTGCTTTCGGTTGTCTTGTGTGGTGTTTTTGAATGGTGCAGGTGTGAAACCTCCCTCATGCACAATCACTCAGAAGGCACAAGGAGGAGCATTATTATAGAGTAGTCATATTCTCAGCCAGGTAGTACAGGCTGAAACCATTGCAGACCAAGCAGCAGAGGTTGCAGAGTGAGGAGAGGGAGTGATAGAGCCAAAGACGGTTGCTCAGCTTCTTGTACTTGGAGTCAGAGTCACAGAGCTTTGAGTAGGCCTCCCAGTTGGAGGAGAGACCTATGTCCTGGCCCAAACCGCAGACTTGCTCAATTAGGTGCATTTCAGCCATGATCTCCGACGTCATCTGACCAAACCACTGTGCATTTATAGCTGCCACCGTCACACACACAAAGAAAATAAAAATCTGAGAAGGCCAAAGAAAAAATGTTTTCATTAGATACTGCCTGGTTGCACCCATGGATACATGCAAAGCACAAGTGATTGTCAGATTATGAAAAGCTACATTGTGTAAAATAAAATGGGTTTCCTCTCTCAAAGTGAATTACAAGAAGTTCCTATCCATTAGACCTACCAAGCTTAAGCATGTAAAACTTCTTGTCTGCTCTGATTTGATGGATTTAAAGCAATCTAATATGACTTCCATGTAAACTATCGCATTAAGGAAAAAATGTTCATTGTAGTCAATTATGGGGTGAAAGGAGTCAAAACCTTTAACTATAGACAACTACACACAGGTTTCTTAGCGTTTTTTCATAATGGAACCATTAAAAAAAAGCATCGTAGCACTAAGAACATCGTGAAACTTCATCTTAAGATTGTGATGCTTTTTGCTAAGCGACTTCAGGGGCGGGGTTAACAAAGAAGTACTTTATACTCACTCTTGAAATGACCGATTAAGAGGGGTTTTGGGAAACACTCGAAAAAGTAGCACGTATGTTATGTACGTACATTGTAAAGTTGCTCGTTAATCTCCAAGATTCATCGTTTTCGGGAAACTTACCCCAGAACGTAAATTAAGATTTCTACCACTATCCACAGCACTCTTCCCATTTACCAAACGGGTCAAGAAAAACATGTCATTTGCACCCCTAAATCAGATTCAATGCAGACTCAAAAGAGCAGCCAAAATCTCTAATCTCTTGGTAAACAGGGGTCAAGATTACAGACACCAAGGCTTCAATTCTGAACGGCGTACCTGGAAGGCCTCCTTGTCATCCAGCAGGTCACTAGGATGGTAAATGGCAAATATAGTAAGATTGAAAAATGCACAGGCAGAGCCGATATGGAAATAGAAAGGGAACAGCCGACTCTGGATGAATCCAAATGTGTGTCTGTTCAGATTATTGTCCATCACAAAGCCTAGAAAAAAAGAAAAACCCATCATAAAGCAACATGGGAACAAGTAATAGGTTTATTCCATGCTGAAAAAAAGGGAGAAAGAAAACACAACATTTCAGCCTTGAAGCCTTCTTCAGGTGTGAGAAAGACAAGGCAGTAAGCAAAGGTAATGTAGCGGGAGAATAAAAGCTGGGAGAGAGGAGGAGCGAGAGGCAGGAGCAGGGGACAGAAAGAGAGGCCAATCAAGAGGTGTGTAGTCAGAATAGGTGTAGAGGGGTGTGAAATGAAACCTTCAATGAATTCCAGGTTCAACGAGGGGCCAGTTTTTATTCTCCCACTACATTACCTTTGCTTACTGCCTTGTCTTTCTCACACCTGAAGAAGGCTTCACGGCCGAAACGTTGTGTTTGCTTTCTCCCTTTTTTTCAGCATGGAATTAACCTATTACTTGTTCCTTTGCAGCCTACACATGCTGACGCAGCTACCCACCTGAAATAATAAGCAACATTACTTACTATTGCAAGGGAGATACAGAAATAGTTTGTATCCAAAAACAGGGTATGTTTTTGTTCCATTTTACTAAATTACACAGTTTTTCAACCCTGCAACTGAAGCCGTCTCTGCTGCTACTACCAATAACCAACAACTACTATTTTTAAATGCTTAAAGTAACATTTTATGAATTATTCACCTTAAACTTTCTTTAGTCACAGTGTTATTGGATGTACAAGAACATTTTTATAAGCAACTTGAAATCTTCTACTTTCTGGGACCTCAAAAAGTATAATTAGTAAAATTATTAAATTTTGGTTTCAAATTAAACCAATTCAACTCCAAAGAGAAATAACATTTGCATCAATATATCTTCAATATAAAAATAAAAAAAAAATCACAGCTGATTTAAAACCAGCTATTCTCCACATCCCTTCTGGACAAGAAAAAAGAGTGCTCATTAGAGACTTTACCTGATATGAAGGTGACCCAGATCTGCATGCCCCAGAAGGTGGAGAGGAAGATGAGCTGCAGTAGTTTGGCTGTCACTGTGGGCTCTCTGTCTGTAGGCATTATCACTCCCTGAGCAGACACTCAGGCTGATGGTACTGTCCCTCACGATGGTGCCCGCACAAATTCTACAGTCTTGTATACCTTCAGGGCACACACAAACAATATAAAATCCTGGAGTCTCTGCCTCACACTGCCTTTGTCACTTCTTCACTCCTGACATACTGCAGGCAGTAATGCTTAGCCTTGGTCCTTGAAGGCTACAATTTGTTGGTTATAATCATAGATATCTTAGATACAGGAGTTACAATATATGCAAGTTATGAGCATCAACAATCAAATGTAAACCACCTCTAACATGTTTCACTATTATAACTGGCTATGAAGCTCCAGTGAAAAGAACACCAAGCCTGTCATTTAGCGAAACACTTTCCTCTGAACCTTTAAAAATTCACAACAAGGTAAACTAAACACAAACAGCCAACATGAAATTCTGTGGTAGCTGGTCTATCACATTTACCAATCAAACCTAACTGACTAAATATCAAGTGACCTCATCATTAACACTGGTCCCTTTCTACACATATATAAATCTACAAAGTTATTTTTGTACTACACCATATGTCTCATCTTAAAATTGTAATTAACATAACGCTATGGAATAGGGTTTCTGCATAAATAGACAAAATCCTTTGCAGTAAAAAGAATACTGCAGAATAAAGCAAAATGCATAAGACTTGCATGGTTGGTTTTTGGTTGTCTTAAACAAAGATGGTTCTGTGGCTTTGAGATGGGTAGTGAGGTCCTTATGTCCCAGTCCGAGAGTGCACCCCAACAAAGTAGTGTATTATCCTCACTAACCGATTGCCAGTCAGATAAAACTGAACGGCATTACAGCACACTGTCAAAGGAAATTAGAAGTCATGCCTTGTCCACCCACTTCTGGTAAATCACTTTTCCCCATGACAAGATCAAATACCCCATATTTACTCGTAATACTTTTAATGCAAGATCTTGGAAAGGATCACAATTAGCACATACACTACACTATCACCACACTATTGCCAAAATTACAAACAAGAACAAGGTGCACATATTTTACAATGATAAAATGTATTTTAACATTGGAATAATGTGAAATACGAAACTGTTAACTTTCAGTAAAACACCTCAAACAGTCTATGTGTCTATCTAGAAAATGTGGCTTGTCTACCTTATACTAGTTACATCGATCTGAAAGACTCAAAACCAAATGAAATACAAGTGCATTATTTCAGTGACTTCATCTGTTGTCCCTGCTTTGAGATCTCTCCCTCTTCTTTTCTGTACTTCTTTTTCTCAACCTATGTTCTCTGATAGGTACATCTTTCTGGAAGACAATGCACATTTACCAGTTGCAACTACTGCACATGACTTAAATGTTAAACAATCACAACATAGTTTGAAATGCAAGCAAAAGGTCACCTGTAATGTTTGATTACATGTTATATGTAGTGGAAGATTAATAGCACCACATAATGAAAGATTAATAACATTTCAACATTTACTACTTTCTAAAATTAAACAGCACCCATGTAGCAACAGCTGAAACTGCACTGATATTGTCCTATTAAGGCAAAGATTAGTCATTTACTACATCAACAGTGAAATAAACCATAAACTACACTTACATTCACAACTATTATTATAATTTATGACTAACAAACTTTAACAGCATAGATTAAACACATCAGCAACATAAAGAGCCACTACAGGAAATTTTTGACTCACATTTGAATGTGCCAATTAAAATGTTGCATTGCACATTGAGGGTGCCGCTGGTTGTATGTTTCCATATTTCTATACTTATATTAAAATTTTGTGTACCAATCTTCACCTGTGTACTATTTTCTTTTACAGTAAACACACACATTGGGTAGATAAAAGTAAAAAAAAAGGGTCAACTTGAATTTCTCAGAAGACTTTAATGTTTACCACTAGGAACAGGTAAATACCTGACTCCGAACAAGGAAGTTGGGGTTCATAATTCAAAGTTGGAAACCAATTAAACTAAAGAACTTTACAGAGTCAATGGAGGCTACCAATGTCACCTTCACGAGTTTATTTTAACCCCTCATAGGCAGGACTGAGTTTGATTACAACCCGCTAAACTAAGAATGCTTTATTTTCTTAAAATGCGATAAAGCACAAATATCTAAATGTAAGTAAACGTTTTTCTCCGCTCACAACACCCCATGAGGACCACTCACAGTCGATTCATTTTCAGTCAGCAGCAGGTTTTTAATCATCTTACAATGAAACTGCGTTTATTTTCATCTTGACTTCATTACAACATAAAAAATGTTTAAACCTCCGCTTTTAATGAGTACCTGTTACAACAGGTTTCGTATAGCTAAGTTTAACAAATATACTTTGTCAAATCCAAAACGAATCGAATCAAAATATAATCGTCACAACCTGCTGAAAGTTGCAATTGCTTTATTTTAAGTTAAATGGCTTCCCTCTGCATTAATACTCGGTTCTAATACAGAAAATCTAACCAATTTTCACAACAAAACTCAAAACACTGTTTACCTCCTCCCTTTATTCCTTGATACAGTTACAAACACTAAGCACAGTAGCCACTCCCACCCCTATTTTAATTAAAACTTCTCATTGGCCAGCCAAGATCCAGTGCTGCTGTGTATGCGGCTGGCAGAGCTGTCAATCAGGGGTAACGACGCGTGGGTGATAGGCTGGGTTAAATACCACGGGTTAGGTTTGGCGAGCCTTGATTTCGGCTTATTTGAATATTAAAACTGGGGGGTTGAGCCTGACCTACCAAATACAGAATATAAACTTGTTTGCCGAGAGCTAAAAGTATACTGTATATACACTCTTACATGCGCAGCAGTATTCAATATGAAAGCATTGTTAAACAGAAACGTTTTCACATCTGTTCTTAGCTTATACTTATGACAGTAAAAAAAGATATTTAATGACAACATTTATCATTTACATTCTAACAATTTTGTGTCACACATTTAAGAGCAAAGGGGTATTAACTACTACCAGCATCATTGCCAGCTAGGATACCCTCAATTTTTAAAAGTGCACAAAAAATACAAATGAGAAATCCGTTAATTAAAAAAGTGCACATAGCTACGAACCCAAGTGATTCAAATATAGATCATAACCACATAATAATAAAATGTAAATCTAACAGAAAATTAAACCTGCACATACATTTTAATTGTTAAGTTAGAATTGTGCAATGCACTACAAGGGCCACGTTTAGAATACTGTGTACAATTTTGATCACTATAATACCAAAAGATATTGCTGCTCTGGAATCAGCCCAAGGAAGAACAGCCAAATACATTCATGTGATTAAAGAAATGTTGACCCAGTGGACTTCTACAGGATCCTAACCAGAAGACACCTGGAAACTTTCACACATTTTAAATCAGATATCAGGAGGCACTTTTCATCTAAAGGATTCTATGAGTATGGAATAATCTACTCAGCCATATTGGTGAAGCGATTACCCTGGCTTCTGTCATTAAATATCTTAATCAATTAACTACTAACTATAACAGGTTAGATGAGCCAAATGCCCTCCTCTTGTTTGTAACCACTGTTGTGAGGTTACAGTTGCTGTTTTTATTTCCATACCTGGTACCTGGATGTATGGCTGGGTTTACTAGAGTCATTGGGGGTAAATAACAGCAGTGGTACATGGAATCTTGGTCCATAGCCAGAATTTACTGGTATTGTTCTATTTTTGAAATAGCTGTCCTATGAAATCTGTAATACTGTCAGTACTTATCTCTGAAACTACGTTTTGAAGCCCTCAATAACATGTTTATAAAAGTTCTCTCCTCTTTCTGAACTGTGAGCTGCTACTAAGAGGTTTTGTAAGCTCCTTTGTTAGTGTGTGCAGAAGAAATGCATTTATGTGCAATCTGCTGAACATTTTAACATAAGCACTTTTTTCAACTAAATCACCTGTTTTAGGCCTGGTATTGTAGCAGATGCGGTATGCTCACAGGCACCACGATTCATTCTGGCAAGTTGTGGTTAAGTGTGCTTAACGAGTCTACCACAAGAGGGCACAATTCTGATGCTACATACTGCCTTCATCAAAGGTTAGGGTCACATGTCAAAACTCTTTATTGTGATAATTCACATTGCATTTCTATAATTTAACACTTCTGATTCAACTGTGAATTTGTGTATATGTACATGTACATGTGAGTACATCTACATACTTTAAAAATATATTTTAAAAATATCCACTATGAACATATTGTAACCCTATACACATGGGCGCACATGGCCTATACACATGGGCGCTCTCAACACTGCCGCATCAGGTCGGCCCCCCCATCATCGGGGACTCGAACCCAGGCCTCCGGCACCACTCAACAGGGATCCAGCCTCTTGAGCCAAAGAGAAATCTCCCGTCAGCCTGGCGACTGCGGTCCCTGCTATCCACAGGGAAGGGCGGTGACGTCACCGCTCTGGTAAGCCAGCTCTCGCAAGCAATGGAGGCCGTATGCGTTACAATATTAATGAGAAAACATAAAACAAATTTTAAATACTTAGAACTTCATTCTTTGAGTTGTCTATGCTATACTGTGTGTCACGAGAGCCGGTTTTGACTCCCGTGGAGTGCGTTATTAAAGATCCTATGTGGACGGTATAATCCGTAAAAGACAATGGAGGAAGGTACAACGGGGTTAGGATGGGTTGACAAGATGGGGCAGTAACTGTAGTGAGCAGGTGCATGGGGGAAATGAGGTAGCAATTAAACAGGCAAACTTAAACAGGCGGTGCTGAAGAGCTTTTGTGCAAATCAAATTTACAATTTTGACTATGACAGTCATCATATGGGAGAAATCCAGTACTTTGCTGGCTAGCACTTGCTGATGAATGACACAGTGATAATTGACAAAAGAGGGGAAAGCTGGATCTTTCCTACAAAGCACAGTGAAACCAGCATTCAGACCACGCATTTCATCTTTGTTTTTAAAGTCTCTGAATAAGGAATCGGCAGTGACCTTCATCGCCTCTTTGAACAAGTCTCTATCCGTAAATGTTTTTTTGTGCTTTTCTAGGAGGTAACTCGGAGATGGCTTTTCCCTTTTCCCGTGGTTTGGTAAAAAACAATTGCTGAGCCTTCAGCAAAGCTTTCATCTCGTTCAACTTTTTTTGAATGAATGGAACTTTTCAGAGGATACGTGTCCTTAAACTTCAGATGCATCGTGGAGTGATGATGCTCCAAGTTACCTCTTTTGGGCAAAGCTACACTCTGTTGATGTATCAGGCATATAGTTTTGAACTTAAACATGGAGAATAAAAACTCATTTTCCCATTCCAAGTGAAAGTTGTATGTCTTCGTCTTCTTATTCGACGGCCATTCCACAGCCATTGTTTTTCACTGAGTCTGGGAAAAATAATAATCTAGCTAGAAGTGTGTAATGTTACAGCTTTTTTGATAGCTACCTGTTTAGCTAGCCAAAAACCACTGGTGAAGACCATTTTACACGGAGAGTTTGTTTCTGATATCTTGGTGGGCATTTTTACATTTCAACTCACACACCCTTTATGGCAGCTGCTTAGCTCCTTACCAAACAGATTACGGAGATGGAAAACACATACCCGGGCTGGGCATTTCTCAGTTTGGGTGATTTGTAACCATATACACAACCATGTACCATCTTTGGAGAGTTCTTCCTGGATATAAGCAGCACACTAAAATTGCTACCAGGGGGCAAAACGTTAGATCAGTGCTATAACACTATCCTGGATGCCTATGATGCCATGACACACATGCCCTTTGCTAGGGTTGGAAACAATCAAACATCAAAAAGTTACCACTGTGGTAACCTTCAATAAGCCCACATAAATAAACTTTAACACTTGTTACTTTAATTTAAAGAAACAGTTAACAACAAGTTCTCAGCATACTTGCTTACAATCACTTCACAAGGAAAAGGCAGGAACCAGTTCCAAAAGTCAAACAATATTTAATATTTATGTTATACGCTACAACATGTATGACACATCTCGGCCTTATTTAATTTCTTCTTTCTGCAATAACAAATAACAATAACAACATCCCTTTAAGGCCTTTCTTTTTCAATTACTTTTACAAAACTCAACCTATTCTCTTTTTGTGAATTTCATTCAACTTTAAGTTCAGTCCCTCAGGGGCTTTCCTTCAGCACGTGAACCATCTTAAGCCTAGGAGATGCCCCACCTGACAACTGTATCTCACTGTCCTCAAGGATGGGAACAGAAGCTGTAGGAGCAGGCTGAACACACCGAGCTGGATCACTTAGATTGATGGCTGAATCTGCTCCCAGCTCTGGAGCAGCCGGCTCTGGTACCTGTTCTGAGGTTCCTTAATGTTCCTTAGTTTCACTTAGATCTAACAGTCCTGCTTGATCTAGAAAAGCTTCTTTTACTGGAACATGACACAAACAGAAGTGTCGGCATATCAATTTTACTTTCATCGGCTGGACTACAAAGGGAAGTGGACCATGCATTTTAAGAATGACCCCTGGTAAGTAAGAAAAGGACCACCATCAAAATCCTGAACATGTGTTTCATGTGGATTTTAAACACTGCTTTTTAGCATGCTGATCATGACAGGCTTTTTGCTTTTCCTTTTGTCCTGATGTCTCAGTGAAGTCTAGATGTGATTTAGGTTTCCTCCCCATCAACATTTCAGCAGGTCTTTGGCCTAACATTGTTTGTGATGTAATACAGTACTGGAACAGGAAATGGGAAAACTTAGTTTTCAGGCTCCAAACTCTCTAAACACTTCCACAGTGAATGATGGACCAGTAGAGTTAAAATCCACTGGAGACCTTTATGTCGAGCAGAAGAGGAGTTTATTGTATATTCAGCCGAAGAGAAGCACCCTTCCTGCAATTAGTAGAATGGTTCTAACATGAAAAGTTACAGCTGACCTTATATATATTTACTTGATAAGGAAGACAAAAAGCTTAAGTCTCAAAAAGAAAAACTTCAATCGTATTTAATTTCTATTGGTTAAACAAACTTAACTACGTAATTGAGCTATATCAGTGTTTTCTAAAAGCAGGTAGTTGCAATTGGCCTTCTACACAAAAACAATTCTTTGGGATTCTTTAAACAAACGGTTTATGTGTCTGCAGGCCCCTAGTCTTATCAACAGCAGATACATTTAATGTTGCAGCTGGTGTTTTGCTGAACATGGTGTACAGAGAAAGAATTTAACCCTTCAGACCATTATCTGTTAAAATGGTGTCTGGTAAACCATGGGTAGCAAAAATGTGATGTAAAATCTCTACTGTCACTGGAGCAGTAATGTTGCTCATGGTGTGCACCTCAAGCCACTTGGAGTACATATCCATAAAAACAAGAAACATTCGCCCCACGAATGGACCCGACAAAGTCCTTATGCAACCTGGACTTTGTTTGTCGGTTTGTTTCCAGATGGTTTCCAGATGGTTTTTCTGGAAACTCCAAGGGATACAGTGGAGCAGGTGGTGACAATGGTGACAATTTCTGCATCTTTTGACATCCTGTTCAAATCTTTATTTTCCAGGTTTTGGACTATGATGGGTCAAGATAGATGGGACCTTGAGCCTCATGGAGCTCCTCAAACAGTTTATCAAGGCCTGGGACTACAACCCGAAACCCCCAACGAATGCAACCATCTTGAACACTGAGCTCATGCCTTCACTTCCTAAATTGTTTCATCTCATTGTCCTCCTGTGACAATGGCCAAGTTGGTTGTAATAATTAACAATCTCTAGGAAAGACTTAACTTCAGAGACTGGGGTGTGGAGCTTTGGAGATTTGATGACCCAAATAGGTCACATTTGGTGCCTGGAAAATGCAATTAATTCTCTTCAACTGCAGCCGTGACTTTGATATCCTCTTCACCACCTGATCTAAGTTGTTTAGGTGTTCCTTCTCAGTTGTACGTGATTAGTATGTCATCAAGATAACCCACGACATGAGCCTATTATATTTGAACAGTCCCATGTGTGTATTAATTGTGACATACTGTTTTGACTCCTCATCCAGCAATAACTGCTGGTAGGCATGGCTTATATCCAGCTTTGTAAATATTTTGCCACCAGCCTGTGTAGAGGAACTCCTCCACCCACAGAATAGGGTATGCCTCAAGAGTGGAAGCTTGGCTGATGGTCAGCTTGTAATCCCTGCACATGTACTCACATGAAGTCTCATGGCTTTTCAACACAAGAACAATTGGAGCCACCCACTGTGAAAACTGAATAGGCTCTATAATGCTTAGTTGTTGCAAATGCCCTGGTTTTATCTCTACCTTCCTTTTCATGGCATAAGGCATTGTTCTGGACTTGAAGATCTTGGTATAGCATGAGGATCCACCCAAAGCTTCACAGTCATGCCTTCAGTATCTGTCCATATGTCCTTAGTAAACTCTTTGTTTACAAAGAGAAGTAGCTTGACCAACAGTTCGCAAGTCTTTATGTTTCTTCATTTAGGATTGAGCTTTTGCTCCTGTGTCAATTTCGATCTTCATAGCTTTACCATTGACACTTACAGTAGCAGAAAAAGTCTCACTTCGAGACTCATTAACCTTAAACATAATAAACCGTAGGTGCACTCCTTCACATCCTCCAGGTGGTGTGTGGCTGACTGTGGCGTTGAAATCTCTGTGCCTTCTTATTTCGTCTTTAGTTCCCCTGCATTTCTTAGCTACATTGCCTTTTAATTACAATTGTGACAAATACTGTCTTTGAATTTACAATTATTTGTGAAATGGGCTGCCCCACATTTTTTTAATTTTCTTGTCCTTATTTACAAGATGCACATCATTGTAGCGATTACCATTTGGTTTCTGAATACCTTTTGGATTGTTTGCAGCAGACTCCATACCCTGACATGAATGTACTGTAGTTTCTTCGAGCAACTCATCTGTCCCACAGCAAGTTTGTTGCTCCAAACTTGTGGTGCGCCTACACATTGCAACACATGCAGTTTGGTGACAAATTTTGCTACAGAGTCCCCTTTTGAAATGTTGCACAATTATGATGGTTTTGGATTGCGATGATTCTGAATGAGTGTGCCACACATATTCAAGAGAATCGAGCACTTTTTATTCTTCTCTGTAATATCTTTAGCAGAGCAATAACAGCCCAAACTTTCAGTATACTTTGTCCTATCCCCATTTTCCTCCACAAACTCACTAACTGAGCCAAACAACGCCATCATATGCCGGTGCAACTTGTCACTGAAAATCACTTTGTATTTGAAAAAAGTGCTGCCACTGCTTATTCCACCTGCTGGCTTTAACGTTTATCCTTGTATAGCAACCACAATTGGAGACATTATAGACTGGAATGTCTTCCAAGACCCTTGTTGTGATCTTCCTTCTGTGAAGGTGTGTGTATTCCATCTAGGATAGTGGCTGTTCATAACAACAACAAACCCTGCTTCACCAAAGATCTTAATCCCTGTGCAAAAAAAAATATGATGCTTTAAGTCTAGAGACAGAATTTTTATATAGCAACAAAATATGAATTTGAGTGACCAGTGCTGAAAGCAAAGGCGCAGTACAGAGATCATTAAGAATGCAAATTATATAGCAAAGAGGGTAATTGGGTATGGCATGGACTTCAGAACATAACAGATAATAAGGGCAAGAAAGAAGCTCTTAATGATGATCCACAGCTCCCAGACAAGTTGAATAATTTCTGTGGTAGATTTAAGGTACAGCATTGCCTTCAACAAATACATAAATACAATACAAACATAATGTACCTCTAGAACCCTCTTCCCCTCACTTTATCATTTGTGAAAATGAAGGTTAGATATCTGTTTCAAAAACAAAATGGCAGGAAATCTGGGGATCATGTTTGAAACATGATCATGCTCAGAGTCAACAGTTACTGCAACAGTTACTGCAATGGGTTTTGCAGTACTGCAATGGCTTGTTTTAAGTCCACTGTTATTATTCCATTGCTGGAGAAACCAAATGTAACATGTTTAAATTACAGGATAGTTTTTCAAAACTAGACAGGTTGTGGGGGTATGGAATCAGCCACTCATTGTTGTAGTCAATACTCCAGATTTTTTCAACAAATGGCTGGGTTCTCAGATCAATTAGCTACTAAATATAAAATGGACTAGATGAGCTGAATGATATTTTCTTGTTTGTAAGCATATTGTCTATGTACAATAAGGTTACATGAATTCCTTTAATAAAATGCGAAGGAGGCCAAACGCAAATGAAGTGTAAAAAATTGTGTAATAGAACTAAAACAGTATGCATAAGTACATTCACAAATTTGCTTATTCATGATTCGGTCTGGCTGATGGGGTCTTGGATGGAAGTAGAGGAGAGCGGGATAAAACCCTTGACTAGACTAAGCTTGACTTTCAAATGAGCTGCGCAACAGACTAGTATCATGAGATGACTCTAATTAGCGAGTTAGCTTCTCCTTGCCCCCTGCCCAAGTACCCAATAGCCAACATTCGCATCTCATCATGGTCTTGTTTTTGTATTGTAATGAAAGCTCCTGGTTGTGTCGGCAACATGGGGAATGACAGGTTAGAGACAACCCTTAATGCTCACTGACAGGTACAATATATTGCTATTTTATTATAATGGTTATATTATCTTCATGTTGTTCATTTTAAATGATTACTGTAAATTTGTGATTAATGATGTTATAGTTGACCAATTTTATTTTGATTAACTTAAGGCCAATGCATTAGTACTTTAGTTATCATAAAAGATCGAGTTACTTATGTCTTTTAATCATGCATACTACATACTGTTGCATTCCACCCCCCGCCCCCAGAAACTGGACTGTTCCACCATGCTCCTCACCTTCTCCTGGCAGTTTCTAAACCAAGCAAGGTTCTAAATTCCTTGTATGCTTTGTGAAGTTGCATACGTGCCCCCGACTTCTGTTTAAGTTGCTGTCTTCAGTGGAACTGGGTTTGGAGCCAGTTAGCCACAATACTGTAGTGCATAATGTAGTGCATTATGCAAAAATAGAGGGATAGACTCTATTGTTAGTTATGTTGTGTCATACCAATGACAAAGTTAAGGCGTCTGTGTAGTAGAAGTCTCTTTATTTCATATGCATATGGAAGAACGGCTTGCAACCACCGGACTCCCCGAACAGTACAAGAATTAGTCTTTTATACCTTAAAACAAACAAGTTACTACAACACATTCTGAACGAATGATAAGACACCAACACATGCCAATATTGTTATTAATTATATCTAAGTTGCAGACTAGACAACAGTTAGTTCTTTTCATATGTTCTGGGCACACAGCCATCTTACCAAATACTGTACATGCCCTTATTTTACTGACCAAGGACAGGCAGCATATTTATATATTTGGGTGGAAAACCAACTTCAAGCCACTAGACTGCATAGTTTGCAAACATACAAAAATGATAATATAAAAAATGATATTATCTCACTTCCCAGGCGTCTCCCTTATCTCTTCATTCCCCCCTTAGAACCATATTGTACCAATTGTGTTCTGTTACTAGATAAGAGATGTGGTAACCTTTCCCATGAAATCATTCTTAACCTCCTTGATCCCTTCAGGGCATACAATTAGCACAGAAACAGCAGCTTTAATACATATGTTTTTCAAGCAGTATATTAACAATATAATCATCACGAATTACCAGACCCACAAATATGTATTGAACCAGAGACCCTCCCCATGTTCCTAGCACAGACTGTAGCCACGCACCAATGCTTGAATCATCTGGATTATAATTATGATATATTTGTCCATCATCATAGATGTGCTGCGCTTAGTCGTTTATGTGCTCAGAATTGTCTGGAATATGAAGACTGCATAGTTTTGCTCACCCTAACAGCCGCTTATCACCCTAATAGAAGATGGCCTAGAACTGTGATTACAGCGGGGAGCATACGGTTAGCTCCATTCTAATACATTTGAGTTACACTCAGACTAAAAGCAGAACTATTTACCCATGCCAATAAACCTAAATAATCACCTCTATCAAAGGGGATTTCTCCCATGAGCATCTTGTATAACAATAGAAACCCAATATGAGCTCTGATTATTATTTGTGGCTGATAGATATGACAACACCAAGAAGGTATTGATTCCATATTCTCCATTATTAGAATAATGTTCCTCGCGCTTAACAGGCACACTGTCAGCCCCCCCCCACATCAGGAAACCCGACAGACACAGAAACAACATCATTATTTTTGTTCACTCAGTCTCTGGTGCAGTGGCTCGTGACAGTGCGAGCGTAGATCCAGCGATTTCATCCTGTCATTTGGATTGTCATTCAGATGGCGGAGTTGGTAGTCAGTAGCACTTGATATGGTCCCTCCCCAGCGGGGTTGCAACATCTGGCAGGGTATCTTCTTCACCCACACCAAGTTGCCAAGTATCAGGCCGTGTCCTCTCTCTACTGGAGGTCCCCAAGTGTCCAGCACCTGTTCACCAGCCCCGTGCACCGCTTCAATTAACAACCTACAATACTGCAATAGAGAATCAGTTAGCAAACTCAACGGTCCATTAGCCAGATTTAGCCCTCCAGGAAGTTTTGTTGGTTGGCCCATGATAATATCAAACAGGCTCCGTTAGACAGCTCTGTTTGATCGAGCCCGCAGGCTACACAGGACCGCAGGCATATCATCTATCCACGGTGTTCCTTCAGTCTGATGTTTCATCGATCTTTCAGAGTTCTGTTCCTTTGTTCCACTGTTCCTGTAGACTGAGGGTGATTGGGGCAATGTAATTCCCACCTCACTCCAAACAACGCAGCCAAAGCCAGACACACCGTCCCTGTGAAGTGTGTCTCTTGATCATAATCCAAGCGGCAGGGCAGCCCCCACAGAGGGCTTATCTCTGTCATCAAGTGTTTGGCAGTCACAGAGGCAGTGGCCTCAACCCACCGGGAAAACAGATCCACCATCATTATAAGAGCCCAGGTTTCCCTTTACATATTGGCAAGCTACAATAGTCAATTTACCAGTGCATGAAAGGTCCCTCAGGAACAGGCCTTTTGAGCTGTAGCACCCGCACCTGAGCTGTAGTTGAGTTCCTTAGACAAGGAATACCACATCAGTAGCTACTGCTTCAAACCTGGTCCCCACCCGGATTTGGGAAAAACTGGCACACCGTTTGACTCACACCCGGATGTCCGACAGGATGCATTTGTCGGGCTACAAAAAGCATTATACTGTGAGGGCATGCAGGGCGTCTGGTGTGCTGGCAGCACCACATCCCATCATCATGCAGCCCCACATTCTTTTTTAACCATGTCCATTTCTCTGTTTTAGAGGCCTCAGCCTGAATGTCCTGTAGCTGTCCCCTTTTCACCAACAGAGGTCTCAAACTCCTGCTCTCCCAGGGCTGCTCGCCTGGCAGCTGCATCTGCAAAGTTGTTCCCTCGAGCTACTGCAAACATTTCTTTATTATGTCACTTACACTTTACCACAACTACTTCAATCGGTAGCTGCAAAGCTTCTAACAGTTCAGAGACAAAGCCAGCATTCTTAACTGGAGTCCCTGCCGTGGTGAGGAAATCCCAATTCCTCCACAGCCATCCAAAATTGTGGCATACACCAAATGTATATATAAAATTTGTATAAATTGCTACAGTTTTACATTTAGCATATTTACAAGTTTCAATTAAATCTTTTCATTCGGTCTGCTTGTTCAACACTAGATTATTCACAGTTTATACAGCCAGGCGGGTAGCCTGCACAACACATAAACATGGCCCCTTGGCCACCGCATCGAGGGGTCCTGAATAATAACCCACCAGACAATGCCTACCTCCATGCTGCTGCACCAGCACAGCAGCTCACAACCCATTTCTTTCACTAACATACAGATTACATACAGATGATCTATCTGAGGGAATCCAGCCCAGGGCAAGTGCCTGCAAGAAAGCTTGTTTCAAATCATTAAAAATTGTTTCTGCTGCAGGGGTCACGGCAATTTTGTCTTTTAGAATGCACTACCCCCCTTAAACCAGTTCATCACCAGGCGAGCTCGTTCTGAGGAATTTACCCTGGCTTTATTATGTAGTTGGTTTTATGCCCGTTCTTCGTCTGAAGATCTTATACTTGGAGTAGCCCAGCCTTATGGATTCCCTCATCAGGTAAAACAATCACAATACCTCAGAGCTCTATTGAGGTATTTCACATAAATGCTGGCTCATACAGTAATTCCATGTAAATGCTGCAGGGCATCCCAGCCAAATAGGTCCCCCATCCATATCTGTAGTTGAAACTGTACATCTTTTCCCAAGGATATTGTAATAGCTTGTATCTCCCTTTAAATCCTGAGATAAGCTTAGGGGGGCTACAAAGGGGCTTCCTAGTTTAAATCTACAGTATTATTTCACGCAAGGCTCTCGTTTCAGCTTCTGACATGTTTTTCAATTGAGATATCAGCCCCTTCTGACCCTCTCTATCAGTAGGGTTATGAGGGGGACCCCTTCCCTCTCTGTCGCTCTGTCTTCTTGCTTTTAACCATTGTCTACAGGCTTTATAAAAATGGCCCGGTCTCTTACAATACTGACAGACTGGCTGTTCCTTTTTCTCCTCTTTGGGAGTTTCTACAGTATATCTCCCATTTGCAGCCCTCGCACTTTAGTATACATGCTTCGCTCTATCTTCCTAACTTCGCGAGTTATTAAATCAAACCTGTCTCCGCTCTCTGTAATGTCAGGAAAACGTAGTTGCACATGCTTGGCAACATCAGGTTTTAACCCACTCAAGTAAATCTGTTTTACTGTGGAAGTGTCTTCATTCACTTCGGCTAACCCCAAGTATTCTATCCATAAAGTTATAAACCTCTCTGTAAAATCTGAAACATCCTCACTTTCCTCCTGCTGACATGCTGTTACTTTTCTCCAATCAGTTTTCAGTGGGTAATGTTCTTTCAAAAATCTCCACACCATTTCCCACCCTTCTCCCAGGTTCTTTCTTTCACACACCTGTTTAACTGCCCTGCCTCTCTTTCACCAACTCTTCAAGCCACTAGATCGCATAGTTTGCAAAAATACAAAAATAATAATATAATAAATGAGTTCAGGTGGGTAGCTGTGTCAGCATGCGTAGGCTGCAAAGGAACAAGTAATAGGTTTATTCCATGCTGAAAAAAAAGAAGATAGAAAACACAACGTTTCGGCCGTGGAGCCCACACCTGAAGAAGGCTCCACGGCCGAAACATTGTGTTTTCTATCTTCTTTTTTCAGCATGGAATAAACCTATTACTTGTTCATATAAAAAATGATATTATTATCTCACTTCCCAGTGTCTCCCTTATCTCTTCAGTTATAATATTTTGTACCAAACCCTCATTAATTGAGACCCTACTGTATATGTTGTATTAGAAAAACTACTAGTACTAAAACAGTACACACTGAATACAGAGCTGTGTGCTTTACCACTGTTAAGTATTATACAACCTCTGCATCATTACCAATAGCCTCTCTGTCACACAAAAGAGTACAGGTGTATGTTAGTAAAATTGTGCATGTTGGAGAATTATCCAATTAAATCACTGAATATTCACAAGTTTAATAATCCGGCTCTTAAAAATATACAAAAAAATCCAATAAAAAGAAACAAATGGGTTTACACTATTTCAGTTTCAGTAGTGATACTGAGCTCACACTGGATTACTGCAGGTAAAGCCATGTATTACTCCTCTAATACAAGCAATACTACAAATTAGTCACGTGTGTACTGTATTGGCCCAAATGAACTGACTTACTGAGGAAATTCCCCAACAGATGTTGCATAAGATTCCTGTAAACAGTAGAGACTCCAGTAAAAGGATGGGGTGTAACAATTATGCTAATTCTTTTTGTAGATTAGGCAATAGGAAAGTACCATCACTCTGCCAGCCTCCTTCTTCCTTTAGCAAGCACGGTGGATTACACAGATGAGTGAAAATGAAATTAAAAACAGGAACTTGATTATACTACTCCTCTCCTAACTTTATCTGGGCATTGTGCTGTGAAGATATAGTATAGTAAGCTGGTTCTTTTTTGCTGTAGCCTTGAAACTGGTAAGTTAAAAAGTCCACTTTTAACTTTTAACACCTTACTGGGTCTTGTAACATGTTTGTAACAGACTTTGCAATGGGATATAACCATTATTCCAGATATTAAAGTATCTTGTGGTTACTTGCACAACCAAACAAAACCTTGCATGCACTGCTGTGGTAGACAAACATTGCCGTTTTTGAAGAAGCATCTCAGTTCAGATACTTTCATTCTCATAGTCCTAATTTTCCTTTGAAATCTCTCCATAATGCTGTCTAACTGAAATTGATAGGGTATTATGTGAGCTTTCTATGTCAATAAATAAATACTTACAAACATCCCAAAACATAATGCATTTTCCCCTTAATGATTATGCCACACAAATGTAGCTCAGTAATGTGAATAAACAGTTTTTTCAACACTTTTGCAAAATTTTAATTTGAATCAAATATTAATTTTAAACGGGCGATATACACCTACTTCCACGAGTCCAGTATGTTAGTAATGTGATTAAACCTCATTCTCTTTCTCTTTAGCTGTGAAAATCAACGTGAATCTGAGAAAATGGCAGAAGGTAAGCTAATTAATCTGTTATATCCTACTATTTTTTAAAGGCTTTGTTGTTACCAAGATTATAGATTTTAATTTATCAAGTGATAGATAATTGGATAATTTTCAGCATCTTGAACTTTGAGCTGCAACTTTAACAATAAAATAGTACCTGAATTATGTTTCCATATACATTCATGTCCATGTCATGTCATGTCTTTCCATATACAAAAGTTTCACTATACAGTCTTGCAGTTTTTTAAAAATAATCGAGTAACTACATTAGTAACATTAAACCACAGAAAGTAGCAGCAGGAGACTGGTGGCAACAGTATCAGAATCCATAACACACAGTACAGAGCTAAGCAATAACTGAAACTAGCCAGGGTCATCCACTTCAGTGCAGAAACATGCAGAAGGGTGTGACAAAATCAATCTGGATTAGCAATTTAAAGAAAACACAAACGTCCAGAAGAACTAGGGAAAAAAAACTAAAGAAGTAGAGGAAAAATTAAGACAAAAAACAGCAAACCAAAACCAGAGCAGAGAAGCAGCAGCAAGCTTAGTTTAAAAATTATTTCTTTTACATTTTTATTAATAATACAGATACATAAACTTGACTTATTACCTTGTGTCCTGAATTGCAAAACAGCGAAGAATAATGTAAACCAATTGATTTGGGGCAAGAATCTCTGGTGAAATACAGAAAGACTTAAGCTAAATAGCGTCAGGAGGAAATAGAATCAGAAATAAAACCCAAGAAAAACAATTAGAGCACTATATACAGTGCCCTCCAGAATTATTGGCACTCTTGGTAAAGATGAGCAAGAAAGGCTATGAAAAAATGTTTTTGTTGTTTATCAGATTGATCTTACACTGAAAATATGAGATAAATCTAACCTTTCAGTGGGGTAAAATTATTCAAAGGAAAAAAAAATCCTTATAAAAAAACATTTTTCTCAAAAACACATACTGTGTGTCACAATTATTAGCACCCTTGCATTTAGTACTTTGTGCACCCTCCTTTTGCCAAGATAACAGCACTGAGTCGTCTCTTATAATGCTGGATGAAGTGGGAGAACACATATAAAGGGATCTCATCCCACAGGTTTTCAATGGGGTTTAGGTCTGGCGATGGTTTTGCCATTGCAAAAGCTTGATTCTGTGGTCAGTGAACCATTTCTGTGTGGATTTGGAGGTATGCTTTGGATCATTGTCCTGCTGGAAGATCCAACCATGACCCAGCCTTAGCCTCCTGGCTGAGGCAGACAGATTTTGATCTGAAATCTCCTGGTAGTTGATGGAGTCCATGATGCCATGTATCCTAACAAGATTCCCAGGGCCTTTGGAAGATAAACAGCCCTACAACATCACAGATCCACCACAATACTTCACAGTGGGGATTAGGTTCTTTTCTGCATAACCTTGACTCTTTTTATGCCAAACCCACCCCTGGTGTTTGTTTTCAACAAGCTCTATTTTTGTCTCATCTGACCATAGAACCCGGTTCCAATCAAAGTTCCAGTAATGTTTAGCGAACTCCAGGCGCTTACATTTGTGTTTTTGACAACCGCAGAGGCTTTCTTCTGGCAAGCCTTCCAAATAGTTGTTGGCATGGAGGTGGTGTCTGATTGTAGTTTTGGAGACTTGGTGACCCCAGGATGCAACCAACTCCTGCAATTGTCCAACTGTGATCCTTGGAGAAAGTTTTGCCTCTTGAACCATCTTCCTCACTGTGTGTGGGGAAAAATACACTTGCGTCCTCTTCCAGGCAGGTTCATCAGAGCTCCAGTTGTTTGAAACTCAGTCCTGGGTTTACCGCACTAACCGGGCGGAACGCTATCCCTCAGCGACTCCTCTATCTCGACCCGATCAACATTGTTTTGCGCACCAGGTGTCTCAAATCTGGTTTTACCATCTCAAGATGGCATAATACCGTTATGCCATCTCTTTCATTTTGTCATCTCTTTCACCAGGGGACCTTTCTGTAGCTTTGATTTTTTAGACTTTTGTCATTTGTATTTTGTCTTATGTTTACCATTAGTTTAATAAGATTTCATTTAGAATATTGTGTAGAGTTATTAGTATATGTTACAAAAAATATTATGTATGGAACAAGCTACTGGAGATGATACACTAGGTTCTTATTTAAAAAAAAATCATTTTAGCTGCCTAAAGGCAACAAAAACATCTATTCAGTCATTAGACCCTGTTTTCTCATGATTTATTTTGTATTCTCACCTGGCCATGTTTTTTTTTTATAGAATTTGATGTACCATGGAGAGATGTTGCCTGGGGAAAAGAGTAAGTAAAATGTGTATTGCTGCAAAGACATTATGAAAAGCCAAAAAATAGGCTATGACTGGTCTTATATTCAAGTACATAGGTAATTAATGCATTCATCCCTCTGTAATTTGCATGTAAATGCTTACAACTCATTGCTGAAGTCTGGAAAATTGCCCAGTATTACTAATTGTTACCTTAAGATTACTGCTTAATCAAAATAAAAATCAAAATACATAACTGCTGCATGTTTATGATAGTCAATTATCACCTAATTTAGTGCAGCAGTTAACAAGTCAAATACAGCTAACTGACCTAACCAACCAAAAAATAGTGATACATTTGCCTTCTGCACCAAACACAATACAAACTACAGTAAAATCTCTCTTTAAATAAATCTGGATGTTTCAAGATGAATGGGAAACCTTTCTCCCTATTCTAAAAATTCATTCATTAAATAGGAGAAGCTATTTTAACTTAGGGATTCTTTATACAGGAAATTAGAGTTTCATAAAAACAGAAGGGAAAGCTCTCTTAACAGGGTTCCAATACATAACTCAAATCTTGTCTTAGAGGCTGATTGGAACAAGGATCTCCCACCTCCACCGTCTCTTCTCTTCTGTCCTTCCCTTTCTCTGCTCTCTGCTCTCTGTCTATCGTCTACCTGCCTGTTTTTATCCACTTCTTCTTAGCTGTTGATGACTCTTAGTCATTTACTCAGACCGTAAAAATCCAAGGTAAACCAGATGATTCTTCTGATCAGTGTGTTTCAGGCTCTCTTCCACTCAGCAAACCCCCCATTTTCCTTTTTGATTTGAAGCTCTTAAGAACTACAAATGTTGACATAAGATAGGTGCTAATTATTGTCTCTAGAATCTTAAGACACTTCATTGGCTTTGTACAGTGAAAAAATGGTTTTAAAATGATGCATTGTAGCAAAGATTTGGAAATTGATAATTCATAAAGCAAAGGATGGCTATATATAGTTTCAAATGTATTTAATCAGTTGTTGATCAAGATATCCCGACAATATTGTTTTAAACAAAACACAGATTTCCATGGCATATGTTGATGATAATCACTACTTTTGATATTTGTTATTTTAAATAATTACAGCAAACTCAATGAACGTACGGTGAATTCACCATGACTGCTAATTGCACTTAAGGGTGATATTTATTAATTGCATATATGACCTTAATATGAAATAAATGTCAAGCTATAGCAAATAAGTTTAACATTCCTACTATATAACTTTAGTACACACAATTGTGTTTTACGAAATGCGGTCCCCTTTTATACCTAGAACAGCTTGAGATTCTGACCCAAGTGTTATAGATACTTTAATCTACATCTTGTATTTGAATTATTTTATATCACTAAACATTGAATATGCAGAGCTTCATCATAAAGGGTATCTATTGGCTGATCCTTGAATTAAGAACTCATTCTAGTAAAAAAATTGCTGGCAGCTAATATAAAATGTTTGGTATCAATAGGAATTACTAATCTTATGGTAAAGCTCTGCCATATCTGTTAGAGTGCACAACTGAAACATACATTTGTAACCCAAAGGAAGGTTTATTTTCTGACTGAACTGCTTTGCCTTCTGCTTCATGAAGCCTTATTTTCTTGACAGGGAGAAAGACAAGCTGCTACAGGAAATCAAGAACCTGAAGCCAACCAGTAATGAATCAAAAGAATTCAGAATTGTGCTCTATGGGCAAGTTGGTGCTGGGAAGTCCAGTTGCTTCAACACAATTAATTCTGTTTTCCAAGGACATATGACATCCCGAGCCTTAGCAGGCACTGGACTTCACAGTACTACTAAGTCGGTCAGTAGCATGAGTTTTCAACTTTAGTACTGTCAAAAGTGCTCAAACTTTCATTTCCATTTAAATATTTTCAGTGAGAAATAGAACACTCTATTAAATACTGAACTGTGATGTTAAACTTGACAGAACAATGTGCAGGTGTTATGGCTTCTCAAACTGGGCTTTTCATAAATGTGTGGTCATACACTTGGTTTTTGGTCATGGAACAACTACTGGCAAATTAAACTGCACTCTGCAGCTTCAAACCCAACTCCCAACACTCAGACTCATCCTCTCCACTGTTCATGGCGAAGGATTCATAGTCTATGGCCTAATTTTCTATAGAGTTTTAGGACACTTCCTCAGAGGACAATGCTATTTCTCTGGTTTCTGATTCCCAGATGCCACTAAGGGATGATTTCTTGATGTGCTGGAACATGCATCCACCACTCAATATCTGTCATGACTGCCAGGCAGTTAAGACCAACTCTTAAGCGATCTAATCAGCACCAGCAGCGGGTGATTATTAACAAACGCCGCCGCACGAGTTAACCCACCTGCACACGCTCCACCGTGCGGTACGCAGTGCTATTTATACCATCTTAACCTGCTTCCCGCTGCTCGGTATTGAGTCTACTCCTTGAGAGCTCTACCTGGCATTTTTCCCCTGTACCTCGTTTATTCTGGATGTTGGACTCCCCTTCTGCCTTTTCGACTTTGGACCACGCCTCTCGCCTCGGACTGTTTGCCACCTGTGTTCTCCCTGGAGACTGACTTACCTTACGCCTTTTGACCACGACCTTGCCTCTTGTTTTGGATTGTACACTTTCTACGCTCTTCCTGGTTGCCGTACACCCTTTTCCTTTAGACCATGTACTCGCTTATCATTTTGGATTGTTCGCCTGCTTCATCTACTACCCGTGCCTGCGTCTGCACAGGATCCTTGTATCTCCCCACCAGGGATTCCTAACAGAATACCGAGCCCAAGATGGGTCCTGCGGACGCACAAGCCTTTCGCTCACTTTTCAATCGCCATTCCCAAGCTCTCACCCAGCTTCAATCTTCACTACACATTCTCTCCAACCACGTCGCTAGCCTTCCGCCCTCCCCTGTCTCTTCGCCTCCAGCACCGACCACTGCTCCGATCCCCGTGACCCTGCCCACCACTCCCGTAACCTCACCGTTTGTTCTCCCGGAAAGATATGACGGCAACGCCGCGGGCTGTAGGGGTTTTATTGCGCAATGCTCCTTGGCTTTCCAGTTGCATCCTGAGCGTTTTTTTTCTCCCCGGGAGCAGATCGGTTTTGCCCTTTCCTTGCTTACCGGCAAGGCTCCGGACTGGGCAGCTGTGTTGCTTGCTAGGGGAGATTTTCAGTTTGCTGATTTCCTGCTTTTTGCTGACCGGCTCCAGGCACGTTTTTCTCCAGTCAACCCGGACCTGACTCGTCTCCGGCTCGCCTCGCTTCATCAGGGTGATGGATCTCTGAATGATTATGTGGCTGAATTCCAAGCCCTCGCCATGGAGTCTGACTGGAACCCTGGAGCCCTGATTTGCCTTTTTTCTAGGGGTCTCTCTGAAGAACTAAAGGACCACCTGGTGCTCTCGCCACTTCACAGCTGCTCTCTCGAGGCAGCGATCGCTCAGGTGGTTGAACTGGACACCCGCATCTGGCTGCGGAGAGCAGAGAGTCATGCTGGAAGCAGTCCTGGCCGTCCCGAAGGTACTACCCCCACGGTGCCCACTCTGCATCATGCACCCCTTTCCTCGGAGGAAAAGGAAAGGCGCCGTCGGGAGGGACTGTGTCTGTATTGTGTACACCTGATCACCTTCTCTCTGCTTGTCCCTTGAGACCCCCGTATCCCTCTTGAACCCTTCCGCAGCCTACTGTTAGAGTCAGTAGTGCTGTTTTTTCTCAAACCTCATCTGGGCCTTTATTCCCAGCTGAAATTTCTTGGACTGACTTACACCTTCCCCTTTTGGTTTTTGTTGGATCGGGGGCAGCAGGGAACTTTATAGACGCCACTTTTGCTAAGAAGTGGGATATTCCCCTGGCTCCGGTCTCGCCCCCGATCTGTATTCAAGCTCTGGATGGATCCCTGATTGCGCATGGACGGATTACCTGGCAGACCGTCCCTCTCTCTCTAACAGTTGGTGCCACTCAAGTTGAGAAAATTTCACTCTTTCTCCTGGACTCGCCTGCCTACCCGGTAGTCCTGGGTCTTCCCTGGCTCAAGAAGCACGATCCTCACATCTCCTGGGACAAGAATGAGCTCATTGCCTGGAGCCACGCCTGTCATGTCAACTGTTGTCATCAGCCGGTTAAGGTTGCTGCTGCAGTAACCTCTATGGAGGAGCACTCTACCATCCCGCCCCAATACAGGCATCTGAAACAAGCCCTTGATAAGGAGAAGGCTCTTTCCCTTCCATCTCACTGTACCTGCGACTTTGCTATTAGAGGTGCTCCCTGGAACCCTTCCACCCAAAGGACGGATCTACCCTCTCACTCAGGCAGAGAATGAGGCTTTGCAAGATTATATTAAGGAGGCTCTGGAGTCAGGATTCATTCGTCCCTCCTCTTCTCCAGCCTGTGTGGGTTTTTTCTTTATTGGGAAGAAGGACGGCTCCTTGCGGCCGTGTATTGATTACAAAGGACTGAACTCCATTACGGTCAAACATCGTTACCCCCTACCTTTAATTCCAGCCGCTTTGGAGTCCGTACGGGGAGACTCCATCTTCTCGAAATTAGATCTATGGGGGGCTTACAACCTAATCAGGATACGTGAAGGGGATGAGTGGAAGACGGTCTTTATGACCACCCATGGACATTATGAATATCAGGTGATGCCTTTTGGTCTTGTTAATGCCCCGGCGGTCTTCCAGTCATTCATGAATGACATCTTTAGGGACATTATTGGGAATTTTGTTTTGGTTTACCTGGATGATATCCTCATCTTTTCTGCCAACCCTAGAGATCATGTCCACCACGTCCAGAAGGTCCTGACGAGACTCATTGACAACAAACTCTACGCCAAGCTTGAGAAGTGCATTTCTCACGCCTCTAAGATTCACTTTCTGGGTTACATCATTTCCCCTCTTGGTGTAGAGATGGACTCTGCTAAGGTGGCGGCCATCAATGACTGGCCAGATCCACTGCTCTATTAAGGATCAGATCAGACGTGCCCTCAACGGAACTACAGTTCCTTTGTGCTGCCCCCCGGATAAGCTTTTTGTACCGGACAACTTGCGTTCTGCTGTCCTGCAATGGGGGCATGACTCCTGGTTTGCAGGCCATCCCGGGTGCAGACGCACTCTTGACCTACTCACCAGGGATTTCTGGTGGCCTTCCATGCGATCTGATGCTGCAGAGTACGTCCGAGCTTGCCTGGTCTGTGCCAGGATCAAGACTCCGCTTGCTAAGAAGACCGGTCTCCTTCACCCCCTTCTGATCCCACACCCCCCTTGGTCCCACATAGCTGTTGACTTCATTACGGACCTTCCTAACAGTCAAGGTCATACGGTAATCTTGGTGATCTCTGATCGTTTTTCCAAGGCAGCCCATTTCGTCCCCCTCCCAGCATTGCCCACAGCCCAGGAAATGGCGTCACTGTTTGTGCAACAGGTCTTTAGGATACATGGGTTGCCCGACGATGTGGTCTCAGACAGGGGACCTCAATTTGTCTCGGCCTTTTGGAAGGCGTTCTGCCAAGCTTTAGGGACCCATGTATCTCTGACTTCAGGTTATCATCCTGAGGCCACTGGTCAGGTGGAAAGGACCAACCAAAGCCTCCTTACCTTTTTGAGAGCCTTCACCTCCAACTCGCAGGATGACTGGTCATCGCTACTTCCCTGGGCAGAGTATGCCCATAATTCTCTTACCTCCTCCTCCACAGGTCTCTCTCCCTTCCTCTGTTCACTAGGTTATCAACCCACTCTCATCCCTGTCACCCCTCCGGACACAGCTGTGCCATCGGTGTGTCAATATATTTCCAAGCTGCGGAGGACCTGGAGAATGGTGAGGACAGCTCTCACCAAGTCAACCCAGTGCCAGGCCAAATTTGCAAACCGACACCGCAGACCAGCCCCCCGTTTTCGGAGAGGACAGTTTGTTTGGCTATCAACAAGGAACCTACCTCTACGCCTGCCTTCCAAGAAGCTCGGGCCTAGGTATATCGGCCCCTTCAGGATACTCTCCCGGATCACCCTGGTTACCTTCCGTCTTGCACTTCCCCCCACCCTCAAAATCCACCCGTCTTTCCACGTCTCCCTCCTGAAACCCTTCTATCGCTCACCTCTTGCGGCTCCCCAACGTCGCCCGCCACCCCCGCGTCGCATTCAGGGGCACCAGGTGTATACAGTCCACAAGATCCTCGACTCTAGATGGAACCGCGGTACCCTTCAGTATCTGGCCTACTGGGAGGGTTATGGCCCCGAAGAAAGATCTTGGGTTCCGGAGAAGGATATTTTGGACCCTACGCTAATCAGAGACTTCCACAGGGACTATCCCAATTGGCCGTCTCGGGCGTCGGGAGCCGCCCATGAAGGGGGGGGTACTGTCAAGACCGCCAGGCAGTTAAGACCAACTCTTAAGCGATCTAATCAGCACCAGCAGCGGGTGATTATTAACAAATGCCACCGCACGAGTTAACCCACCTGCACACGCTCCACCGTGCGGTACGAAGTGCTATTTATACCATCTTAACCTGCTTCCCGCTGCTCGGTATTGAGTCTACTCCTTGAGAGCTCTACCCGGCGTTTTTCCCCCGTACCTCGTTTATTCTGGATATTGGACTCCCCTTCTGCCTTTTCGACTCTGGACCTCGCCTCTCGCCTCGGACTGTTTGCCACCTGTGTTCTCCCTGGATTACGACTTACCTTACGCCTTTTGACCATGACCTTGCCTCTTGTTTTGGATTGTACGCTTTCTACGCTCTTCCCGGTTGCCGTACACCCTTTTCCTTTAGACCACGTACTCGCTTATCATTTTGGATTGTTTGCCTGCTTCATCTACTACCCGTGCCTGTGTCTGCACAGGATCCTTGTATCTCCCCACCAGGGATTCCTAACAATATCTGAATGAACTACATAGATATGCATCTTCACTTAATCACCCTATTTATGCTTACTGAACTGAATTCAGTTTGCCCTTAGCTGTTCTAAGAACCTTGAAGCGTTTTCAAAGGTCCTTCAGTTTGGGACACAAACCAAGAAGAGGATCCTTTTAAAGTAAGGAGATAATTTTTTCAGAGGTAAAAACATAGACATTAATTTTTAAGCTTTTAAAAACTAGAATTTTTCAAGACATTATATAGCAATTACAAAGAAGCATTCTGCTGCCTTTAATTTTATCCACTCAAGTTAAGTTCAAGTCAAGTTCAAGTGTATTGTCATTATACTCATACAGGTATATGGTATAACGAAATGTTATTTAGCTAGCTCTCAGATGACAAGTAATGCAAAAAAAACAACAATACAATTGTATAATAAAAGAAAGACAGAGACAACAGGCAGTGTGCAAAACAACAACAGGCAATGTGCAAAACAACAAAAGATAACAGGTAATGTGCAAAACAACATCAGGTGTGCAAAAACATGCATCAACAGAATGAAATAAAGGATAGAAAATTATGGGGAGTGAGCTTTTTGACATGTAAGGTAGAGGTAGATTTCAATGTGTGTTTGAGTTTTTGGTAAGAAAGAAGGCACTGTGAGGTTCAGATCGTAGGTGAGAGAGGCTGGGAGTTTAATAGTTTAATGCTCTGGTACCATTTTCCAGATGGTAGAGGGTCATACAGTCTGTAGCTGGGGTGTGTGGGGTCTTTGATGATGCTTTGAGCTTTCCTCAAACACCGTCTGTCATAAATGTCCTGTATGGATGGGAGGGCAACCCCAGTGATGGACTGGGCAGTTGTCACCACCCGCTGTAGGGCTTTGCGGTCATCAGTACTGCAGTTGCCATACCACACTGTGATGCAACCTGTCAGTGTGCTTTCTGTAGTGCATCTGTAAAAGTTAGTGAGGATCTGGGGACATATCTTAGCCTTCTTCAACCGTCTTAGAAAGTACAGGCGCTGTTGGGCTTTCTTGATCAGACAGGTGGCGTTGAGAGACCATGTGAGGTCCTCAGTGATATGGACTCCAAGGAATTTGAAGTTACTGACCCCTTCCACTTCAGTCCTGTTGATGTGGATAGGGGCATGTCCGTTTTGCAGTTTCCTGAAATCAACAATCAGCTCCTTGGTTTTGCTGACATTGAGGGTGAGGTTGTTGTCTTCACACGACTTTGTAAGGAGATTGACCTTCTCCCTGTAGGCCCTCTCATCATTGTCTGTGATCAGACCTACAACTGTGGTGTCATCGGCAAACTTGATGATGCAGTTGGTGTTGTGTTTGGCCTTGCAATCGTTGGTGTAAAGGGAGTTGAGTAATGGACTAAGCACACACCCCTGGGGGACCCCAGTGTTCAGAGTTAGTGTGCCAGAGGTGTGGTTTCCAAGCCTGACAGCCTGAGGTCTGCCTGTCAGAAAGTTTCAAATCCATTTGCAGAGGGTGGTGTTGAGACCCAGTGCACTGAGTTTCTTGACTAGTTTCTCTGAAATGATAGTGTTAAAAGCTGAGCTGAAGTCGATGAGTAGTAGTCTTGCATATGTGTTCTTTTTATCCAGATGGGATAGGGCAGTGTGTATGGCAATGGAGATTGCGTCATCTGTGGATCTGTTGGGCCGGTAGGCAAATTGGTACGGGTCCAGTGTGTTTGGAATGGCGTCCTTAATGTGCTTCATGATCAGCCTCTCGAAGCATTTCATGATGACAAGTGTTAGTGCCACCGGTCAGTACCACATGTCACTGTGGTATTCTTCGGTATTGGGATGATGGTGGTTGTCTTGAAGCAGGTGGGGACTATGGCTTGGGCCAGAGACATGTTAAAAATGTCTGTGAATACACCTACCAGTTGATTGGTGCAGGCTCTGAGGACGCGACTGGGTATGCCGTCGGGTCCTGCAGCCTTGCGTGTGTTCACTTTTAGCAGAGATCTCCTCATCTCATCTGCAGACAGTGAGAGCACCTGGTCAGCTGCGGAGGGTGCAGCTCTGTTGACTGGTTCTGTGTTGCTGGCTTCAAACCGAGCATAGAAGGTGTTGAGCTCGTTAGGCAGGGAGGCATCATGGGCAGATGCACAGATGTTCTTCCTCTTGTAGTCTGTGAGGGTATGTATACCTTGCCACATGCACCTTGGGTCATTAGTGGTGAAGTGTTCCTCTAATTCCTGTTTGAGTGTGTTTTTTGCATGTTTAATACTATTGTTTAGATTGATCTTGGCTGAACTTAGTTCTGATTTATTGCCCGATTTGAATGCTGCATCCCTTGCTTTGATTAGGATGTGAACCTCACTGTTCATCCATGGTTTCTGGTTAGGAAAAGTTCTTATTTCTTTTGTGAGTGTAACATCGTCAGCACATTTCCTGATGTAGCTAGTGACTGACGATGCATATTCCTGTATGTCAGTGTATGATCCCTGTGTGGCTGCCTCTTTAAACACATCCCAGTTGGTGCATTCAAAACAGTCCTGCAGGACTGATTCAGCTCCTTCAGGCCATACTTTCATCGTTCTGACCACTGGTTTCACTCGCCCGTGCAGCTGTCTGTATGCCGGGAGGAGAAACAGAGTGATATGGTCTGAGTTTCCATAGTGGGGGAGAGGTACGGCCTTGTAAACATTCTGAATCTTGGTGTAAACGTGGTCCAGAGTGTTTTCTCCTCTCGTTGGGAAGGAGACATGCTGATGGTATTTCAAGAGAAATGCACAAATAAGTTGAGAAATTTTATGCCATGTCTTAAGTGATGTGAGTCATGAGACAAATTTCTAATGTAAAAATCAATTTGTCAAAATCCAGATTCCAAGAGCTGATATAAATCCCTTATTTATCTAATTATTATCTAATACACCATGTGGCTAGTATTAGTGGGTGCTGTGTGAGCCACCTGAAATAATCATATCAGCAAAACAGTTTTTCACAGCTCTTCGGGTGGTCTTCTTCAGTTAAAGAAATATAAAATCTTCTGGACTGTGGCCCACCAGGACTGAAAATGGGTATCCCTGCTTAATGTGTTGACTACTTTCACTATTTCAAACATAAATTAAGTGTTTATTACTGCTGTGTCCTCCACTACAAGCCATTACAGCTGTATATCTACAACAAATTGAGAGAAAGGGGCTCAAAGTCATATCTCACATTATTGAAGCTCTTCAGTTTTGCTTGACATAGCTGATCCCAAAGTTACTAGCTGTACTAGACTATTATCTAACATTTGGAGAATCTGTTTCTAGATCAGTTCTTAGGGATAAGACAAGGTGAAATCAATTGTTGGTGTGTAGTTCTTTTGCTAGGAATGCTTTGGAATGCTTGGTCAAGCCCTCCATCAACATAGTGCTGGTCTTTGATGCTGTACCTTTACAACTACAACTACAAGATAATTGTCTATACTTAAGTTCTCTAACAGATGGCACACATAATTGAAACTCTTCCCCAATAATTTATTTCTACAATGCAATCAATCCTTAGAACACTCCCTATATGATCCCTGTAACCCCACACAAAGTATAACCCTGTTCACACAAAGACATGCTTCATTCTGCTACTGACAGTTTGCTTAGAATCTCAAAGACATTGGGTAAAAGCACCGATACAAACAATGGCATTAGATTTGGACCTGATGAAGTAGGAAGTATGCAAAATGAAGTAGAAAGTATGCAGACTCTAGTCTCTGATGTGTTCCATTGGTCTGTCCACTGACAATTTTCTGTATTTCAAATTATAACACTAATAATAAATGCATGTTATATTCTTATGATATATACACGTCAGTTAACTCAGGTGGTTAAGTCAATGTAAATTAATAATCTTTTTTTATGTTTTTTTGGAAACATTTCTTAAAAATGATCAAAATCCTTAAGTGCAGATATTTTTTCTTTTAATAATTAGTATACAGCTTACCGTATACGGGAAAGAGCAACTGGCACTTGGCTCCCTTTTGCTCTCTGTGATGTTATGGGTACGGAAGATCAAGAAGGGAAAGGGACACATCCAAAAGATATCATCAATGCAGTGAAAGGCCATGTGTCTGAGAAATACAAGGTAACATTCATACTGTGTCACTTTTCTACAGCACCAGAGATGCTTTTCCATTGGTTATCCAGTACTAACCAGCTTGAACTATGAACTATACTCCTCAAAATACCTTTAGAAGACTTAAGTGTTGCTACAGCCTGGGGATTGTTAAAGAGTAGAGCCAAACCATTGCTTTCCTTATTATTTATATAAACAATTTATTATTTTAATTATTTTTCTAAATAGCTATGTTGTAATATTGAAGAGAAAATATATTTTGCCTCCAGCTTAGTATTTAGTACTGCACTTAGTAGAGCACATTAGTATTTCTGCCTCACTTAATTTTTTCCTCAACATCGAGTTCAGCCCCGGGTGCTCTCCAGCCTGGACTAGACAGGCATCTCATAAGTCTGTAAAGTTGACAAAAACAGCTCAGAGCTGCAGATGAAAAAGAGTGGTTGGACATATTACAGATTGTTTGCTATTTGTTTGTTTTGATATTTATTGTAAGTTATTATGACAAATAACTTTACAATACAATAAACTTTATGCTACTCTTTATATTAAAAGAAGCCTTGTGTTCTCAATTGTTAATTTCCACATCTCTCTCTCTTTCCACAAGTTCAATCCGGTATCTCCCCTCTCAGAAGATTCTCCATTTTTCAATAAGAGCCCAACACTTAATGACAAGGCTCACTGCTTTGTCTACATTGTGTCTGCAGATCAAGTGAGCCTCTTGACTGGTGGCATTGTGGACAAAATAAAGACAGTCAAATCTGAGGTCACTGATTTAGGTAAGAGAATCCTCAACGGTGAGACATTAAAAAGATGTTGTTCTTTTTAGAAAGATATATTTTCATAGTTTATTAAAAGCAACATTCAGAGAAGATTCAAAATCTTATTTGTATTTTACAGAGAAATTAAATTAAAAAATGCAAGGTTTTTAAAAAACCCTAGCTCCATGGAATCGTGCATATAGAGCAGGAATTTAAGAACGTATAATCCAGAGGAGGTTATAATCCACTTTCACATACAGTAATTCATAATTTAACATAAACTGATGGGTTGTCTTTGTTAGTGCCTACGAGGATTATAGCTACTCGTATCAGGTTCCCTCTTATTCTTCTCATTTCAAGACTATGAAGGTTTAGTTCCTTCAGTCTGTCAGTGTTAAGTGGAAAGCTTAACTGTAATATAATAAATATTTTTTGCACAGGAGTTCCACAGGTGGTGCTGTTAACAAAAGTGGATTTAGCCTGCCCAGTGGTTAAAGGTGATCTCAAAAATGTGTACAAGAGCAAATACATCAAAGAACTGGTGAGTTTAGATAATGAAGATGATAAAAAATAAAAATAAAAATTACCTTTTTTGTACATTTGGATGCTAGTAGCCTGCACACTGGAGGGTTATCTTGCTTTTTTTAAAACAATCCACACTCTTTTAGTCCACTTCAACAATAAGACATTCTCCACAACAATAAGACATCTTCTACCGTATGTGTTCAGAAGTGACCTCCAAATGTTTCTCATCAACCTTACAGTGCCAGTCATAATTAGCTCTTTGTAATAACATCTGAAGAGTGATAGCTGACTCCCATATTTATCAAATATTGAGTATAAGAGAATAAAATAAGGTTTGTTCCCATTTGTAAGAAATATATCCTCTTAACGAAAGAACCAGGAATAAGATCTGGGAGAAGCCTGTATGCAGCCCATGTCAGTTATGCTCTTATTGTGAGTTGATCCTCTTAATGAGAACCCTCACTATTTTCTTTATTAAACAGTGTTCCAGAATTAGACATTAATGTTCAAAAATAATAAAAAACATTCTAAGAGATTCTTCAAAAGTACTGTTCCACAGCACATCAGAAATACTACAGATAAACAGTAGGTGTACTTTCCCCAAATCCTCTAATAATTTCAAGTATTCTTATAAAATGGACTAAGAGCTTTAGAACAGTTAATTGTGATATTACATACCATTTCCAGGTAAAACAAATTGTTTAACAGATTTAACAGACATTTCTCTTACCTTTCTATTTCTAATAAACATATATTTATTTCAGATGGAGAAGTGCAGTCAGATAATTGGTATTCCTGCCAATTGTATCCTCCCTGTTAAGAACTACCATGAGGAAACCACCCTTAATGACGATGTTGATGTCCTAATCCTGACTGCCCTGCTGCAGATACTCAGATTTGCTGATGACTATTTTGAGAATTTGTGTTGCTGAAGCAGAAATTATTTTTTTGTTTGTATATGCTATCTTATGTAATGCTTCTTTTTACATATGGAATAAGTAATCTGTGAAAACAATATCTCATATTAAAATTGAATGTTCAAACAATAAATGGAGTGAAGACACCCGAAGAATGCTCCACGGTCAAAACATTGTGTTTTTCAGCTTCTTAGATTGCAGTTTTGATTCCCTCAAATGTTTTAAATTTGAGTTTTGTATTTTATTATATAAGTAAGTTGTAACAAGATGTCCTTGAAACCTGGAAAATGTAGAGTTCTCCCGCAATATGAGTCCTGGCCTTTTAGCTCAACAGAAGTCACTGTAGTCTGGGGAGTGTCAGTAGTGTCGTAGTGTATCCACTGTTTGTATTCTGGGGCATTGGTTTGAGCATTCAGACTGAGTAAACACTTCAGTAGTATGTAATAAGATTCCTGGTTCTAAATAATGAGCTTTTTTAGAGTTACTCACCTAGCTGAGGAGAACAATAACTCATTCATAAATATGGAGCTGTCAGAACACCTTAAATGAGGAATGAGCCAGTGTCATGATCGCTAACCCCTCCTCTTAAGGGAGCTCCAGCCCTTCCTCGTTCCCTCCCATTGTCTGCACCTGTTCCCTATTCCTGTTCCCCCTTAAAAGCCAGACGCGGACCTCACTCCTGGTTCCTCATTGATTTCCACATCATGAGAGCCCGGGGTCTTGCTGCGTCTGGCTCCGTTATGCTTTTAACTTTCTGTTCCTAGTTCCTGGTTTCCCTCGCCAGTTCCGACCAGGTTCCTGTTCCCCCCCACCTCAGGATGGATCGCCTGGCTATGGACTTCAGCCCTTGTTTCTGATTTCCCGTTTGGATTTCCTACATGGATTGTTCGCCTGGATTCACTTCCCCTGGACACCTGCACTGCATGGACACGCCCCCCGTCTCCAGACCCTTTTCCTGCATGACCATTTTTCCCCTTGTGTCTTCACTATTCTGGATCGTGTCGTCTGCATAGGGCCCGGAGAGAACTGTTCGTGACAGCCAGGGTGCAAGATGTACAAAGGAGAAAACAAAAAGCACAAGAAACCTCCTCTGGAACCATTGTTTTAAACTCCATTTACAGCAGCAACTTGACCTTTCCTTATTGTTTATGTACTGACCAAGCTGAGTTTCACTTCTAAGATCTGGGTCTGACCCATGTGGCCACGGTATCCTGCAGCTGTGAGATCTGCTCTTAATGCAACATTGTACTGTATATTGTAAAATACAGCAGTCAAAGTACATTGCAGTAAAAATTTAATCAAAATTATGTGAAATAATAAAATTAATTAAATTTAAAAAGAGCTTATAACTTGAAGATGGCTAAACAATGTATGTACAAGATTATCATCTTAAACCTGTTTTTGAAAATAGATAGTAGTTCAGGTGGGTAGCTGCGTCAGCATGCGTAGGCTGCAAAGGAACAAGTAATAGGTTTATTCCATGCTGAAAAAAAGAAGAAAGAGAACACGTTTCGGCCATGGAGCCTTCTTCAGAAGAGTCTTCTTCTTTATCATCATAAAGAGTATTAATGAGATACTGCCGCTCAGGGAATATGAAGGTTAAAAGGTTGAGGTCATTGAAACTCTCCATCAGCAGTGGAAATTTGTAAACCTCCCTCTCTGCTGATGAGCTCTGGAGCTTCACAAAACAAACAAAAAAGGTTTACAAAGTATTAAGATTAAACAGTGCACCTGTCTAATTCCAGCCTTTTCTACAAGTCTTTTCTTTTCATTTACCACATATGGCTCTCTGGAACATGTAAAATCATGTGAGCTGGCAGTCACCCAAGAAAAACCTACATAGTTCACCTGTTTATGTGGGACTTTGTCTCCATTAGATTCCTTTTGCAACAGCTTAGAGGCTGTCCCTAAGGAAAGAAGAAGAAAAGATATATGTGCTGCTACACACATAAGCAGACACACATTACCTAGCTGTACCACTGGGCCACTGTACCTAGCTGCTTCAAGACGACCACCATTGTGCCAGTACCAAAAAAATCAGCACCCACATGCCTGAACGACTACCGCCCTATTGCAATCGCCCCCATCATAATGAAGTGCTTTGAAAAACTACTTATTCCACACATTAAAGCCAGCATTCCAAAAACACTTGATCCTCTCCAGTTTGCCTATCGCACAAACCGCTCCACGGAGGATGCAATCTCTATAGCTTTACACACCACACTAACCCACCTGGATAAAAGGAACACCTACAGATGCAACCATTCAAAGTACGCGGCACAGACACGTACAGCGGCTATGTACAGAGGCTATGGCCTTGCGTATCGTGACGCAAAATACCACGGTACGTGATTGGTTGACCGACAGGGGCACTCGTGGTGCGTTGGTTGGTCGTAGAAAGATTAAATGTCTTTACTGTGCCTGTTTTAGTATTGAATATTTATATGGAATTTTACCACTGAAGGGAAATCTTAGTAGCTGAGCATAAAAAGAATAGGAGCATACTGTAACGCGTGTGAAGGCCATAAACAATATTAATTTTGGAACATAAACATACAGTATATGGCTGGTCTCTGTACTTACCCACCAGTATTCCATTTCTCCCTAAACATTTTAAGCATCGAAGTCTTTAACTAACGTGATACCGGAGTCAACAAGCATACTTTTAGAGTTTGATTAAAAGGGAATATAATATGTAATCGTGTATCTAAAGAACTTAATAACGATATAATTATATTCATGGACCGCAACACAAGAATAGTACACTCTGTACAATGTCTGTTGATACTGTTTCTGTAGTGCTTTTTCAACACTCATCATGCGATCTTGCCAGTGGCACTGTGGGCTAGGTTCCTGATTTATACATCACACGTTGGGTGTTCGAATCCAGCCAGAGCCATAATTTTTTTTTTTAACAAACATTTCTTTGAAAAAATAAAATAGGGTTAGTGTTAGGGTTACTGTCAAACTTTAAATCAACAATTGATTTAAGGACGATCTGTCAAAGTGCAATGAAATACAATATTGTTGTTGTTGTTGTTATTGTTGTTTTTATCCTGTAAAGCGTTTTGAGAAGCCACCTTTAAAGGCGCTATATAAAAGCGCTGATTCTTATGGAATGTGTTTTCTTTCTTCTTTTCTTCAGCATGGAATAAACCTATTACTTGATTCTTATGGATGCCCGGTTCCGCCGGGGATTAAAAAAAAAAACCCATGGAATCGCGTATCTAAGGAAATAGCAGTATAACCTTATTCATGCACAAACAGTGGTATGTTACATTATTAATTTGGGTGTCTCCTCTTGCCAGAAAGCTCTAAATTGCATTTTGAGTGCGGTTTTTGACTTTTTTTAAATTACAACCCATAAATAAAGCTGATACTGTTTAGACTTTTAATTATTTTAAACTGTATTACAGCAACACAATGCACAATGCAATGCAAATCGCTATCTTTGTCTTCTGCGTAATAATGTTCACCTCTCTGTCCAGTAAATTAACAATAGTAATAATAATTAACTTTATTGTATATAGCGTCTTTAAAGGTGGCTCCTCAAAGCACTTTACAGGATAAAAACAATAACAACAATACTGTTAGGATGGGCAAACGATTTTTAATTTTTTTTAAAAAGAAATAAAAAATGAGATATAATGATGTGTTCTGGCTTAGACATTAACGAAGAGCATAACGAAGGTCATAAAGGTCATAAACGATATTAATTTTGGAACACCAACATATTATGTAAACTGTATGTTGCTGTTATTGGTATTTTAGAGAAAAAATACTGTAAAATCCTGGGTTCGGTAAAATGTTTCAGGCATTCATGTGAAGGACAACAGAGCTTTCACTGGCCGATTATCAAACTTTATTGATAAAACAAAAACAAAAACTATCCGACCAAACCAGAAAAAGAAAAAAAGAATCAAGAATAACGGACACAGCGTGAGCCTGCATTTTCTCCTCAACCGTCCACACCACACTTTTCCCTGGGTCAGAGATTAAATACAACAAAGACGATCTGTCAAAGTGCAATGAAATACAATATTGTTGTTGTTGTTATTATTATTGTTTTTATCCTGTAAAGCAATTTAAGAAGCCACCTTTAAAGGCGCTATATAAAGGCTCTGATTCTTATGGAATGTGTTTTCTTTCTTCTTTTTTTTCGGCATGGAATAAACCTATTACAGTACTTGATTCTTATGGATGCCCGGTTCCACCGGGGATTCAAAATAAAACATAGAATCGCGTGTCTAAGGAAATAGCAGTATAACTATATCCATGCACAAACAGTGGCATGTTACATTATTAATTTGGGTGTCTCCTCTTGCCAGAAAGCGCTAAATTGCATTTTGAGTGAGGTTTTTGACTTTTTTTAAATTACAACCCATACATAAGCTGATACTGTTCAGACTTTTAATTATTTTAAACTGTATTACAGCAGCACAATGTGCTTTTTCACGAAACCTAGAGTAACGAAATGTCTTACGTTGTACAACTTTTCAGCTAAATATATTTATCGCTTACACCTGACACTTGAGGTGCCCGACAAAAACCCGTTGAACAGCTCCGTTGGAGGTTTGCAGATCAGATCAGATTCCCTTCCCCCCACAGAAAGACAGACTTATTAGTCGCTATTCACCGCGCGGCGAGCAGCTCCAATTTCAGGGATAAGCGATAGATCCCAGTTTAGCGGATCTTGTTACAGCATGTTACAGTTTACTATTATTAACCATATTAATTTTAAGTGCTTAATGCCATTTTTTGACCACGCACGAATATTCTTATGTCCATATCTTCGCAAGGGAATCAGTGCGAATTGTAATACTAATTAAATGACCGCGGGCACTTTCCACCCCTCTGACAGCAGGAACATAACCCATTCTCAGCTCAGCAGCTCATTACAATATAGGGTGTTCGAATCTTTCGCTGCCTTTTGCTGCCTCACAAAGCTTTAGAGAACGTTTACATTGGCATTGTTAATTTTTCACTTGAGTGTATGGAAGGATTGTCAGCTGTCACTGAGAGCAGTTAATTAAATGTATTTTTTTATTCACAATCAGACAAATGCAACATAAATTGTTATCTTTGTCTTCTAAGTATCTTAATAAACTTTCAGCATAGCTTTCTCCCCATTTAGATTTATTTTTCTTGGGATTTTGGGATCAAACGTGGAAAGATTAGATTGTAATCGTTTTTATTTTTTAAATACATTTTAGAAAAGTGTAATCTATACTAAAAAGCTGTATTTATTTAATACCACTCGATACTTATATTAATGGAGTTTAGTTGATACTGTTTAAACTTTTAATTATTTTAAATTGTATTACAGCATTGTACACATGCTTAAAAGAGGAGAAAACGCAAGCCTTCTTCAGGTGTGAGGGTCTTCTGCTCAGAATGAAACACTAAAATGTAATGTAATGTAGGCTCTGAATGGGTTCAATTATGATTTGGGCTTGATTAAGGTCACTGCCTTTCATCTAAAATCCTGCTTGAATCCTTCTAAACTAAAAATTAGACACGACAAGGGGCTCTGGTGAAATTTATCTTTTTTTAATTTCTCTTTTTTTCTTGGAAAAATATCTTACCCGCTGCAATCCGGGCACAGAAGGATTAAAAGAAGCCAGACAGGCAGGGGGAAGAGTGAATTCTAAATAAAGAGGTATCCAGGTAACAGTGAAGGTAACAGCCGCAGACATGGCCTACTTAGCCCGCCAGGGTTACCCTACTCTCCCGGAGGAGGCCCACCGGGAGATAGCGCTCCAGGCGTTCCTCTGGGCCCTGGCGCCGACTGAGGTGCAGCGCCACGTGATGCTGGCCGCGCCAGTCCCCTTGGAGCAGGCCCTGGCTCTGGCTGAGCAGGCTGATGCCGTATTCGAGGAGACCGGTGGGCACCAACGGAGGGGCGCACGGGGAATCAGATGGGGAGGAGGAGATGGCCAGCGCAGCGATGCTGGGGGAGAGACGATGGCTGGTCATCTGCCACCGCTGTAGGGAGAGGGGGCACATCGCACGGGAGTGCTGGGTGCTGGAACCCCAGGGACTCCGGAGGCCGTCGGGAAACGGGAGCGGGGTGGCCTAAAAGGGGGTAGGCCGCCCTTGAGCGACGCTACCCTCACTCCGGAAAGCCAGAAGCCTGCTGCCGTGGGAAGGGTTGGCCACAGCCAGGGCTTATTTCTTCCCTGCCTCATTGAGGGCAGAACCTGCCAGGCCCTCGTCGACACTGGTTCGACCATCACCCTGCTGCGGCCTGGTGTCCTGCCGGGCACCAAGGCAGCCGGACCCCCAGGGCGCTCACCGTGCACTTTGGGGCTGCAAGGGTGAAACACCCCTTCTACCTTGCCCCAGTCCGTGAAGACTGTATCCTGGGGTTGGACTGGTTGCAGCAGGTGGGTGGTTGCCTTGACTTGGGCCGGCGAGAGTTGGTGGGGCAGGGGGAACGAATCAGTTTCGCGGCGGGCGGGGCGGGAGGTGTCCGGGGTGTGTGGGTTGACTGGAGCGGGAAGCGGAGGTGTCAGCGGCGGGCGTCACCTGGGCCTGCCGGAGCTGCGGGTGTTGGGGCGAGCGTGCCAGAGCTGACTCCCAGGATGGTGAGATAAGCTTGCCCCTACCCGGAGTCTGTAAGGCACTCTGTGCACTGTGGGAGGCCTTGGAGGTGAGGGACGGGGTGCTGCGCCGGGGGTGGCAGGTGCCCTCCAGCGGCGAGGTCACTGCTTGGCGGCCTCTGGCTGGCAGAACTTGGAGATTTAAAGTTTGACAGTTTGACTTGGAGAACTGCCCCATGGAACGACCGCGACACCACAAACTGCCACCTGACCTCGCCGCTGGAGGGCACCCGCCACCCCCGGCGCAGCACCCTGTCCCTCATGCCCAAGTCAAGGCAACCACCCACCTGCTGCAACCAGTCCAACCCCAGGATACAGTCCTCACAGACTGGGGCAAGGTAGAAGGGGTGTTTCACCCTCGCAGCCCCAAAGTGCATGGTGAGCGCCCTGGGGGTCCGGCTGCCTCGGTGCCCGGCAGGACACCAGGCCGCAGCAGGGTGATGGTCGAACCGGTGTCGATGAGGGCCTGGCAGGGTCTTCCCTCAGTGAGGCAGGGAAGGAATAAGCCAACTCTTCCCACAGCAGGCGGGGTGAAGTGCTCCTTGCTTAGAATAGCAATATTATGGACAATCAATTGACAATAAATATAGAAAAGCACATATTAAATTTGGGAAATTTGGTTTCAAAAGTCCTCATATCAACGATGCCTATACTGTTTTCCTCTACAGTATGCTAATCTATTGTAATGCATTCGCCCCTGTAATGTTTCATAGCCGTTCAGGGACGCCAAATATGTAGTCATAGTGGCTCTCTGAAGGCACCAGTTCTGTAGGGTTTGGGCATTTACTGAGACAATTATTAATTGTAGCAGTAAATCACAAAGTTGATTCTTTTGATGGCTTTAGAATCCAACCATGCGACATAACTCAAACAACGCGCACACACAGGTACTAATACACGAGGATACATTTATTAATACATAGAATATGCATGTAAAACTAACAGATCTTATCGAGAGGGTTATCAGAATACAAAAGGTATATATTCAATCAGTTACGAAGAGTTACATATATCAAGAGGACATACGTTCAGTATATCATTCATTTAGACCGTTTCATAAATGAACTTGGTTATAACTTCTACATTAGATACTTGAAACAAGTACATAACTCTTAGGAATTAAATTGATATCAACTGGTTTGGATAACAATTGAATTCTTGAGCTGTAATGCATTGAAGTTGAATACTCATCCAATCTCTGGGGATTCAGATCTCCTGCGGGCACAAAGAAACAGTTGCAGGCTGTTGCTGTCCAATCCGCGCTCTCTGGCTCGGTGCCAGGCTGTGCTGTGCGGCTTGCGACGGTGCGCTGCTGATGCTCACTGACCGGCTAGTTAGTGTTGGCTTTAACTAGCAAAGTTTGTGCACAGGAGAAAAGATGACTGTGGGTCCCAGCAAGTCAGGAAGAGGACCGGTTCGTTCCTGATGAAGAGCTAGTTCTGAATAGTGATTCAGCTGTCCACAGTTCCGACCTGTTCACGAGGCCTGCTGCTGGTTACTCTCTGGCAACCTCCACTCTAGACTCTTAGAACAAAGGAAAGTTCTGGCACTCGGACACACTGGTCGTTCCGTGGTTGTCCGGGCTGAGTCTCAGGATGGTCAGGAGGCTTCTGCTCCTCTGCTCCTGGGCCGTCCTGCCCTGGAATTCTCCTTTGAATTCCCTTTAGAACAGTCCACAGAATTCTCCCTGAATCTCTTCTGAATCTCCAGGCCTGTGTTGCCTGTTTTTACCTGGAGGAACTTCAGCTCGTTGATTGGCTGAAAGTTCCATGGGCATCAGAGTCCCACGTGGGTTACTCAGCCCTACCAGTCCCTGATTGGTTGATCAAGGTGAGATATGAGTCACTTAGTCCTGACACTTAGTAATGCAGTCCAGATGTCCATCTGGCACTCCCTAGACAGATAGGCGCCAATGGATGACCATTGATCATGATAGCCAGACTTAGCTAAGTGCATCCCCCTTTGGGAGCTGTCCTAGGAAACCTTAAATCACCCTGCACTAATGGTCTCTCTGTGGCTGCACCACAGAGATGAACAGAGAAATGGGGCCTCATTTGGGAAGCTCAGAAACACTTAATTCTGCCTTATTATTAAGCCTCGCCGCTACACCCCCCTCTTAGGCTGCGCAAATGATCTCTTAGATTTTTATAAAGAAATAGAGGCTGTACAGTATGCGTTACAATATAAACATTTACTGTCAAACTTTAAATCAATAATTGATTTAAAGACGATCTGTCAAAGAGCAATGAAACCTATTACTCGATTCTTATGGACTCCCGGTCCCGCCAGGGATTAAAAAAAAACACGGAATCGCGTATCTAAAGAAATAACAGTATACAGTAACTATGTTCATGCACAAACAGTAGCATGTTAAATTATTAATTTGGGTGTCTCCTCTTGCCAGAAAGCGCTAAATTGCATTTTGAGTGCGGTTTTGGACTTTTTTTAAATTACAACCCATAAATAAGCTGAAACTGTTTAGACTTTTAATTATTTTAAACTATTACAGCAGCACAATGTGCTTTTTCATGCAGATGGCTGGTGGCATGTTCCATAAGAGTAGGGTAATTAAAAACCATTAATACTTTCGTTGGAGTTTAAATAAAGTTGATGTTTTATCTAGGGGACTTCTAAACTGTGAAAACATGTGTCTGTCTTTCCGTGGGGGGAAGGGAATCTTTTTCCTCACCTTCAACCTTATCGCTCCCCCTTTACTTTCACCATCTGATTAAGAATGAATAAAAGCATTGTATTTTTGTCTGGGTGCTGACAAAGTAAGCACTCTCTCCGCTGGCGTTTGTAATCATTTTTATTTTTAAATACATTTTAGCAAAGTCATGTATTTTAAAAATCTTAAGATTTCTATATTTATGTCTTTATTTAGTGGTTTCATTAGTGACAAAGGCTAAACTTTCTTGGAAAAATGTCTTTTACGTAAACCATGTTTGCTATTAATTCATTTAGGGCTTACTGACAGAATTGCTGTTTTTTATGCATGCCAAAAATATTCGGTGCCGTCGTCTCCGCTTTAAAGGTACCCCCGTGCTGGAAGAATTTTACCTCGGAACGTTTGCCCAGCGTACGATAGGCACATCCCGGAATTTTGACTTCACTGTGTAATGAAGAAATTTTAAAGACTACTTAACATAGATAAAAAAGCTTGGATTTCCATGGACAGTATCTTATACACATATCTTTTTCTGTTGTCTTTGATGATCTCTTGAGGATCCTTGTGATGTTTTGAGCTCTCGTTGAATGATAAAGTGTCGCAGTTTAAATAATTTTTGTTGTTAGAAATTATGAAACGCTCTGTTAAAAGCAAGGGAGTTTTTATATCTGTTATAGTAAAAGAAAATACCCGACGAACTAGGGATTGAACAGTTTTTCAGTGCTTGTACAATTGATGGAAATGTTCAAATAAATGTGCTAAAGAAATAAAAAAAGTTATTCCTTTATCATATTGGCTAGCTAATGTCCCATCCTTGTTAGTTAGATCAACGAAATGCTGTGGTGGGTGTTACTTTTTGTCGATGAAAAAATAAAGTCTTTTCATTTAAAATGACGGTTGCAAATAGTGTGGACCAGCGTAATACTTTGAGTTTTACTGGTGGAGCTCATACAGCTGTGTCTGGATATCTTGGTCAAATATTCGGCTAGTGTGTATTGTCTGTTTGGGGTTCTGTGGCATTCCACACGGCTGGGCAGCTTGTTCCCCCCTCCTGCTGAAGACTCGACCACTTGAAAATACCTGTAAAACCGGTTTAATTCATCACAGCCAGCACTCCCGCAGAGAGTGATGAAAAACACATGAAAGACTTTGGTGCTTAAAATGTTTAGGGAGAAATGGAGTATTGGTGTGTGACTTGCGGAGTTAAAAGCTGCCTTTATTTTATTTCTTTCCGTCACCACCTGCCAGCGAGCTCTCCCGCGCCCCGACCAGAGAGAGACACACGATGAAAAAGCACATTGTGCTGCTGTAATACAGTTTAAAATAATTAAAAGTCTAAACAGTATTAGCTTATGTATGGGTTGTAATAATGTAACATGCCACTGTTTGTGCATGGATATAGTTATACTGCTATTTCCTTAGACATGCGTTTTCATGTTTTATTTTGAATCCCCAGTGGAACTGGGCATTCATAAGAATCAAGTACTGTAATAGGTTTATTCCATGCTGAAAAAAAAGAAGAAAGAAAAACACATTCCATAAGAATCAGCGCCTTTATATAGCGCCTTTAAAGGTGGCTTCTCAAAACGCTTTACAGGATAAAAACAACAATAACAACAACAACAATATTGTATTTCATTGCACTTTGACAGATCGTCTTTAAATCAACTGTTGATTTAAAGTTTGACAGTAAATGTTGTATATACTGTATTGTAATATTGTAACGCATACAGCCTCCATTTCTTAATAAAAATGTAAAAAATAATTTGCGCAGCCTAAGAGGGGGGGTCTGCTCTCACAATCCTCCATACACTCAAGTGAAAAATTAGTAACGCCAATGTAAACGTATTTACAATTTGTTGATAATAAAAATGTTAAGTTCTCTAAAGCTTTGTGATAGTTTACCCAGGCAGCAAAAGATCAGCTACACTGGTAAGATGCGACACCGAAGATATGATTAATAACCTTTTAAATCTGAAGAGAGATCTAAAGGGATCCCCCCCCCCCCCACACACACACATGATAGAAGCAGGAAGCAGAAGCAGGGACAGTTGTCAGAAGGAAAGAGGTGACTATTCATTGTTATTAAAAATGACTTAAATTCGATCATGTTGTGATATTTAGAAATATAAAAGTCAATTAATTGTCTATAATATTGCTATTCTATTTTTTCAAAGAAATGTTTGTTAAAAGAAAAGTCACAGCACCGGCTGGATTTGAACACACAACCTGTAGGTTATTAGGCAGGCACATAGACCAGTGGGCTACGGGGGAAGTCACTTGAAGAGAGAGAGCTGAAACAGCCCTACACAGCCCTGTCGCAGTACACGAATATAATTATATCATTATTAATTTCTTTAGATACACGATTCCATATTATATTAGCAGAAAAGCTTAAAACTACCACTTTTTTACATGCTATTTCACATGTTAGTTAAAGACTTCGATGCTTAAAATGTTTAGGGAGAAATGGAATACTGGTGTGTATTTTTTCTTTAAAGTACCGATTCCTGGAATCTGACTGGCTGACACCCTTCTGAAGTGGTTCCATTTTAAAGACTACTTAGCATAGATAAAAAAGCTTGGATTCCCATGGACAGTATCTTATACACATATCTTTTTCTGTTGTCTTTGTTGATCTCTTGAATTCATCAGGTGTTGGTTATTGATCTGTCTACTTTTATATAACAACCAGTCTCTAATGGGAAAAGTCTAATTTAGGGTTAATCGGCATATTAAACTCTCCAGTTATTACTTAGGGTAGCTGTAACTCTACATATATGAGTTACCCACATTTTGATTAATTTGCTGTGTCTATCCTTTGAAATTCATTTTTCAGAAATTTGTAATCCCCTAGTCACACTATAAACTTCATCAAAAATATTTTTGTATTAGTCAGAAATTGAAAGTATCATATAACATCAACATGTCATCTGTGGTTCTTTTACGATAATCATCATAATATGACTATATATCAATTAATGAAATAACAAAGCACTAGCCTTGCTCATGTAAATGTGGGATTGAACAGGATCAACATTAAAGACAATTTCCACAAAGGGCAGAGCCCAAGGGCCAGATGGGAAGTTCTTGGTTTTTTTTCTCATAATTATGTCCATTATCAGCAGAAGTGTGAAGAGAAAAATGAAGACACCTCTAACAGCCAGCCACTACAATGATGAGTAAAAAAAGCCCAACCATACTGACATATGACAACCATACTAAAAAAATGCAAATGCAAGACAGTGAGGTTGAAAATTGAAAGTGTATATATATATCCTTAAAGGAAAAGGGGGGGATCCATCTGTACTCAAGCCTTCTCTCAGCCAGCGGTGACCCTCGGAAACCATTACATTCTCATGAGGGCTCACGGTTTTCCAGGGTTTGCTGCATAGACTGGATCCCCTTCAGGTGATCTGCATTTAATTACAATTATTCCATTCCGTACTCAATTTCACTTTCTCTATTTAAAGCCGAAGTCCAGCTTCAATGGCTTTAAATTTGTGTTCTTTCCACCCCCTTTAAGTTTTCACATCTGCACATTAGTTCTCCATTGTGTTTGTATTTATTTCGCCCTGTCCTGTCTTCACTCATCCGTTCTCCAGTTCCCTATGATAATACCTCACTGGACTCTCAGAGTGGTCACCTCGCCCTGGATTCTGAAGCCTGTCTGCACCCCTGTCTTTGTTCTCGACACCAGAACTCTGCTATGAAGTCTCAGACCTCCTCCACCCTAGATTCCCTGGACTTCTATCTCTGTTGGCCTCCTTCCCCGTGGTTCCACCCCACTTCCAGGAGGCAGCTTCTGTCATCCAGTACCCCAGGCTCTTCCCATGCAGCCCTGCTTCCCTGTTCGTTCATCCACTCCAGGATTTCACTGTGCACCATAGCCCCTGAACCTCACTGCACAGCTCCACCCTGTCTCCAGGTCTCCACCCTGGAAATCATGGACTCTTATCTGCTGGCCTCCCATTCCCATTCCCTCCAATTCCCATGGTTCTGTCCCACATCCAGGAGAGCTTCTCCCGTCCATGGAGCCCCCTCACCTCCTTACCTACAGCCTACTCTGTCCTTTTGAGTCCCGTCCCTTGGCCTTTTTCTTTTCTCTGTCCTCTTTCCATCCACCCTTCTGGTTCCTCCTTTGGGTGGATTCTTTTCTTGGTTCAGGGTTCTTTTCTATTCCTCACCCTCCTGTTTCTCAGGCTGTTTGGTTCTTACTTATCTTTTCTCCTTTTTCCCTGGTCTCCTTCCAGTGTCCCAGGAGAGCCTTCTGATCCTGGGGAGCCAGGCAACCTGTATCCACTGTCTGGAGAGTGTTTCTATTAGCCTGGCCTCTCTGAGGATTCTTGTTCCCCAGCTCTGACTGAGACCACTCCTTGCAGCTGTGCTGACCCCTCAGCACAGCTCAGGGCTCTGAGAGCTAAAAGAGATTTAGTATGGGTCCCTGCCTCCCGTCCTTCACAGATGTCTCCCTGGGTTGGTCCAGTGGACACCCGGGTATCCGATTCCATTCACACCCAGACACCTCAGTCAGAGAGTGAAACCTGGGAGACTGAGCTGACAGCGCACACCTGGCCTTCTTTCAGAGGAGACACTCCATACTGTAAGTGCATGCACCTTGAATCATCGGCTCCTGGACCCTCTAACTGGACCACTGTGTGGGAGTTTCCTGCCTCACCTGTTTTGGTGAGACCCCTCCTCTCAGTAAGCCTCCAGGGCACAGCACAGGTGTTCCCGGAGGAGACTGGTTTTTCTTTTCTTGTCCAGCGAATTGGCCTGTGGGCTTGCCGGCCTGCACCCCTGGCAAGTTGGAGGGCTGCCTCCTAGATCTGTGCAGCCCCCTTCCCTTCTGGGGGCTCAGTAGCCAATTTGGGGCTGGCACTTCGCCATGTCACCCTGTGAAGTCGACAGGGATGCAAATAACTGGCATCTCCCAGACTATTGTGCTTCACTTGGATTATTTTCTTGCTGACTAATGGAGGCCTTTCTTCCTCCGCTGGTAAGTTCTGTTTTCGCTTTTCCATTTCCCTTCTCATTACTGATCAGACTGGGCTATTCAAACCCCATTGGCCAGTAATTAATTATTTTATTTTCACCATTCCGTTTTCACTTTCCCTTTTTCTTTGAGCATCCTAGCCTTCAATTATTTGGGTCTCCTTGGGTGTTCTACCACTCTCCAGTCACTTGCACTTGGGTTCTGATGCATCACCACTGTAGTGTGCTCTCTGAAGGCACCAGTTCTGTAGGGTTTGGGCATTTACGGGGACAATTATTAATTGTAGCCGTAAATCACAAAATGATTCTTTAAATGGCTTTAGAATCCAACCATGCGATATAACTCAAACAACGCACACACACAGGTACTAATACATGAGGATACATTTATTAATACATAGAATATGCATGTAAACCTAACAGATCTTATTGAGAGGGTTATCAGAATACAAAAGGTATATATTCAATCAGTTACGAAGAGTTACATATATCAAGAGGACATACGTTCAGTATATCATTCATTTAGACCGTTTCGTAATTGAACTTGGTTACAACTTCTACATTAGATACTCAAAACAAGTACATAACTCTTAGGAATTAAATTGATATCAACTGGTTTGGATAACAATTGAATTCTCGAGCTGTAATGCATTGAAGTTGAATACTCATCCAATCTCTGGGGATTCAGATCTCCTGCGGCTCTCTGGCTCCGTGCCAGGCTGTGCTGTGCGGCTTGCGACGGTGCGCTTCTGATGCTCACTGACCGGCTAGTTAGTGTTGGCTTTAACTAGCACAGTTTGTGCAGAGGAGAAAAGATGACTGTGGGTCCCAGCAAGTTAGGAAGAGGACCGGTTCGTTCCTGATGAAGTGCTAGTTCTGAATAGTGATTCAGCTGTCCACAGTTCCGACCTGTTCACGAGGCCTGCTGCTGATGCTAACCTCGGGTGGATCCTCTGGTTACTCTCTGGCAACCTCCGCTCTCGACTCTTAGAACAAAGGAAAGTTCTGGCACTCGGACACACTGGCCGTTCCGTGGTTGTCCGGGCTGAGTCTCAGGATGGTCAGGAGGCGCGCTGCGAGAATGTCCTGCGCTTGGGAGCCTTTCTGCTCCTGGGCCGTCCTGCCCTGGAATTGTTCTTCCCCTTTTTAAATAGTCTTTCGAACAGTTCTTTTTAAATCTTGGAGCTCTGTGTTGCCTGTTTTTACCTGGAGGAACTTCAGCTCGTTCATTGGCTGAAAGTCTCATGGGCATCAGAGACCCACGTGGGTTACTCGGCCCTACCAGTTCCTGATTGGCTGATGATGAGTAACCATGCCCTCTGACCTTGGGGTTGTAAACCACGTGGATGAGGCTCTCCCTTGGAATCTTGCAGACTTTTAGGCGCCAATGGATGACCATTGATCATGATAGCCAGGCTTAGCTAAGTGCATCCCCATTTGGGAGCTGTCCCTTATCAAAAGAAAACATCTTTAAATCAGCCTGAATGAAGAGAGAGATGGGGCCTCATTTGGGAAAGCACAGCAACACTTAATTCTGTCTTATTAACAAGCATTGCCACTACACCACCCTTGCAGATGTAACTGGCCGCAGCATTACACTATAGCATTCTGAAGGTCTAATTATGAGTTTAAAAGAATAAGTACTGCAACTAACCTTCCACCTACTCAAGGATGACCTGTTGATTCATAGGCTCTGTCCTAATATGCACACTTGCAGTCTTGTGCCCTTTATATGTGCATTCTCGCTCAGGTCTGCAAGGGCTTAAGGTATCCCATTTCTAATCAGTGTGTCACAAGAATGCTCATGACATTGGAGCAGACTTTGCTAAAGGGAATTACCCCCAATTCCTCATGTAATGTTGACGTTTCTTTTTCTAACCTTTCAAGCATTGCACTGTTGCCATGGAGAATAAAATTATTACATGTTAGTAAATTTATTTTTTTTATTTTATGTAAAAACAAAATTTAATTAGGCTACTTTAGGTTCATATGTGTTGACATAAAAGCTTTCATTTCATCACCCCATTTTGACGGATATTCATTTACCTAAGTGTATTACTGTATATACACAGACAGAAGAAGTGCTGTATTTAATAGTACAAAGCTTTGAGGCATTGCCAAGTTTACCTTATTTAGTTTACTTTGTCCCCTTAGAACCCATTCTGTTCAGTGTGCATGAACACGTTATGTTCCTCATACTGGGACAGACAAGATGAAATGTATTAAATAGTAAGATCACCCGTGGGAAGGTCATCAATGATAGGTATTTCCGTAATTATTTTCTTAGAATACTTGAAATAGACCTGAGTAAGGTGGCCATGAGGAAAATCAGCTGACCTATCACAAGGAAGGGTCCTAACCAACAATACAATTGGAAGCAGGTGATCTTTATTAGGAAGCACAATATATACTCTAAATGACATAGAAGGACTCAGTGGGGTGGAAGCCAGTAGGTGGATGCAAGAAATAGGAAGTATTGGGTGGATAACGAAATTTGTACTGAGTTTGAATTTGAGGAATAATGGACTGGAATGAAAATGGACATCGGTTTACAGATTGTGATTCAGGACAGGTGGTGGAACTTTTTTAAACGGCAAAAGACTTTATTCAGCTTCGGAAAGGAGAATGAATTCGGAGGTGGAAATGAAAAGAATTGAAAGAGATCTCTGTGGTGTGAGTAATTCGGACATTGTTTTCTTGATTTGGACTGTTGAATCCCCCTGTGATCCCACAAAACTTTGAATAAACAGAGAGCTGTATTGCCATGTTTTCTTTACTTTTCCCATTTTGTGTCAAGCGTTCTCAACATGAATTAACACGATATGTCACTACTTTTGCGCAGGGACAAACGATATGACATTTAATTTCATTGAACTGTGAGCAGAAAAAGAACAATTCTTTAAAGAAATTTTCTGTTGACATGCACATAGCCACTGGAAAAGCAGCAGCAACAACAGAAAGCATTTTGAAGGTGAGCTGTGTAACCAACAAGTGATGTGTTCCAAGGATGTACCTTTGCCCTTTCACAGAGGTGTGGACTTGGAAGGCCTCAGGGTTAAGTGTGGCATTTGGGAAACTCTGAAAGCCACACTCTCATGTTCTACAAAACACAGGACAACCAGGACATATAGATGGGCCATCCAAAGAAACAAACAGCCTTTTAAAGCAAGATGAAGAATCTTTTCCTGGCACATGCCATGAACCTGTATAGGGTTCACACAAGGAAAGGTGTGTGTTCACGCAAGGAATGCTTAATATTTGGTGTACTCCCACCTCCACTTAAGAAGAGCATACCTGCTTAAATGTAGCTTCTTACAACCTCTGTTTCATCGAGGACTCTGCCACCTTTACCACACTATTCAATAAAATGGTAGAAAAAGCAAGCTGGTTTTGTTATGAAACATATTGCAGGGTTGTCTCCAAGAGAATTGGTGCACACACCAGCCCTGGCCTCACCTTTTCCTCAGATTTATTTGAGTTTGACATGAACATCAGTGTTGTGTGGATTGCTACCATAGAAAAAGATGAAGGATTAGAGTGTAGCAAAGCCTCAAAAAAATAGTGAAGAAATTTACTGAATGCTGAATTATAAAATTTCAGAGAATTCAGGATTGCTTGACTGTAATTTAGGTGCAGTATTTTGTGGATTGTGCCAAAGTTCAGATCTTTGGTATCAACATTCCCGCACATGGTCACAATGGCACCTAGAAGAAAAGAAAGAGGAGAAGAGGGAAAGCTCCTGTTGGTTAAGCAGGCATGCACTGCTACAGCCAACAAGGAAGGTTCACTTAGTCTGGACTACAGAGTGCTCGATAAATGCCAGTATCCTAATCCAGTGTTCTAGTAGATGGCAACGACTCTGCATACCTGGATAAGATCAGATAAATTAGCTAGTGATAACCAAACAAGTTAGATGGACCATATGGCCTCCTTTTTAAAAGTTAGAAAATAAAATTATCTTGTTCTTATGGTCATCTGCCCTTGAACCACTGAGAGAGGGGAGGGAATGCTTTAGTTCCCTTCAGGTGACAGTGGAACCCCACTACAGCAAGAGATTCAGGACAGACCTGCACTGGGGCTGACCTTCTGACAGCTCGTGCTGCTACACAGTACTACTGTATAAATGGCACTGTCAGTCTCTTGGAGTAAGCAGAAGAGAAAATTATTGGTTTAGTTCCCTGGACTTAAAGTGGGAATCACTATGTCCTGGAGGTCATAGAACACTTTAATAATAATAATAATAATTGCTTACACTTATATAACGCTTTTCTGGACACTCCACTCAAAGCGCTTTACAGGTAATGGGGACTCCCCTCCAACACCACCAATGTGCAGCATCCACCTGGATGATGCGACGGCAGCCATAGTGCGCCAGAACACTCACCCCACATCAGCCATCAGTGGGGAGGAGAGCAGAGTAATGAAGCCAATTCATAGATAGGGATTATTGGGAGGCCATGATTGGTAAGGGCCAATGGGAAATTTGGCCAGGATGCCGGGGTTACACCCCTACTCTTTTCAAGAAACACCCTGGGATTTTTTTAATGACCACAGAGAGTCAGGACCTCAGTTTTACATCTCCTCCAAAGGACGGTGCCTATTTACAGTATAGCGTCCCCGTCACTATACTGGGGCATTAAGACCCACATGGACCGCATGGTGAACTCCCCCTGCTGACCCCACTAACACCTCTTCCAGCAGCATCCTTAGTTTTTCCCAGGAGGTCTCCCATCCAGGTACTGACCAGGCTCACACTTGCTTAACTTCAGCAGGTTGCCAGTTGTGAGTTGCAGAGTGATATGGCTGCTTTACAGTATTTTCCTGCACTATAGCACTGACAATGAACAAAAATAATTCTCTGCATAGGCTGTTTTTCATGACATGATCATGATCGGTTGCAGGGGCAAAAATTAATGTAGCAGCATTTCCATGGCAAGCTCTGCAAAGCTTTTGAGGCTGTTGAGGGAGGTGTTTCCAGATTTTAAATGGATTTTTGAATATGCAGGTCAATCTGCCATCTTTGCTGATGCAGGGCCTGGATTTTTGTCAAACCTATAATGTCTTGGTGATATCTAGGATATATTTCATGTTCATGCTCACTTATAACAAACTAATGCCACAAAGAATATTGGATTCCTTCAAGCAAGAGTGCTGTTATTCCATCTGATTTCACTAAATGAGTCCTTCAGAGATAATTAACTGGACAAAGATACTGCATTGCACAGTGAACACCAACTGTGGGACTAAGAATTCTTTAGTAACTGGATACTTTTTACATTTGTGGACTTTGGCTGTTGTGTTCCGGTAAGGTGGTACAGTTGTTTTTATGTGTTTCTCATGTGTGTTGGGGTGTGCTAATTTCCTCTCACCACAACCACAATAACATGTAGGATTTTGTGTCATTTCAACCTGTAAGAGAAACGCAGACTTCCACTCTAAATTTTCTGTGCTTGCACTATACTGAGACCTTGGTTGTTGCTAGGTGTTCCAAGAAAGAACAGAGCAATAAATGCTCTCGTATACTTACCACTACGCAGGATCCAGTGCCAATATAGTGATGGTCTACTACTAAAGTACATATAATACCATAAGTACATGTGAAGGATATAAACAATGGTTTATAATTGATGTAAGACGACATTTCTGATACACTTATCTTAGGCTGGTGTAACAGAGCAGCTGTCATTGCAAGGTGAGTTTGGATGGGTAGCACATCTAGGGTTGATTGATTAGTAGAGAGTTCAGGCCAAATGAGTGCTCATGCAACCTGGCCAAATTAGGACTCTTTAAAAATGATTGAAAAGAGACATGAAAGATAACTGTCATGATCGCTACTCCTCCTCTTACCTGATCCTTATTCCAGCCCCTTTTCAGTTCCCCCTTAAAAGCCAGACGCAGACAATAATCGGGGCTCTACATTGACTCCCAGTTTATTTGAGCCCGGGTCCTGATGCGTCTGGCTCCGTTATGTTTTTAACTTTCTGTTCCTGTTCCCCCCACCGGTCCCGACCCGGTTCCCGTTTTTATTCTCCTGGATGGATCGCTTGGCCATGGACTTATGCTTGTGTTTTGGATTCCTCGTTTGGACTTCTTCTTGGATTGTTCACCCCGGACTCACTCCCCTTGGACACCTGCACACCTGCCCCCTGTCTCCATTCCCGTCTCCTGCATGACTTTTCCCCCAGTGTTTCCTCACTATTCCGGATTGTGTTGTCTGCACAGGGCCCAGAAAGAACTGTTTGTGACAATAACACACAGAAAGATCACACAAGGAGAAACCCATGAGCATTGTGAGTGTCTGGTTTCACATTGTACTCCCATTGAAAGGTTCTTGTCTCTCTTTCAGTTTTGGATGGTTAGAAAAGTTGGAGTTTTAGGTTCTGTTACAGCTTCAGGTGACTAGGAAGTGTCTCTAAGAGTTTAGGTAAAGTGTGTGACATCTGGCAGTGTAACAACTTCCAGCTTCAAAGCAGAGGGGATGTTTTCTGAGATGTAGGGGGTCCTCTAATCAAAAACTTGTACAGTTTACCTTGGTTTACTTAATTAAGTTGTGGGTTAATGATTGTCAATGAGCAGTTCAGAAACTAATCTAACATTTTGTAGCCAGACACAAAAACTGTTTTTACTCTTCCCCTCCACAAACTGAAGACAGTCCCATATCTTTCAACAAGCTAGTGAATATATTTAAAAATCCTCCATTCACTTTATGGTGTCTTTGTAACGATGCATAGTTTAGGACCCTGTGCAGATGGTATAATCTAGAAGTGACTGGAAAAGGGCTACGGGGAAAACACAGTCAGGAATGGAAGGGATGGCGAACAGGGGGCGGTTCCGACGGTTACCAGGTGCAAGGGGGGAGCGCAAGTAAACAAATCCAAAACGGTCCAATGAAGGAATTCCCGGGCGCAGTCAAAAATCCAAAACCAAAGAATCCATCCAAGACGAAACAATTAAAAACAGGAACAGGGACATGGGACAAGGAGATTAAAAATGGAGTGATGAGGCCAGGAGCTCTGAGCCCCGGACTCAGCTTGGTCAGGCGACGTTAGGAAGCCTATACCCTCAAGCCGCGGACCTGAGGCAACTGGATGTTAGGTGGGCCTCCGGGTGTCCATCTACCAATGCAGAGCCCCGAGGTTCTGGAGCACCGGGTTTAAATAAAGAACAGAACAAGGGGGCAGGTGAATATGATAATTAACTTAACACAAACGGGTCAGAGCACCCTCTAGAGGAGGGATGACGATCGTGACAGTCTTACAGTATGTACAATGAAACAAGTTTGTATAGATACAACAGAGTGTAGTACCTACACAGTAAATAGTGTAGACTGAAATTAATCTTTGAAGAAGAAATGTTCTGAGAATTTAAACTAAGGAGTTATGAAAGCTAAAAATAAGCAACGCTGGTTAGTAAAATCCATTAGAAAAAGTTAATGAGGTAATCTGACAGTGCAACCTTAACAAAAAAATAAAGCATTGTACTGTACAACTTTTGTACTTTCTGCTGCAAAAGTAAAAGTATGAATAATACTTTAATATTAGAACTGGATTGGAAATCCAATTTAAATTCCTTGGATTAATACGAGGACCATCAATAACCAAAATGTTTGGTTGCAAACATTTGTAACATCATTTAAGCAGTGAGACACAGCAGAAAGCTTGATTAATATCAGGTTATGTGCAAATATAAATCTGGGTGTATTCAGTACAGAATAAAAAATGATGCGATACCTACTGTAGAAAGAACTGGACTCAAAGCTGCATATAAGTACTAAAACCACCAAATTGAACAAATTGTTTTCCATCAGTTAGACAAGGTTTAATTTCTTAAAATAAGTTCTAGTAATACCAATAACATCTCTAATCTACAGAGAAAGATGCTATAATCAACATGGCTAAAGGCAGCACTAAGGACTAGGAAGACAAGAATGGATAACCATAGACAGCAGGAATCAGCAAATCATTAGTAACCCAGTTTAATTAGTACTGTAATTACATAGCAGTTTAATTACTATGTATTAATCAGAACCCACAGTGAAAAAGATAAACATAAATTCCAGGCAAGATAGCTAGGTTATCGAAGAGTATGTTAATTAGGGTAGATTAAAAATGCAAACAGTACATGATTGGAGTTAATTGTGGAAAAGGTTGCACAAACATGTTTATTTGAGCTGAAAATGATGTTTTGTGGGATTTGATCTCTACCCTTTATTTTGTCCTTAGCTATTTTCCGCATTGTTTTTTGGGCCTTTTTTTCAGTTCTTCTATTCTAATCGTGGGACGCCGATTAGAATAGAAGACATCCATACCTGTGAGCAGGTCATTCAGCGGTATGCCTTCCCGACATCCACGTATGAATACCTGGCTTTCCTCGGGTTGTCACTCCCGGCATTCGTGATAGAATGTTGAGCTTTTTTCCGTTTTCCTATTCTTGTTGCTGGATACCACTTCCCGACATCCGTGCCTGTGAGCGGATCTAGTTCCTGGCTTTCCTCGGGTTGTCACCTCCCAGTATCAGCGACGAAGTGTTGAATGTGTTTTTTGCCCAGTTTGTGATGTTTGTCGATTTTGTTCCCCGGTTTTTTTGTTGTTACTCTGTTTTTCTCTGGGTGTTTTGGTTTTTCACTTCCTGGTTTCCCTGTTCTCTGGTCCCCCTGACCCCTGTGTCCTGGAACTCTTGGTTCCTATCTGTTGTGTGTGGTTTGTTGCCCTGGTCTCCCAGGTTTATTTTTGTTAGCTGTGTTTTGTACGTGTTCTTTTGTCTTGTTCCCCAGAGCCCTGCCCGCCCACCCCTTCCTCTACCCAATAAAGGTTTTCACCCTGGAGGAGGGGGTAGCTCAGGAGGTTTCCTTTCAGTTAAATTAGCTTTTTCTTCCCCTCAGTGCTGTGCAGCTCATTTGTTTTTTGGGCATCAGGAGCCGCCCATGAGGTGGGGGGTACTCTGTCACGCCCTCTACAGCTAGAGGGCACTCCTACTCTGTCCTGTCCCTAGTTTCCCTGTGCTTTGCTTGTCCTTTGGGTGTTCCTTTGTCTGGGGCTATATATTTCCGGGTCACGTTTAACTCCTCTCTCAGCATTGAGGGATCGGATGTCCTGAGACCCATGTGGCAACAGGTCATCTCCTCCGCGGCCTGAGGACATAGGTTTCTACCCAACATTGTCTGACCTCCTGAGCCCGGGCTAAACCCCGTCTCGCCACTACACATAGGGTCTTTTTTCACTCTCCTGCCATTCCACAGCTTGTCCCTTCCAACATCCTTGACATGTACAGGTATATGGCACGCAGTGCCGATGTAGTTAATGGACCCTATATGGAGTTCTGCATGTCAAAAAAACATATTAACAAGGAAATTAATCGGTATTACCAAAGCCAAATCATTAGATGATAAACGAAGTTGAGGACGAGTTCTGGAATCAAGGCCACTAGTGAGATTAGCAAGAACAAAAAACGCGAGGCAAGGCATTCCTACCAATACCGAGCAATGAGATGAGAGTGAGAGAGGGTTTACATATGTCTGGATGTGGAGGATACGGTAACCAGTAAGCACAAAAGCGTTTATTTGAGCTGAAAATGACATTTTGTATCATTCTGAACATTGTTGATAATAGTTCAGGTGGGTAGCTGTGTCAGCATGCATAGGCTGCAAAGGAACAAGTAATAGGTTTATTCCATGATGAAAAAAAGAAGAAAGAAAACACAACGTTTCGGCCGTGGAGCCTTCTTCAGGTGCTCACACCTGAAGAAGGCTCCACGGCCGAAACGTTGTGTTTTCTTTCTTCTTTTTTTCAGCATGGAATAAACCTATTAATTGTTGATAATATCTGACTCAGTAAGCAGTTCTGGCTCAGTAGTTACAGTTGGATAGAAAAGGTTAAAGAAACGCGATTATTTGAGCTGAAAAAGACGTTTTGTCACCTTCTGAAAACTGTTGCTAATATCTGACTCAGTAAGCAGTTCTGGCCACGGTAGTTGCAGTTGGATAGAAAAGATGGCAGAAACACAATTATTTGAGCTGAAAATGACGTTTTGTAGCATTCTGAACAATGTTGATAATAGCTGACTCTGTATGAAGTTCTGCTAACACCTGTTACAGTTGGATTGAAACTGTGGCAGAGACGCACATATTTGAGCTGAAAATGACTTTTTGTAGCATTCTGAACATTACTGATAATAGCTGACTCTGAATGGAGTTATGCTAACACCTGTTACAATTGGATGTAAAAGATTACAGAAAAAACTTTTATTTGAGCTGAAAATGACGTTTTGTAGCATTCTGAACACTGTTGATAATAGCTGACACTGTATGTTGCTTTGGCCAAAGTAGTTACAGTTGGATAGAAAAGGTGGCAGAAACGTGTTTTTTTAGCTGCAAATGACGTTTTGTAGCATTCTGAACATTGTTGATAATAGCTGACTCTGTATGAAGTTCTGGTAACACCTCATACAGTTGAATAGAAAAGGTTTCAGAAACACGTTTATTTGAGCTGAAAAAGATGTTTTGCAACATTCTGAACATTGTTGATAATAGCTGACTCTGTATGAAGTTCTGGTAACACCTTTTACAGATGGATCTAAAAGGTTGCAGAAACAAATGACGTTTTGTAGGATTTTGAACATTGTTGTTAATATCTGACTCAATATGCAGTTCTGGCCACAGTAGATACAGTTGGATAGAAATAGTGGTAGAAACGGTTTTATTTGACCTGAAAATGACGTTTTCTAGCGTTCTGAACATTGCTGATAATAGCTGACATAGTATGCAGTTCTGGCCACAGTACTTGTAGATGGCTAGAAAAGGTTACAGAAAAGCGTATATTTGAGCTGAAACTGACGTTTTGTAGGATTCTGAACATTGTTGATAATATCTGACTCTGTATGAAGTTTTGCTAACCTGTTACAGTTGGATCTAAAAGGTTGCAGAAAAGTGTTTATTTGTGCTAAAACTGACGTTTTGTAGCATTCAGAACATTGTTGATAATGACTGACTCTGTATGAAGTTCTTCTAGCACCTTTTACAGATGGATCTAAAAGGTTGCAGAAACACGTTTATTTGAGCTGAAAAGGACGTTTTGTAGCATTCTGAACATTGTTGCTAATATCTCACTCAATTTTCAGTTCTGGCCATAGTAGATACAGTTGGACAGAAAATGTGGTAGAAACGCGTTTATTTGACCTGAAAATGACGTTTTCTAGCATTCTGAACATTGCTGATAATAGCTGACACAGTATGCAGTTCTGGCCACAGTACTTGCAGATGGCTAGAAAAGGTTACAGAAAAGCATATATTTGAGCTGAAACTGACGTTTTGTAGGGTCCTGAACATTGTTGATAATAGCTGACTCAATATGCAGTTCTGGCCACATTAGATACAGTTGGATCTAAAAGGTTGCAGAAAAGCGTGTATTTGAGCTAAAACTGACATTTTGTAGCATTCTGAACATTGTCAATAATGGCTGACTCTGTATGAAGTTCTGCTAGCACCTTTTACAGATGGATCTAAAAGGTTGCAGAAACGTGTTTATTTGAGCTGAAAAGGACATTTTGTAGCATTCTGAACATTGTTGCTAATATCTGATTCAATTTTCAGTTCTGGCCACACTTGATACAGTTGAATAGAAAAGGTGGTAGAATGACGTTTATTTGTGCTGAAACTGACGTTTTGTAGGATTCTGAACATTGTCGATAATAGCTGACTGTATGCGGTCTTGGCCAAAGTAGTTACTGTTGGGTAGAAAAGGTGGCAGAAACACGTTTATTTGAGCTAAAAATGACGTTTTGTAGCATTCTGAACATTTTTCTAATACCTGACTCAATATGTAGTTCTGGCCAAAGAAGTTATAGTTGGTTAGAAACGGTGGCAGAAATGCTTTTATCTGAGCGGAAAATGACGTTTTGTAGCATTCTGAACATTGTTGATAATTGCTGACTCTGTATGAAGTTCTGCTAACACCTTTTACAGAAGGATCTATTAAGTTGATATTCTGAACATTGTTGATAATGGCTGACTCTGAAGTTCTGCTAACACCTGTCACAGGTGGATGTAAAATGTTGCAGAAAGGCTTTTATTTGAGCTGAAAATGACGTTTTGTAGCATTCTGAACATTGTTTATAATGGCTGACTCTGTATGAAGTTCTACTAACACCTTTTACAGATGGATCTAAAAGGTTGCAGAAACGCATTTATTTGAGCTGAAAAAGACGTTTTGAAGCATTCTGAACATTGTTGTTAATATCTGACTCAATTTGCAGTTCTGGCCATAGTTGATACAGTTGGATATAAAAGGTAGTAGAAACTAATTTATTTGAGCTAAAAATGACGTTTTGTATCATTCTGAACATTGTTGATAAAAGCTGACTCTGTATGAAGTTTTGCTAGTGTGCAGAATTTGTAAAAAATGTGGTTTTCAGAGGAGATAAACACGTTTTGCAAATTGGGCATCCCAATGTAACTGCTGGGAAAAAAAAGACACTGAGTCAGCTCTTTGAAGCAGAAGTTGTCAAAATGTGTTTTTCAGCAGAGATAAATGCGTTCTTGCAAACATATGCAGTGAGCTCAGTGAGCTCTTCTGGCCCCAGCAGTTACATTGGGATGCTTAAGTTTGCCAAAATGCTTTTATCTCGGCTGAAAAGCACGTGTTGACAACTTCTGCACAGTGGGGCTAAGAGCTGACTCAGTGTGCTCTTCTGAAGCCAGCAGTTACATTGGGATGCTCAAGAATGAAAAATGCGTTCATCTCAGGCTGAAAAACACGTTTTGACAACTTCTGCACAGTGTTGCTAAGGGCTGACTCAGTGTGCTCTTCTGACTGCGGCAGTTACATTGGAATGCCCAAGAAAGAAAAACGCATTTATATCGGGCTGAAAAACACATTTTGACAGCTTCTACACAGTGTTGCTAAGGGCTGACTCAGTGTGCTCTTTTGACCCCAGCAGTTACATTGGGATGCTCAAGATTGAAAAAGGCGTTTATCTCGGGCTCAAAAACACGATATAACAACTTCTGCACAGTGGGGATAAGAGCTGATTCAGTGTGCTCCTCTGACGCAAAAAGTTACATTAGGATGCTCAAGATTGAAAAACGCGTTTATCTCGGGCTGAAAAACACATTTTGATAACGTCTGCACAGTTTTGCAAAGGGCTTACTCAGTGTTCTCTTCTGACCCCAACAGTTACATTGGGATGCTCAAGATTGAAAAACGCGTTCATCTCAGGCTGAAAAACACGTTTTGACAAGTTCTGCACAGTGGGGCTAAGGGTGACTCAGTTTGATCTTCTGACCCCAGCAGTTAAATTGGGATGCTCAAGAATGAAAAACGCATTCATCTCGGGCTGGAAAACAGGTTTTGACAATTTCTGCACAGCGGGGCTAAGAGCTGACTCAGAGTGCTCTTCTGGCCCAAGCAGTTACATTGGAATGCTCATGATTGAAAAACGCGTTTATCTCGGGCTGAAAAACACGATATAACAACTTCTGCACAGTGGGGATTAGAGCTGATTCAGTGAGCTCTTCTGACCCAAAAAGTTACATTAGGATGCTCAAGATTGAAAAACGCGTTTATCTTGGGCTGAAAAACACATTTTGATAACGTCTGCACAGGATTACTAAGGGCTGACTCAGTGTGCTCTTCTGACCCTAGCAGTTACATTGGGATGCTCAAGATTGAAAAACGCATTTATCTCGGGCTGAAAAACACATTTTGACAACTTCTGCACAGTGGGGCTAAGAGCTGACTCGGTCTGCTCTTCTGGCCAAAGCAGTTACATTGGAATGCCCATGATTGAAAAACGCGTTTATCTCGGGCTGAAAAACACGTTTTGACAACTTCTGCACAGTGTTGCTAAGGGCTGACTCAGTGTGCTCTTCTGACCACAGCAGTTAAATTGGGATGCTCAAGATTGAAAAACGCGATTATCTCGGGCTGAAAAACAGGTTTTGACAACTTCTGCACAGTGGGGCTCAGGGCTGACTCAGTGTGCTCTTCTGACCCTCTGAGTTACATTGGGATGCTCAAGATTGAAAAATGCATTTATCTCAGGCTGAAAAACACGATATAACAACTTCTGCACAGTGGGGATAAGAGCTGATTCAGTGTGCTCTTCTGACCCAAAAAGTACCATTATGATGCTCAAGATTGAAAAACGCGTTTATCTCGGGCTGAAAAACACATTTTGATAACGTCTGCACAGTGTTGCTAAGGGCTGACTCAGTGTGCTCTTCTGACCCCAGCAGTTACATTGGGATGCTCAAGATCGAAAAACGCGTTTATCTTGGGCTGAAAAACATGTTTTGACAATGCACAGTGGGACTAAGGGCTGATTCAGTGTGCTCTTCTGACCCCAAAAGTTACATTGGGATGCTTAAGATTGAAAAACGCGTTTATCTCGGGTTGAAAAACACGTTTTGACAAGTTCTGCACAGTGGGGCTAAGGGTGACTCAGTTTGCTCTTCTGACCACAGCAGTTAAAGTGGGATGCTCAAGAATGAAAAACGCATTTATCTCAGGCTGAAAAACAGGTTTTGACAACTTCTGCACAGCGGGGCTAAGAACTGACTCAGTGTGCTCTTCTGACCCCAGCAGTTACATTGGAATGCTCATGATTGAAAAACGCATTTATCTCGGGCTGAAAAACACGATATAACAACTTCTGCACAGTGGGGATAAGAGCTGATTCAGTGAGCTCTTCTGACCCAAAAAGTTACATTAGGATGCTCAAGATTGAAAAACGCGTTTATCTTGGGCTGAAAAACACATTTTGATAACGTCTGCACAGGATTGCTATGGGCTGACTCAGTGTGCTCTTCTGACCCCAGCAGTTACATTGGGATGCTCAAGATTGAAAAACACGTTTATCTCGGGCTGAAAAACACATTTTGACAACTTCTGCAGAGTGGGTCTAAGAGCTGACTCAGTGTGCTCTTCTGGACCAACTAGCTACATTGGGATGCTCAAGATTGCAAAAAAACGTTTATCTCCGCTGAAAAATACGTTTTGACAACTTCTGCACAGTGGGGCTAAGAGCTGAATCAGACTCCTCTTCTGGCCCAAGCAGTTACATTGGAATGCCCAAGATTGAAAAACGCGTTTATCTCGGGCTGAAATAAACGTTTTGACAACTTCTACACAGTGTTGCAAAGGGCTGACTCAGTGTGTTCTTCTGACCCCAGCAGTTACATTGGGATGCTCAAGATTGAAAAACGCGTTTATCTCGGGCTGAAAAACACATTTTGACAACTTCTGCGCAGTGGGGCTAAGAGCTGACTCAGTGTGCTCTTCTGGCCCAAGCAGTTACATTGGAATGGTCATGATTGAAAAACGCGTTTATCTCGGGCTGAAAAACACGTTTTGACAACTTCTGCACAGAGTTGCTAAGGGCTGACTCAGTGTGGTCTTCTGGACCAACTAGCTACATTGGGATGCTCAAGATTGCAAAAAAACGTTTATCTCAGCTAAAAAATATGTTTTGACAACTTCTGCACAGTGGGGCTAAGAGCTGAATCAGTCTCCTCTTCTGGCCCAAGCAGGTACATTGGAATGCCCAAGTTGAAAAACGCTTTTATCTCGGGTTGAAATACACGTTTTGACAACTTCTACACAGTGTTGCAAAGGGCTGACTCAGTGTGCTCTTCTGACCCCAGCAGTTACATTGGGATGCTCAAGATTGAAAAACGCATTTATCCCGGGCTGAAAAACACATTTTGACAACTTCTGCACAGTGGGGCTAAGAGCTGACTCGGTCTGCTCTTCTGGCCCAAGCAGTTACATTGGAATGCCCATGATTGAAAAACGCGTTTATCTCGAGCTGAAAAACAGGATACAACAACTTCTGCACAGTGGGGATAAGAGCTGATTCAGTGTGCTCTTCTGACCCAAAAAGTTACATTAGGATGCTCAAGACTGAAAAACGCGTTTATCTCGGGCTGAAAAACAGGTTTTGACAACTTCTGCACAGTGTTGCTAAGGGCTGACTCAGTGTGCTCTTCTGACCCCAGCAGTTACATTGAAATGCCCATGATTGAAAAACGCGTTTATCTCGAATTGAAAAACACGTTTTGACAAGTTCTGCACAGTGGGGCTAAGGGTGACTCATTCTGCTCTTCTGGCCCAAGCAGTTACATTGAAATGCCCATGATTGAAAAACGCGTTTATCTCGGGCTGAAAAACACGTTTTGACAACTTCTGCACAGTGTTGCAAAGGGCTGACTCAGTGTGCTCTTCTGACCCCAGCAGATACATTGGGATGCTCAAGATTGAAAAACGCGTTTATCTCGGGCTGAAAAACACATTTTGACAACTTCTGCACAGTGGGGCTAAGAGCTGACTCGGTCTGCTCTTCTGGCCCAAGTAGTTACATTGGAATGCCCATGATTGAAAAAAACGCATTTATCTCGGGCTGAAAAACACGTTTTGACAACTTCTGCACAGTGTTGCTAAGGGCTGACTCAGTGTGCTCTTCTGACCACAGCAGTTAAATTGGGATGCTCAAGATTGAAAAACGCGTTTATCTCGGGCTGAAAAACACGATATAACAACTTCTGCACAGTGGGGATAAGAGCTGATTCAGTGTGCTCTTCTGACCCAAAAACATACATTAGGATGCTCAAGATTGAAAAACGCGTTTACCTTGGGCTGAGAATCACATTTTGATAACGTCTGCACAGTGTTGCTAAGGGCTGACTCAGTGTGCTCTTCTGACCCCAGCAGTTACATTGGGATGCTCAAGATTGAAAAACGCGTTTATCTCGGGCTGAAAAACAGGATACAACAACTTCTGCACAGTGGGGATAAGAGCTGATTCAGTGTGCTCTTCTGACCCAAAAAGTTACATTAGGATGCTCAAGATTGAAAAACGCGTTTATCTCGGGCTGAAAAACAGGTTTTGACAACTACTGCACAGTGTTGCTAAGGGCTGACTCAGTGTGCTCTCCTGACCCCAGCAGTTACATTGAAATGCCCATGATTGAAAAACGCGTTTATCTCGAATTGAAAAACACGTTTTGACAAGATCTGCACAGTGGGGCTAAGGGTGACTCATTCTGCTCTTCTGGCCCAAGCAGTTACATTGGAATGCCCATGATTGAAAAATGCGTTTGTCTCGGGCTGAAAAACACGTTTTGACAACTTCTGCACAGAGTTGCTAAGGGCTGACTCAGTGTGCTCTTTTGACCAAAGCAGTTATATTGGGATGCTCAAAATTGAAAAACGCGTTTATCTCGGGCTGAAAAACACAATATAACAACTTCTGCACAGTGGGGATAAGAGCTGATTCAGTGTGCTCTTCTGACCCAAAAAGTTACATTAGGATGCTCAAGATTGAAAAACGCGTTTATCTTGGGCTGAAAAACACATTTTGATAACGTCTGCACAGGATTGCTAAGGGCTGACTCAGTGTGCTCTTCTGACCCCAGCAGTTACATTGGGATGCTCAAGATTGAAAAACGCGTTTATCTCGGGCTGAAAAACAGGATATAACAACTTCTGCACAGTGGCGATAAGAGCTGATTCAGTGTGCTCTTCTGACCCAAAAAGTTACATTAGGATGCTCAAGATTGAAAAACGCGTTGATCTCGGATTGAAAAACACGTTTTGACAAGTTCTGCACAGTGGGGCTAAGGGTGACTCAGTTTGCTCTTCTGACCACAGCAGTTAAATTGGGATGCTCAAGAATGAAAAACGCATTTATCTCGGGCTGAAAAACAGGTTTTGACAACTTCTGCAGAGTAGGGCTCAGGGCTGACTCAGTGTGCTCTTCTGACCCCAGCAGATACATTGGGATGCTAAAGATTGAAAAACTTGTTTACCTCGGGCTGAGAAACACATTTTGACAACTTCTGCACAGTGGGGCTAAGAGCTGACTTAGTGTGCTCTTCTGGCCCAAGCAGTTACATTGGAATGCCCATGATTGAAAAACGTGTTTATCTCGGGCTGAAAAACACGTTTTATCAACTTCTGCACAGTGCTGCTAAGGGCTGACTCAGTGTGCTCTTCTGACCCCAGCAGTTACATTGGGATGCTCAAGATTGAAAAACGCGTTTATCTCGGGCTGAAAAACACGTTTTGACAACGTATGGACAGTGGGACTAAGGGTGACTCAGTGTGCTCTTCTGACCCCAGCAGTTACATTGGAATGCCCAAGATTGAAAAACGCGTTTATCTCGGGGCTGAAAAACACGATATAACAACTTCTGCACAGTGGGGATAAGAGCTGATTCAGTGTGCTCCTCTGACGCAAAAAGTTACATTAGGATGCTCAAGATTGAAAAACGCGTTTATCTCGGGCTGAAAAACACATTTTGATAACGTCTGCACAGTTTTGCAAAGGGCTTACTCAGTGTTCTCTTCTGACCCCAACAGTTACATTGGGATGCTCAAGATTGAAAAACGCGTTCATCTCAGGCTGAAAAACACGTTTTGACAAGTTCTGCACAGTGGGGCTAAGGGTGACTCAGTTTGATCTTCTGACCCCAGCAGTTAAATTGGGATGCTCAAGAATGAAAAACGCATTCATCTCGGGCTGGAAAACAGGTTTTGACAATTTCTGCACAGCGGGGCTAAGAGCTGACTCAGAGTGCTCTTCTGGCCCAAGCAGTTACATTGGAATGCTCATGATTGAAAAACGTGTTTATCTCGGGCTGAAAAACACGATATAACAACTTCTGCACAGTGGGGATTAGAGCTGATTCAGTGAGCTCTTCTGACCCAAAAAGTTACATTAGGATGCTCAAGATTGAAAAACGCGTTTATCTTGGGCTGAAAAACACATTTTGATAACGTCTGCACAGGATTACTAAGGGCTGACTCAGTGTGCTCTTCTGACCCTAGCAGTTACATTGGGATGCTCAAGATTGAAAAACGCATTTATCTCGGGCTGAAAAACACATTTTGACAACTTCTGCACAGTGGGGCTAAGAGCTGACTCGGTCTGCTCTTCTGGCCAAAGCAGTTACATTGGAATGCCCATGATTGAAAAACGCGTTTATCTCGGGCTGAAAAACACGTTTTGACAACTTCTGCACAGTGTTGCTAAGGGCTGACTCAGTGTGCTCTTCTGACCACAGCAGTTAAATTGGGATGCTCAAGATTGAAAAACGCGATTATCTCGGGCTGAAAAACAGGTTTTGACAACTTCTGCACAGTGGGGCTCAGGGCTGACTCAGTGTGCTCTTCTGACCCTCTGAGTTACATTGGGATGCTCAAGATTGAAAAATGCATTTATCTCAGGCTGAAAAACACGATATAACAACTTCTGCACAGTGGGGATAAGAGCTGATTCAGTGTGCTCTTCTGACCCAAAAAGTACCATTATGATGCTCAAGATTGAAAAACGCGTTTATCTCGGGCTGAAAAACACATTTTGATAACGTCTGCACAGTGTTGCTAAGGGCTGACTCAGTGTGCTCTTCTGACCCCAGCAGTTACATTGGGATGCTCAAGATCGAAAAACGCGTTTATCTCGGGCTGAAAAACACGTTTTGACAATGCACAGTGGGACTAAGGGCTGATTCAGTGTGCTCTTCTGACCCCAAAAGTTACATTGGGATGCTTAAGATTGAAAAACGCGTTTATCTCGGGTTGAAAAACACGTTTTGACAAGTTCTGCACAGTGGGGCTAAGGGTGACTCAGTTTGCTCTTCTGACCACAGCAGTTAAAGTGGGATGCTCAAGAATGAAAAACGCATTTATCTCAGGCTGAAAAACAGGTTTTGACAACTTCTGCACAGCGGGGCTAAGAACTGACTCAGTGTGCTCTTCTGACCCCAGCAGTTACATTGGAATGCTCATGATTGAAAAACGCATTTATCTCGGGCTGAAAAACACGATATAACAACTTCTGCACAGTGGGGATAAGAGCTGATTCAGTGAGCTCTTCTGACCCAAAAAGTTACATTAGGATGCTCAAGATTGAAAAACGCGTTTATCTTGGGCTGAAAAACACATTTTGATAACGTCTGCACAGGATTGCTATGGGCTGACTCAGTGTGCTCTTCTGACCCCAGCAGTTACATTGGGATGCTCAAGATTGAAAAACACGTTTATCTCGGGCTGAAAAACACATTTTGACAACTTCTGCAGAGTGGGTCTAAGAGCTGACTCAGTGTGCTCTTCTGGACCAACTAGCTACATTGGGATGCTCGAGATTGCAAAAAAACGTTTATCTCCGCTGAAAAATACGTTTTGACAACTTCTGCACAGTGGGGCTAAGAGCTGAATCAGACTCCTCTTCTGGCCCAAGCAGTTACATTGGAATGCCCAAGATTGAAAAACGCGTTTATCTCGGGCTGAAATAAACGTTTTGACAACTTCTACACAGTGTTGCAAAGGGCTGACTCAGTGTGTTCTTCTGACCCCAGCAGTTACATTGGGATGCTCAAGATTGAAAAACGCGTTTATCTCGGGCTGAAAAACACATTTTGACAACTTCTGCGCAGTGGGGCTAAGAGCTGACTCAGTGTGCTCTTCTGGCCCAAGCAGTTACATTGGAATGGTCATGATTGAAAAACGCGTTTATCTCGGGCTGAAAAACACGTTTTGACAACTTCTGCACAGAGTTGCTAAGGGCTGACTCAGTGTGGTCTTCTGGACCAACTAGCTACATTGGGATGCTCAAGATTGCAAAAAAACGTTTATCTCAGCTAAAAAATATGTTTTGACAACTTCTGCACAGTGGGGCTAAGAACTGACTCAGTGTGCTCTTCTGACCCCAGCAGTTACATTGGAATGCTCATGATTGAAAAACGCATTTATCTCGGGCTGAAAAACACGATATAACAACTTCTGCACAGTGGGGATAAGAGCTGATTCAGTGAGCTCTTCTGACCCAAAAAGTTACATTAGGATGCTCAAGATTGAAAAACGCGTTTATCTTGGGCTGAAAAACACATTTTGATAACGTCTGCACAGGATTGCTATGGGCTGACTCAGTGTGCTCTTCTGACCCCAGCAGTTACATTGGGATGCTCAAGATTGAAAAACACGTTTATCTCGGGCTGAAAAACACATTTTGACAACTTCTGCAGAGTGGGTCTAAGAGCTGACTCAGTGTGCTCTTCTGGACCAACTAGCTACATTGGGATGCTCAAGATTGCAAAAAAACGTTTATCTCCGCTGAAAAATACGTTTTGACAACTTCTGCACAGTGGGGCTAAGAGCTGAATCAGACTCCTCTTCTGGCCCAAGCAGTTACATTGGAATGCCCAAGATTGAAAAACGCGTTTATCTCGGGCTGAAATAAACGTTTTGACAACTTCTACACAGTGTTGCAAAGGGCTGACTCAGTGTGTTCTTCTGACCCCAGCAGTTACATTGGGATGCTCAAGATTGAAAAACGCGTTTATCTCGGGCTGAAAAACACATTTTGACAACTTCTGCGCAGTGGGGCTAAGAGCTGACTCAGTGTGCTCTTCTGGCCCAAGCAGTTACATTGGAATGGTCATGATTGAAAAACGCGTTTATCTCGGGCTGAAAAACACGTTTTGACAACTTCTGCACAGAGTTGCTAAGGGCTGACTCAGTGTGGTCTTCTGGACCAACTAGCTACATTGGGATGCTCAAGATTGCAAAAAAACGTTTATCTCAGCTAAAAAATATGTTTTGACAACTTCTGCACAGTGGGGCTAAGAGCTGAATCAGTCTCCTCTTCTGGCCCAAGCAGGTACATTGGAATGCCCAAGTTGAAAAACGCTTTTATCTCGGGTTGAAATACACGTTTTGACAACTTCTACACAGTGTTGCAAAGGGCTGACTCAGTGTGCTCTTCTGACCCCAGCAGTTACATTGGGATGCTCAAGATTGAAAAACGCATTTATCCCGGGCTGAAAAACACATTTTGACAACTTCTGCACAGTGGGGCTAAGAGCTGACTCGGTCTGCTCTTCTGGCCCAAGCAGTTACATTGGAATGCCGATGATTGAAAAACGCGTTTATCTCGAGCTGAAAAACAGGATACAACAACTTCTGCACAGTGGGGATAAGAGCTGATTCAGTGTGCTCTTCTGACCCAAAAAGTTACATTAGGATGCTCAAGACTGAAAAACGCGTTTATCTCGGGCTGAAAAACAGGTTTTGACAACTTCTGCACAGTGTTGCTAAGGGCTGACTCAGTGTGCTCTTCTGACCCCAGCAGTTACATTGAAATGCCCATGATTGAAAAACGCGTTTATCTCGAATTGAAAAACACGTTTTGACAAGTTCTGCACAGTGGGGCTAAGGGTGACTCATTCTGCTCTTCTGGCCCAAGCAGTTACATTGAAATGCCCATGATTGAAAAACGCGTTTATCTCGGGCTGAAAAACACGTTTTGACAACTTCTGCACAGTGTTGCAAAGGGCTGACTCAGTGTGCTCTTCTGACCCCAGCAGATACATTGGGATGCTCAAGATTGAAAAACGCGTTTATCTCGGGCTGAAAAACACATTTTGACAACTTCTGCACAGTGGGGCTAAGAGCTGACTCGGTCTGCTCTTCTGGCCCAAGTAGTTACATTGGAATGCCCATGATTGAAAAAAACGCATTTATCTCGGGCTGAAAAACACGTTTTGACAACTTCTGCACAGTGTTGCTAAGGGCTGACTCAGTGTGCTCTTCTGACCACAGCAGTTAAATTGGGATGCTCAAGATTGAAAAACGCGTTTATCTCGGGCTGAAAAACACGATATAACAACTTCTGCACAGTGGGGATAAGAGCTGATTCAGTGTGCTCTTCTGACCCAAAAACATACATTAGGATGCTCAAGATTGAAAAACGCGTTTACCTTGGGCTGAGAATCACATTTTGATAACGTCTGCACAGTGTTGCTAAGGGCTGACTCAGTGTGCTCTTCTGACCCCAGCAGTTACATTGGGATGCTCAAGATTGAAAAACGCGTTTATCTCGGGCTGAAAAACAGGATACAACAACTTCTGCACAGTGGGGATAAGAGCTAATTCAGTGTGCTCTTCTGACCCAAAAAGTTACATTAGGATGCTCAAGATTGAAAAACGCGTTTATCTCGGGCTGAAAAACAGGTTTTGACAACTACTGCACAGTGTTGCTAAGGGCTGACTCAGTGTGCTCTCCTGACCCCAGCAGTTACATTGAAATGCCCATGATTGAAAAACGCGTTTATCTCGAATTGAAAAACACGTTTTGACAAGATCTGCACAGTGGGGCTAAGGGTGACTCATTCTGCTCTTCTGGCCCAAGCAGTTACATTGGAATGCCCATGATTGAAAAATGCGTTTGTCTCGGGCTGAACAACACGTTTTGACAACTTCTGCACAGAGTTGCTAAGGGCTGACTCAGTGTGCTCTTTTGACCAAAGCAGTTATATTGGGATGCTCAAAATTGAAAAACGCGTTTATCTCGGGCTGAAAAACACAATATAACAACTTCTGCACAGTGGGGATAAGAGCTGATTCAGTGTGCTCTTCTGACCCAAAAAGTTACATTAGGATGCTCAAGATTGAAAAACGCGTTTATCTTGGGCTGAAAAACACATTTTGATAACGTCTGCACAGGATTGCTAAGGGCTGACTCAGTGTGCTCTTCTGACCCCAGCAGTTACATTGGGATGCTCAAGATTGAAAAACGCGTTTATCTCGGGCTGAAAAACAGGATATAACAACTTCTGCACAGTGGCGATAAGAGCTGATTCAGTGTGCTCTTCTGACCCAAAAAGTTACATTAGGATGCTCAAGATTGAAAAACGCGTTTATCTCGGATTGAAAAACACGTTTTGACAAGTTCTGCACAGTGGGGCTAAGGGTGACTCAGTTTGCTCTTCTGACCACAGCAGTTAAATTGGGATGCTCAAGAATGAAAAACGCATTTATCTCGGGCTGAAAAACAGGTTTTGACAACTTCTGCAGAGTAGGGCTCAGGGCTGACTCAGTGTGCTCTTCTGACCCCAGCAGATACATTGGGATGCTAAAGATTGAAAAATTTGTTTACCTCGGGCTGAGAAACACATTTTGACAACTTCTGCACAGTGGGGCTAAGAGCTGACTTAGTGTGCTCTTCTGGCCCAAGCAGTTACATTGGAATGCCCATGATTGAAAAACGTGTTTATCTCGGGCTGAAAAACACGTTTTATCAACTTCTGCACAGTGCTGCTAAGGGCTGACTCAGTGTGCTCTTCTGACCCCAGCAGTTACATTGGGATGCTCAAGATTGAAAAACGCGTTTATCTCGGGCTGAAAAACACGTTTTGACAACGTATGGACAGTGGGACTAAGGGTGACTCAGTGTGCTCTTCTGACCCCAGCAGTTACATTGGAATGCCCAAGATTGAAAAACGCGTTTATCTCGGGCTGAAAAACACGTTTTGTTAAGTTCTGAACAGTGTTGCTAAGGGCTGACTCAGTGTGCTCTTCTGACCCCAGCAGTTACATTGGGATGCTCAAGATTGAAAAACGCATTTATCTCAGGCTGAAAAACAAGTTTTGACAACGTCAGGACAGTGGGATAAGGGTGACTCAGTGTGCTCTTCTGACCCCAAAAGTTACATTAGGATGCTCAAGATTGAAAAACGCGTTTATCTCGAGTTGAAAAACACGTTTTGACAAGTTCTGCACAGTAGGGCTAAGGGTGACTCAGTTTGCTCTTCTGACCACAGCAGTTAAATTATGATGCTCAAGAATGAAAACCGCATTTATCTCGGGCTGAAAAACAGGTTTTGACAACTTCTGCACAGTGGGGCTAATGGCTGTCTCAGTGTGCTCTTCTGACCGCAGCAGTTACATTGGGAAGCTCAACATTGAAAAACGCGTTTATCTCGGGCTGAAAAAAACGTTTTAACAACTTCTGCACAGTGCTGCTAAGGGCTGACTCAGTGTGCTCTTCTGGCCCAAGCAGTTACATTGGGATGCTCAAGATTGAAATACGCGTTTATCTCGAATTGAAAATCACGTTTTGATATTTTCTGCACAGTGGGGCTGATGGTGACTCAGTTTGCTCTTCTGACCACAGCAGTTAAATAGGAATGCCCATGATTGAAAAATGCGTTTATCTTGAGCTGAGAAACTCGTTTTGACAACTTCTGCACAGTGTTGCTATTGGCTGACTCAGTGTGCTCTTCTGACCCCAGCAGTTACATTGGGATGCTCAAGATTGAAAAACGCGTTTATCTCGGGCTGAAAAACACGTTTTGACAACTTCTGCACAGTGGGGCTCAGGGCTGACTCAGTGTGCTCTTCTGACCCCAGCAGTTACATTGGGATGCTCAAGATTGAAAAACGCGTTTATCTCGGGCTGAAAAACACGTTTTGACAACTTCTGCACAGTGGGACTAAGTGCTGACTCAGTGTGCTCTTCTGACCACAAAAATTAAATTAGGATGCTCAAGATTGAAAAACGCGTTTATCTCGGGCTGAAAAACACGTTATAACAACGTCTGCACAGTGGGACTGAGGGTGACTCAGTGTGCTCTTCTGACCCCAGCAGTTACATTGGGATGCTCAAGATTGAAAAACACGTTTATCTCGGGCTGAAAAACACGTTTTGACAACCTCTGCACAGTGTTGCTAAGGTTGACTCAGTTTGCTCTTCTGACCCCAGCAGTTAATTTGGGATGCTCAATATCGAAAAACGCGTTTATATTGGGTTGAAAAACACGTTTTGACAAGTTTTGCACAGTGTTGCTAAGGGCTGTCTCAGTGTGCTCTTCTGACCCCAGCAGTTACATTGGGATGCTCAAGATTGAAAAACACGTTTATCTCGGGCTGAAAAACACGTTTTGACAACCTCTGCACAGTGTTGCTAAGGTTGACTCAGTTTGCTCTTCTGACCCCAGCAGTTAATTTGGGATGCTCAATATCGAAAAACGCGTTTATATTGGGCTGAAAAACACGTTTTGACAAGTTTTGCACAGTGTTGCTAAGGGCTGTCTCAGTGTGCTCTTCTGACCCCAGCAGTTACATTGGGATGCTCAACATTGAAAAACGCGTTAATCTCGGGCTGAAAAACACGTTTTAACAACTGCTGCACAGTGTTTCAAAGGGCTGACTCAGTGTGCTCTTCTGACCCCAGCAGTTACATTGGGATGCTCAGGACTGAAAATCCCGTTTATCTCGCTATGAAAAACACGATATAACAACTTCTGCACAGTGTTGCTAAGGGCTGACTCAGTTTGCTCTTCTGACCCCAGCAGTTACTTTGGGATGCTTAAGATTGAAAAACGTGTTTATCTCGGACTGAAAAATATCTTTTGACAAGTTCTGCACAGTGGGGCTAAGGGTGACTCAGTTTGCTCTTCTGACCACAGCAGATAAATTGGGATGCTCAAGAATGAAAAATGCATTTATCTCGGGCTGAAAAACAGGTTTTGACAACTTCTGCACAGTGGGGCTAAGGGCTGACTCAGTGTGCTCTTCTGGCCCAAGCAGTTACATTGGGATCCTCAAGATTGAAATACGCGTTTATCTCGAATTGAAAAACACGTTTTGACATTTTCTGCACAGTGGGGCTGAGGGTGACTCAGTGTGCTCTTCTGACCACAGCAGTTAATAGGAATGCCCATGATTGAAAAACGCGTTTATCTTGAGCTGAGAAACTCGTTTTGACAACTTCTGCACAGTGTTGCTATTGGCTGACTCAGTGTGCTCTTCTGACCCCAGCAGTTACATTGGGATGCTCAAGATTGAAAAACGCGTTTATCTCGGGCTGAAAAACACGTTTTGACAACTTCTGCACAGTGGGACTAAGTGCTGACTCAGTGTGCTCTTCTGACCACAAAAGTTAAATTAGGATGCTCAAGATTGAAAAACGCGTTTATCTCGGGCTGAAAAACACGTTTTGACAACTTCTGCACAGTGTTGCTAAGGGCTGACTCAGTGTGCTATTCTGACCCCAGTAGTTAAATTAGGATGCTCAAGATCGAAAAACGCGTTTATCTTGGGCTGAAAAACACGTTTTGACAACTTCTGCACAGTGGGACTAAGCTCTGACTCAGTGTGCTCTTCTGACCACAAAAGTTAAATTAGGATGCTCAAAATTGAAAAACGCGTTTATCTCGGGCTGAAAAACACAATATAACAACTTCTGCACAGTGGGGATAAGAGCTGATTCAGTGTGCTCTTCTGACCCAAAAAGTTACATTAGGATGCTCAAGATTGAAAAACGCGTTTACCTTGCGCTGAAAAACACGTTTTGACAACGTCTGCACAGTGGGAGTAAGGGTGACTCAGTGTGCTCTTCTGACCCCAGCAGTTACATTGGGATGCTCAGGACTGAAAATCCCATTTATCTCGGGATGAAAAACACGTTTTGACAACTTCTGCACAGTGTTGCTAAGTGCTGACTCAGTGTGCTCTTCTGACCACAGCAGTTAAATTGGGATGCTCAAGATTGAAAAACGCGTTTATCTCGGGCTGAAAAACAGGTTTTGACAACTTCTGCACAGTGGGGCTCAGGGCTGACTCAGTGTGCTCTTCTGACCCCAGCAGTTACATTGGGATGCTCAAGATTGAAAAATGCATTTATCTCGGGCTGAAAAAGACGATATAACAACTTCTGCACAGTGGGGATAAGAGCTGATTCAGTGTGCTCTTCTGACCCAAAAAGTACCATTATGATGCTCAAGATTGAAAAACGTGTTTATCTCGGGCTGAAAAACAGGTTTTGACAACTTCTGCACAGTGGGGCTAATGGCTGTCTCAGTGTGCTCTTCTGACCGCAGCAGTTACATTGGGAAGCTCAACATTGAAAAACGCGTTTATCTCGGGCTGAAAAAAACGTTTTAACAACTTCTGCACAGTGCTGCTAAGGGCTGACTCAGTGTGCTCTTCTGACCCCAGCAGTTACATTGGGATGCTCAAGATCGAAAAACGCGTTTATCTCGAATTGAAAAACACGTTTTGACATTTTCTGCACAGTGGGGCTGAGGGTGACTCAGTGTGCTCTTCTGACCACAGCAGTTAAATAGGAATGCCCATGATTGAAAAACGCGTTTATCTTGAGCTGAGAAACTCGTTTTGACAACTTCTGCACAGTGTTGCTATTGGCTGACTCAGTGTGCTCTTCTGACCCCAGTAGTTACATTGGGATGCTCAAGATTGAAAAACGCGTTTATCTCGGGCTGAAAAACATGTTTTGACAAGTTCTGCACAGTGGGGCTCAGGGCTGACTCAGTGTGCTCTTCTGACCCCAGCAGTTACATTGGGATGCTCAAGATTAAAAAACGCGTGTATCTCGGGCTGAAAAACACGTTTTGACAACTTCTGCACAGTGTTGCTAAGGGCTGACTCAGTGTGCTCTTCTGACCCCAGTAGTTAAATTAGGATGCTCAAGATCGAAAAACGCGTTTATCTTGGGCTGAAAAACACGTTTTGACAACTTCTGCACAGTGGGACTAAGTGCTGACTCAGTGTGCTCTTCTGACCACAAAAGTTAAATTAGGATGCTCAAGATTGAAAAACGCGTTTATCTCAGGCTGAAAAACACGTTATAACAACGTCTGCACAGTGGGACTGAGGGTGACTCAGTGTGCTCTTCTGACCCCAGCAGTTACATTGGGATGCTCAAGATTGAAAAACACGTTTATTTCGGGCTGAAAAACACGTTTTGACAACCTCTGCACAGTGTTGCTAAGGTTGACTCAGTTTGCTCTTCTGACCCCAGCAGTTAATTTGGGATGCTCAAGATCGAAAAACGCGTTTATATTGGGCTGAAAAACACGTTTTGACAAGTTTTGCACAGTGTTGCTAAGGGCTGTCTCAGTGTGCTCTTCTGACCCCAGCAGTTACATTGGGATGCTCAACATTGAAAAACGCGTTTATCTCGGGCTGAAAAACACGTTTTAACAACTTCTGCACAGTGTTGCAAAGGGCTGACTCAGTGTGCTCTTCTGACCCCAGCAGTTACATTGGAATGCCCAAGATTGAAAAACGCGTTTATCTCAGTTGAAAAATACGATATAAGAACTTCTGCACAGTGGGGATAAGAGCTGATTCAGTGTGCTCTTCTGACCCAAACAGTTACATTAGGATGCTCAAGATTGAAAAACGCGTTTACCTTGCGCTGAAAAACACGTTTTGACAACGTCTGCACAGTGGGAGTAAGGGTGACTCAGTGTGCTCTTCTGACCCCAGCAGTTAAATTGGGATGCTTAAGATTGAAAAAAGCGTTTATCTCGGGCTGAAAAATATCTTTTGACAAGTTCTGCACAGTGGGGCTAAGGGTGACTCAGTTTGCTCTTCTGACCACAGCAGTTAAATTGGGATGCTCAAGAATGAAAAATGCATTTATCTCGGGCTGAAAAACAGGTTTTGACAACTTCTGCACAGTGGGGCTAAGGGCTGACTTCGTGTGCTCTTCTGGCCCAAACAGTTACATTGGGATGCTCAAGATTGAAATACACGTTTATCTCGAATTGAAAAACACGTTTTGACATTTTCTGCACAGTGGGGCTGAGGGTGACTCAGTGTGCTCTTCTGACCACAGCAGTTAAATAGGAATGCCCATGATTGAAAAACGCATTTATCTTGAGCTCAGAAACTCGTTTTGACAACTTCTGCACAGTGTTGCTATGGGCTGACTCAGTGTGCTCTTCTGACCCCAGCAGTTGCATTGGGATGCTCAAGATTGAAAAACGCGTTTATCTCGGGCTGAAAAACACGTTTTGACAACTTCTGCACAGTGGTGCTCAGGGCTGACTCAGTGTGCTCTTCTGACCCCAGCATTTACATTGGGATGCTCAAGATTGAAAAACGCGTTTATCTCGGGCTGAAAAACACGTTTTGACAACTTCTGCACAGTGTTGCTAAGGGCAGACTCAGTGTGCTCTTCTGACCCCAGTAGTTAAATTAGGATGCTCAAGATCGAAAAACGTGTTTATCTTGGGCTGAAAAACACGTTTTGACAACTTCTGCACAGTGTTGCTATGGGCTGACTCAGTGTACTCTTCTGACCAGAAAAGTTAAATTAGGATGCTCAAGATTGAAAAACGCGTTTATCTCGGGCTGAAAAACACGTTATAACAACGTCTGCACAGTGGGACTGAGGGTGACTCAGTGTGCTCTTCTGACCCCAGCAGTTACAATGGGATGCTCAAGATTGAAAAACACGTTTATCTCGGGCTGAAAAACACGTTTTGACAACGTCTGCACAGTGGGAGTAAGGGCTGACTCAGTGTGCTCTTCTGACCCCAAAAGTTACATTAGGATGCTCAGGATTGAAAAAAGCGTTTATCTCGGGCTGAAAAACACGTTTTGACAACGTCTGCACAGTGGGACTAAGGGTGACTCAGTGTCCTCTTCTGACCCCAGCAGTTACATTGGAATGCCCAAGATTGAAAAACACTTTTATCTCGGGCTGAAAAACACGTTTTTACAACGTCTGCACAGTGGGACTAAGGGTGACTCAGTGTGCTCTTCTGACCCCAAAAGTTACATTGGGATTCTTAAGATTGAAAACGCGTTTATCTCGGGTTGAAAAACACTTTTCAACAAATTCTGCACAGTGGGGCTAAGGGTGACTCAGTTTGCTCTTCTGACCATAGCAGTTAGATTGGGATGCTCAGGAACGAAAAACGCATTGATCTCGGGCTGAAAAACACATTTTGACAACTTCTGCACAGTGGGGCTAAGAGCTGCCTCAGTCTGCTCTTCTGTCCCAAGCAGTTACATTGGAATGCCCATGATTGAAAAACGCGTTTATCTCGGGCTGAAAAACACGTTTTGACAACTTCTGCACACTGGGGTTAAGGGCTGACTCAGTGGGCTCTTCTGAGCAAGGCGGTTACACTGGGATTCCAAAGGCTGAGAAAACGCGTTTATTTCGGGCTGAAAAACACGTTTTGAAAAGTGTGCTGTTGCTGCTACATAAGTTACATGGGGGTGAACAATGTTGCCAAAACGTGTTTATTTCTGCTGAAAAACACGTTTTGACAACTTCTGCACAATAGGGTTAAGGGCTGACTCAGTGGGCACTTCTGAGCCAGGCAGGTACACTGGGATTCCAAAGGCTGAGAAAACGTGTTTATTTCGGGCTGAAAAATACGTTTTGAAAAGTGTGCTGTTGCTGCCCCATAAGTTACATGGGGGTGAACAATGTTGCCAAAACGTGTTTATTTCTGCTGAAAAACACGTTTTGACAACTTCTGCACACTGTGGTTAAGGGCTGACTCAGTGGGCCCTTCTGAGCCAGGCAGTTACACAGGGATTCCAAAGGCTGAGAGAACGTGTTTATTTCAGGCTGAAAAACACATTTTGAAAAGTGTGCTGTTGCTGCCCCATAAGTTACATTGGGGTGACCAAAGTTGCCAAAACGTGTTTATTTCTGCTGAAAAACACGATTTGATAACGTATGCACACTGGTGTAAGGGCTGACTCAGTGGGCTCTTCTGAGCCAGGCAGTTACTGTGGGATTCCAAAGGCTGAGAAAACGCGTTTTTTTCGGGCTGAAAAACACGTTTTGAAAAGTTTGCTGTTGCTGCCCCATAAGTTACACGGGGGTGACTAAAGTTTCCAAAACGTGTTTATTTCTGCTGAAAAACACGTTTTGACAACTTCTGCACACTGGAGTTAACGGCTGACTCAGTGGGCTCTTCTGAGCCAGGCAGTTACACCGGGATTCCAAAGGCTGAGAAAACACGTTTATTTCGGGCTGAGAAACATGTTTTGAAAAGTGTGCTGTAGCTGCCCCGTAAGTTACATGGGGGTGAGCAAGGTTGCCAAAACGTGTTTATTTCTGCTGAAAAACACGTTTTGACAACTTCTGAACACTGGGGTTATGGGCTGACTCAGGGGGCTCTTCTGAGGCAGGCAGTTACACTGGGATTCCAAAGGCTGAGAAAACGCGTTACTTTCGGGCTGAAAAACACGTTTTGAAAAGTGTGCTGTTGCTGCCCCATAAGTTACATGGGGGTGACCAAAGTTGCCAAAATGTGTTTATTTCATCTGAAAAACATGTTTTGACAACTTCTGCACACAGGGGTTAAGGGCTGGCTCAGGAGTCTCTTCTGAGCCAGGCAGTTACACTGGGATTCCAAAGGCTGAGAAAATGCGTTTCTTTCGGGCTGAAAAACACGTTTTGAAAAGTGTGCTGTTGCTTGCCCCATAAGTTACATGGGGGTGACCAAAGTTGCCAAAACGTGTTTATTTCTGCTGAAAAACACGTTTTGAGAACTTCTGCACACTGGGGTTAAGGGCTGACTCAGTGGGCTCTTCTGAGCCAGGCGGTTACACTGGGATTCCAAAGGCTGAGAAAACGCGTTTATTTCGGGCTGAAAAACACGTTTTGAAAAGTGTGCTGTTGCTGCCCCATTAGTTACATGGGGGAGACCAATGTTGCCAAAACGTGTTTATTTCTGCTGAAAAACACGTTTTGACAACTTCTGCACACTAGGGTTAAGGGCTGACTCAGTGGGCTCTTCTGAGCCAGGCAGTTACACAGGGATTCCAAAGGCTGAGAAAACGTGTTTATTTCAGGCTGAAAAACACATTTTGAAAAGTGTGCTGTTGCTGCCCCATAAGTTACATTGGGGTGACAAAAGTTGCCAAAACGTGTTTATTTCTGCTGAAAAACACGATTTGATAACGTCTGCACACTGGGGTAAGGGCTGACTCAGTGGGCTCTTCTGAGCCAGGCAGTTACTGTGGGATTCCAAAGGCTGAGAAAACGCGTTTATTTCGGGCTGAGAAACATGTTTTGAAAAGTGTGCTGTAGCTGCCCCGTAAGTTACATGGGGGTGAGCAAAGTTGCCAAAATGTGTTTATTTCATCTGAAAAACATGTTTTGACAACTTCTGCACACAGGGGTTAAGAGCTGGCTCAGGGGTCTCTTCTGAGCCAGGCAGTTACACTGGGATTCCAAAGGCTGAGAAAATGCGTTTCTTTCGGGCTGAAAAACACGTTTTGAAAAGTGTGCTGTTGCTTGCCCCATAAGTTACATGGGGGTGACCAAAGTTGCCAAAACGTGTTTATTTCTGCTGAAAAACACGTTTTGAGAACTTCTGCACACTGGGGTTAAGGGCTGACTCAGTGGGCTCTTCTGAGCCAGGCGGTTACACTGGGATTCCAAAGGCTGAGAAAACGCGTTTATTTCGGGCTGAAAAACACGTTTTGAAAAGTGTGCTGTTGCTGCCCCATTAGTTACATGGGGGTGACCAAAGTTGCCAAAACGTGTTTATTTCTACTGAAAAACACGTTTTAACAACTTCTGCACACTGGGGTTAAGGGCTGACTCAGTGGGCTCTTCTGAGCCAGGCAGTTACACTGGGATTCCAAAGGCTGAGAAAACGCGTTACTTTAGGGCTGAAAAACACGTTTTGAAAAGTGTGCTGTTGCTGCCCCATAAGTTACATGGGGGAGACCAAAGTTGCCAAAACGTGTTTATTTCTGCTGAAAACACGTTTTGACTACTTCTGCACACTGGGATTAACGGCTGACTCAGTGGGCTCTTCTGAGCCAGGCAGTTACACCGGGATTCCAAAGGCTGAGAAAACGCGTTTATTTCGGGCTGAAAAACACGTTTTGAAAAGTGTGCTGTTGCTGCTACATAATTTACATGGGGGTGGCCAAAGATGCCAAAACGTGTTTATTTCTGCTGAAAACACGTTTTGACAACTTCTGCACACTGGGGTTAAGGGCTGACTCAGGGGGCTCTTCTGAGCCAGGCAGTTACACTGGGATTCCAAAGGCTGAGAAAACGCGTTTATTTCGGGCTGAGAAACACGTTTTGAAAAGTGTGCTGTTGCTGCCCCATAAGTTACATGGGGGTGACCAAAGTTGCCAAAACGTGTTTATTTCAGCTGAAAACACGTTTTGACAACTTCTGCACACTAGGATTAACGGCTGACTCAGTGGGCTCTTCTGAGTCAGGCAGTTACACCGGGATTCCAAAGGCTGAGAAAACGCGTTTATTTCGGTCTGAAAAACACGTTTTGAAAAGTGTGCTGTTGCTGCACCATAAGTTACACGGGGGTGACCAAAGTTGCCAAAACGTGTTTTTTTCTGCTGAAAAACATGTTTTGACAAATTCTGCACACTGGGGTGAAGGGCTGACTCAGTGGGCTCTTCTGAGTCAGGCAGTTACACTGGGATTCCAAAGGTTGAGAAAACGAGTTTATTTCGGGCTGAAAAACACGTTTTGAAAATTGTGCTGTTGCTGCCCCATATGTTGCATGGGGGTGACCAAAGTTGCCAAAACGTGTTTATTTCTGCTGAAAAACATGTTTTGACAACTTCTGCACACTAGGGTTAAGGGCTGACTCAGTGGGCTCTTCTGAGCCAGGCAGTTACACAGGGATTCCAAAGCTTGAGAAAACGTGTTTATTTCAGACTGAAAAACACATTTTGAAAAGTGTGCTGTTGCTGCCCCATAAGTTAAATGGGGGTGACCAAAATTGCCAAAACATGTTTATTTCTGCTGAAAAACACGTTTTGACAACTTCTGCACACTGGGGTAAGGGCTGACTCAGTGGGCTCTTCTGAGCCAGGCAGTTACACAGGGATTCCAAAGGGTGAGAAAACGTGTTTATTTCAGGCTGAAAAACACATTTTGAAAAGTGTGCTGTTGCTGCCCCATAAGTTACATTGGGGTGACCAAAGTTGCCAAAACGTGTTTATTTCTGCTGTAAAACACGATTTGATAACGTCTGCACACTGGGGTAAGGGCTGACTCAGTGGGCTCTTCTGAGCCAGGCAGTTACTCTGGGATTCCAAAGGCTGAGAAAACGCGTTTATTTCGGGCTGAAAAACACGTTTTGAAAAGTGTGCTGTTGCTGCCCCATAAGTTACATGGGGGTGACTAAAGTTGCCAAAACATGTTTATTTCTGCTGAAAAACACGTTTTGACAACTTCTGCAAACTGGAGTTAACGGCTGACTCAGTGGGCTCTTCTGAGCCAGGCAGTTACACCGGGATTCCAAAGGCTGAGAAAACGCGTTTATTTCGGGCTGAGAAACACGTTTTGAAAAGTGTGCTGTAGCTGCACCGTAAGTTACATGGGGGTGAGCAAGGTTGCCAAAACGTGTTTATTTCTGCTGAAAAACACGTTTTGACAACTTCTGAACACTGGGGTTATGGGCTGACTCAGGGGGCTCTTCTGAGCCAGGCGGTTACACTGGGATTCCAAAGGCTGAGAAAACGCGTTACTTTAGGGCTGAAAAACACGTTTTGAAAAGTGTGCTGTTGCTGCCCCATAAGTTACATGGGGGAGACCAAAGTTGCCAAAACGTGTTTATTTCTGCTGAAAACACATTTTGACTACTTCTGCACAGTGGGATTAACGGCTGACTCAGTGGGCTCTTCTGAGCCAGGCAGTTACACCGGGATTCTAAAGGATGAGAAAGCGCGTTTATTCCGGGCTGAAAAACACGTTTTGAAAAGTGTGCTCTTGCTGCCCCATAATTTACATGGGGGAGTCCAAATTTGCCAAAACGTGTTTATTTCTGCTGAAAAACACGTTTTGACAAGTTCTGCACACTGGGGTTAAGGGCTGACTCAGTGGGCTCTTCTGAGCCAGGCAGTTACACTGGGATTCCAAAGGCTGAGAAAACACGTTTATTTCGGGCTAAAAAACACGTTTTGAAAAGTGTGCTGTTGGTGCCCCATAAGTTACATGGGCGTGAACAAAGTTGCCAATACGTGTTTATTTCTGCTGAAAAACACGTTTTGACAACTTCTGCACACTGGGGTAAGGGCTGACTCAGTGGGCTCTTCTGAGCCAGGCAGTTACACTGGGATTCCAAAGGCTGAGAAAACGCGTTTATTTCGGGCTGAAAAACATGTTTTGAAAAGTGTGCCGTTGCTGCTACATAAGTTACATGGGGGTGACCAATGTTGCCAAAACGTTTTTATTTCTGCTGAAAAACACCTTTTGACAACTTCTGCACACTGGGGTTAAGGGCTGACTCAGTGGGCTCTTCTGAGCCAGGCAGTTACACTGGGATTCCAAAGGCTGAGTAAACGCGTTTATTTCGGGCTGAAAAACACGTTTTGAAAAGTGTGCTGTTGCTGCCCCATAAGTTACATGGGGGTGACCAACGTTGCCAAAACGTGTTTATTTCTGCTGAAAAACACGTTTTGACAACTTTTGCACACTGGGGTTAAGGGCTGACTCAGTGCGCTCTTCTGAGCCAGGCAGTTACACTGGGATTCCAAAGGCTGAGAAAACGCGATTATTTCGGGCTGAAAAACACGTTTTGAAAAGTGTGCTGTTGCTGCTACATAATTTACATGGGGGTGACCAATGTTGCCAAAACGTGTTTATTTCTGCTGAAAAACACGTTTTGACAACTTCTGCACACTAGGGTTAAGGGCTGACTCAGTGGGCTCTTCTGAGCCAGGTAGTTACACTGGAATTCCAAAGGATGAGAAAACGCGTTTATTTCGGGCTGAAAAACGTTTTGAAAAGTGTGCTGTTGGTGCCCCATAAGTTGCATGGGGGTGACCAAAGTTGCCAAAACGTGTTTATTTCTGCTGAAAAACACGTTTTGACAAGTTCTGCACACTGTGGTTAAGGGCTGACTCAGTGGGCTCTTCTGAGCCAGGCAGTTACACAGGGATTCCAAAGGCTGAGAAAACGTGTTTATTTCAGGCTGAAAAACACATTTTGAAAAGTGTGCTGTTGCTGCCCCATAAGTTACATGGGGGTGACCAAAATTGCCAAAACGTGTTTATTTCTTCTGAAAAACACGTTTTGACAACTTCTGCACACTGGGGTAAGGGCTGACTCAGTGGGCTCTTCTGAGCCAGGCAGTTACACAGGGATTCCAAAGGGTGAGAAAACGTGTTTATTTCAGGCTGAAAAACACATTTTGAAAAGTGTGCTGTTGTTGCCCCATAAGTTACATTGGGGTGACCAAAGTTGCCAAAACGTGTTTATTTCTGCTGAAAAACACGATTTGATAATGTCTGCACACTGGGGTAAGGGCTGACTCAGTGGGCTCTTCTGAGCCAGGCAGTTACTCTGGGATTCCAAAGGCTGAGAAAACGCTTTTATTTCGGGCTGAAAAACACGTTTTGAAAAGTGTGCTGTTGCTGCCCCATAAGTTACACGGGGGTGACTAAAGTTGCCAAAACGTGTTTATTTCTGCTGAAAAACACGTTTTGACAACTTCTGCACACTGTAGTTAACGGCTGACTCAGTGGGCTCTTCTGAGCCAGGCAGTTACACCGGGATTCCAAAGGCTGAGAAAACGCGTTTATTTCGGGCTGAGAAACATGTTTTGAAAAGTGTGCTGTAGCTGCCCCGTAAGTTACATGGGGGTGAGCAAGGTTGCCAAAACGAGTTTATTTCTGCTGAAAACACGTTTTGACAAGTTCTGCACACTGGGGTTAAGAGCTGACTCAGTGGGTTCTTCTGAGCCAGGCAGTTACACTGGGATTCCAAAGGCTGAGAAAACACGTTTATTTCGGGCTAAAAAACACGTTTTGAAAAGTGTGCTGTTGGTGCCCCATAAGTTACATGGGCGTGAACAAAGTTGCCAATACGTGTTTATTTCTGCTGAAAAACACGTTTTGACAACTTCTGCACACTGGGGTAAGGGCTGACTCAGTGGGCTCTTCTGAGCCAGGCAGTTACACTGGGATTCCAAAGGCTGAGAAAACGCGTTTATTTCGGGCTGAAAAACATGTTTTGAAAAGTGTGCCGTTGCTGCTACATAAGTTACATGGGGGTGACCAATGTTGCCAAAACGTTTTTATTTCTGCTGAAAAACACCTTTTGACAACTTCTGCACACTGGGGTTAAGGGCTGACTCAGTGGGCTCTTCTGAGCCAGGCAGTTACACTGGGATTCCAAAGGCTGAGTAAACGCGTTTATTTCGGGCTGAAAAACACGTTTTGAAAAGTGTGCTGTTGCTGCCCCATAAGTTACATGGGGGTGACCAACGTTGCCAAAACGTGTTTATTTCTGCTGAAAAACACGTTTTGACAACATTTGCACACTGGGGTTAAGGGCTGACTCAGTGCGCTCTTCTGAGCCAGGCAGTTACACTGGGATTCCAAAGGCTGAGAAAACGCGATTATTTCGGGCTGAAAAACACGTTTTGAAAAGTGTGCTGTTGCTGCTACATAATTTACATGGGGGTGACCAATGTTGCCAAAACGTGTTTATTTCTGCTGAAAAACACGTTTTGACAACTTCTGCACACTAGGGTTAAGGGCTGACTCAGTGGGCTCTTCTGAGCCAGGTAGTTACACTGGAATTCCAAAGGATGAGAAAACGCGTTTATTTCGGGCTGAAAAACGTTTTGAAAAGTGTGCTGTTGGTGCCCCATAAGTTGCATGGGGGTGACCAAAGTTGCCAAAACGTGTTTATTTCTGCTGAAAAACACGTTTTGACAAGTTCTGCACACTGTGGTTAAGGGCTGACTCAGTGGGCTCTTCTGAGCCAGGCAGTTACACAGGGATTCCAAAGGCTGAGAAAACGTGTTTATTTCAGGCTGAAAAACACATTTTGAAAAGTGTGCTGTTGCTGCCCCATAAGTTACATGGGGGTGACCAAAATTGCCAAAACGTGTTTATTTCTGCTGAAAAACACGTTTTGACAACTTCTGCACACTGGGGTAAGGGCTGACTCAGTGGGCTCTTCTGAGCCAGGCAGTTACACAGGGATTCCAAAGGGTGAGAAAACGTGTTTATTTCAGGCTGAAAAACACATTTTGAAAAGTGTGCTGTTGTTGCCCCATAAGTTACATTGGGGTGACCAAAGTTGCCAAAACGTGTTTATTTCTGCTGAAAAACACGATTTGATAATGTCTGCACACTGGGGTAAGGGCTGACTCAGTGGGCTCTTCTGAGCCAGGCAGTTACTCTGGGATTCCAAAGGCTGAGAAAACGCGTTTATTTCGGGCTGAAAAACACGTTTTGAAAAGTGTGCTGTTGCTGCCCCATAAGTTACACGGGGGTGACTAAAGTTGCCAAAACGTGTTTATTTCTGCTGAAAAACACGTTTTGACAACTTCTGCACACTGTAGTTAACGGCTGGCTCAGTGGGCTCTTCTGAGCCAGGCAGTTACACCGGGATTCCAAAGGCTGAGAAAACGCGTTTATTTCGGGCTGAGAAACATGTTTTGAAAAGTGTGCTGTAGCTGCCCCGTAAGTTACATGGGGGTGAGCAAGGTTGCCAAAACGTGTTTATTTCTGCTGAAAAACACGTTTTGACAACTTCTGAACACTGGGGTTATGGGCTGACTCAGGGGGCTCTTCTGAGGCAGGCAGTTACACTGGGATTCCAAAGGCTGAGAAAACGCGTTACTTTCGGGCTGAAAAACACGTTTTGAAAAGTGTGCTGTTGCTGCCCCATAAGTTACATGGGAGTGACCAAAGTTGCCAAAATGTGTTTATTTCATCTGAAAAACATGTTTTGACAACTTCTGCACACAGGGGTTAAGGGCTGGCTGAGGGGTCTCTTCTGATCCAGGCAGTTACATTGGGATTCCAAAGGCTGAGAAAATGCGTTTCTTTCGGGCTGAAAAACACGTTTTGAAAAGTGTGCTGTTGCTTGCCCCATAAGTTACATGGGGGTGACCAAAGTTGCCAAAACGTGTTTTTTTCTGCTGAAATACACGTTTTGAGAACTTCTGCACACTGGGGTTAAGGGCTGACTCAGTGGGCTCTTCTGAGCCAGGCAGTTACACTGTGATTTCAAAGGCTGAGAAAACGCGTTTATTTCGGGCTGAAAAACACGTTTTGAAAAGTGTGCTGTTGCTGCTACATAATTTACATGGGGGTGGCCAAAGATGCCAAAACGTGTTTATTTCTGCTGAAAACACGTTTTGACGACTTCTGCACACTGGGGTTAAGGGCTGACTCAGGGGGCTCTTCTGAGCCAGGCAGTTACACTGGGATTCCAAAGGCTGAGAAAACGCGTTTATTTCGGGCTGAGAAACACGTTTTGAAAAGTGTGCTGTTGCTGCCCCATAAGTTACATGGGGGTGACCAAAGTTGCCAAAACGTGTTTATTTCAGCTGAAAACACGTTTTGACAACTTCTGCACACTAGGATTAACGGCTGACTCAGTGGGCTCTTCTGAGTCAGGCAGTTACACCGGGATTCCAAAGGCTGAGAAAACGCGTTTATTTCGGTCTGAAAAACACGTTTTGAAAATTGTGCTGTTGCTGCCCCATATGTTGCATGGGGGTGACCAAAGTTGCCAAAACGTGTTTATTTCTGCTGAAAAACATGTTTTGACAACTTCTGCACACTAGGGTTAAGGGCTGACTCAGTGGGCTCTTCTGAGCCAGGCAGTTACACTGGAATTCCAAAGGATGAGAAAACGCGTTTATTTCGGGCTGAAAAACATGTTTTGAAAAGTGTGCTGTTGGTGCCCGATAAGTTGCATGGGGGTGACCAAAGTTGCCAAAACGTGTTTATTTCTGCTGAAAAACACGTTTTGACAACTTCTGCACACTGTGGTTAAGGGCTGACTCAGTGGGCTCTTCTGAGCCAGGCAGTTACACAGGGATTCCAAAGCCTGAGAAAACGTGTTTATTTCAGGCTTAAAAACACATTTTGAAAAGTGTGCTGTTGCTGCCCCATAAGTTAAATGGGGGTGACCAAAATTGCCAAAACGTGTTTATTTCTGCTGAAAAACACGTTTTGACAACTTCTGCACACTGGGGTAAGGGCTGACTCAGTGGGCTCTTCTGAGCCAGGCAGTTACACAGGGATTACAAAGGCTGAGAAAACGTGTTTATTTCAGGCTGAAAAACACATTTTGAAAAGTGTGCTGTTGCTGCCCCATAAGTTACATGGGGGTGAGCAAGGTTGCCAAAACGTGTTTATTTCTGCTGAAAAACACGTTTTGACAACTTCTGAACACTGGGGTTATGGGCTGACTCAGGGGGCTCTTCTGAGGCAGGCAGTTACACTGGGATTCCAAAGGCTGAGAAAACGCGTTACTTTCGGGCTGAAAAACACGTTTTGAAAAGTGTGCTGTTGCTGCCCCATAAGTTACATGGGGGTGACCAAAGTTGCCAAAATGTGTTTATTTCATCTGAAAAACATGTTTTGACAACTTCTGCACACAGGGGTTAAGGGCTGGCTCAGGGGTCTCTTCTGAGCCAGGCAGTTACACTGGGATTCCAAAGGCTGAGAAAACGCGTTTATTTCGGGCTGAGAAACACGTTTTGAAAAGTGTGCTGTTGCTGCCCCATAAGTTACATGGGGGTGACCAAAGTTGCCAAAACGTGTTTATTTCAGCTGAAAACACGTTTTGACAACTTCTGCACACTAGGATTAACGGCTGACTCAGTGGGCTCTTCTGAGTCAGGCAGTTACACTGGAATTCCAAAGGATGAGAAAACGCGTTTATTTCGGGCTGAAAAACATGTTTTGAAAAGTGTGCTGTTGGTGCCCCATAAGTTGCATGGGGGTGACCAAAGTTGCCAAAACGTGTTTATTTCTGCTGAAAAACACGTTTTGACAACTTCTGCACACTGTGGTTAAGGGCTGACTCAGTGGGCTCTTCTGAGCCAGGCAGTTACACAGGGATTCCAAAGCCTGAGAAAACGTGTTTATTTCAGGCTGAAAAACACATTTTGAAAAGTGTGCTGTTGCTGCCCCATAAGTTAAATGGGGGTGACCAAAATTGCCAAAACATGTTTATTTCTACTGAAAAACACGTTTTGACAACTTCTGCACACTGGGGTAAGGGCTGACTCAGTGGGCTCTTCTGAGCCAGGCAGTTACACAGGGATTACAAAGGCTGAGAAAACGTGTTTATTTCAGGCTGAAAAACACATTTTGAAAAGTGTGCTGTTGCTGCCCCATAAGTTACATTGGGGTGACCAAAGTTGCCAAAACGTGTTTATTTCTGCTGTAAAACACGATTTGATAACGTCTGCACACTGGGGTAAGGGCTGACTCAGTGGGCTCTTCTGAGCCAGGCAGTTACACCGGGATTCCAAAGGCTGAGAAAACGCGTTTATTTCGGGCTGAGAAACACGTTTTGAAAAGTGTGCTGTAGCTGCACCGTAAGTTACATGGGGGTGAGCAAGGTTGCCAAAACGTGTTTATTTCTGCTGAAAAACACGTTTTGACAACTTCTGAACACTGGGGTTATGGGCTGACTCAGGGGGCTCTTCTGAGGCAGGCAGTTACACTGGGATTCCAAAGGCTCAGAAAACGCGTTACTTTCGGGCTGAAAAACACGTTTTGAAAAGTGTGCTGTTGCTGCCCCATAAGTTACATGGGGGTGACCAAAGTTGCCAAAATGTGTTTATTTCATCTGAAAAACATGTTTTGACAACTTCTGCACACAGGGGTTAAGGGCTGGCTCAGGGGTCTCTTCTGAGCCAGGCAGTTACACTGGGATTCCAAAGGCTGAGAAAATGCGTTTCTTTCGGGCTGAAAAACACGTTTTGAAAAGTGTGCTGTTGCTTGCCCCATAAGTTACATGGGGGTGACCAAAGTTGCCAAAACGTGTTTATTTCTGCTGAAAAACACGTTTTGAGAACTTCTGCACACTGGGGTTAAGGGCTGACTCAGTGGGCTCTTCTGAGCCAGGCGGTTACACTGGGATTCCAAAGGCTGAGAAAACGCGTTACTTTAGGGCTGAAAAACACGTTTTGAAAAGTGTGCTGTTGCTGCCCCATAAGTTACATGGGGGAGACCAAATTTGCCAAAACATGTTTATTTCTGCTGAAAAACACGTTTTGACAAGTTCTGCACACTGGGGTTAAGGGCTGACTCAGTGGGCTCTTCTGAGCCAGGCAGTTACACTGGGATTCCAAAGGCTGAGAAAACACGTTTATTTCGGGCTAAAAAACACGTTTTGAAAAGTGTGCTGTTGGTGCCCCATAAGTTACATGGGCGTGAACAAAGTTGCCAATACGTGTTTATTTCTGCTGAAAAACACGTTTTGACAACTTCTGCACACTGGGGTAAGGGCTGACTCAGTGGGCTCTTCTGAGCCAGGCAGTTACACTGGGATTCCAAAGGCTGAGAAAACGCGTTTATTTCGGGCTGAAAAACATGTTTTGAAAAGTGTGCCGTTGCTGCTACATAAGTTACATGGGGGTGACCAATGTTGCCAAAACGTTTTTATTTCTGCTGAAAAACACCTTTTGACAACTTCTGCACACTGGGGTTAAGGGCTGACTCAGTGGGCTCTTCTGAGCCAGGCAGTTACACTGGGATTCCAAAGGCTGAGTAAACGCGTTTATTTTGGGCTGAAAAACACGTTTTGAAAAGTGTGCTGTTGCTGCCCCATAAGTTACATGGGGGTGACCAACGTTGCCAAAACGTGTTTATTTCTGCTGAAAAACACGTTTTGACAACTTTTGCACACTGGGGTTAAGGGCTGACTCAGTGCGCTCTTCTGAGCCAGGCAGTTACACTGGGATTCCAAAGGCTGAGAAAACGCGATTATTTCGGGCTGAAAAACACGTTTTGAAAAGTGTGCTGTTGCTGCTACATAATTTACATGGGGGTGACCAATGTTGCCAAAACGTGTTTATTTCTGCTGAAAAACACGTTTTGACAACTTCTGCACACTAGGGTTAAGGGCTGACTCAGTGGGCTCTTCTGAGCCAGGTAGTTACACTGGAATTCCAAAGGATGAGAAAACGCGTTTATTTCGGGCTGAAAAACGTTTTGAAAAGTGTGCTGTTGGTGCCCCATAAGTTGCATGGGGGTGACCAAAGTTGCCAAAACGTGTTTATTTCTGCTGAAAAACACGTTTTGACAAGTTCTGCACACTGTGGTTAAGGGCTGACTCAGTGGGCTCTTCTGAGCCAGGCAGTTACACAGGGATTCCAAAGGCTGAGAAAACGTGTTTATTTCAGGCTGAAAAACACATTTTGAAAAGTGTGCTGTTGCTGCCCCATAAGTTACATGGGGGTGACCAAAATTGCCAAAACGTGTTTATTTCTGCTGAAAAACACGTTTTGACAACTTCTGCACACTGGGGTAAGGGCTGACTCAGTGGGCTCTTCTGAGCCAGGCAGTTACACAGGGATTCCAAAGGGTGAGAAAACGTGTTTATTTCAGGCTGAAAAACACATTTTGAAAAGTGTGCTGTTGTTGCCCCATAAGTTACATTGGGGTGACCAAAGTTGCCAAAACGTGTTTATTTCTGCTGAAAAACACGATTTGATAATGTCTGCACACTGGGGTAAGGGCTGACTCAGTGGGCTCTTCTGAGCCAGGCAGTTACTCTGGGATTCCAAAGGCTGAGAAAACGCGTTTATTTCGGGCTGAAAAACACGTTTTGAAAAGTGTGCTGTTGCTGCCCCATAAGTTACACGGGGGTGACTAAAGTTGCCAAAACGTGTTTATTTCTGCTGAAAAACACGTTTTGACAACTTCTGCACACTGTAGTTAACGGCTGACTCAGTGGGCTCTTCTGAGCCAGGCAGTTACACCGGGATTCCAAAGGCTGAGAAAACGCGTTTATTTCGGGCTGAGAAACATGTTTTGAAAAGTGTGCTGTAGCTGCCCCGTAAGTTACATGGGGGTGAGCAAGGTTGCCAAAACGTGTTTATTTCTGCTGAAAACACGTTTTGACAAGTTCTGCACACTGGGGTTAAGGGCTGACTCAGTGGGCTCTTCTGAGCCAGGCAGTTACACTGGGATTCCAAAGGCTGAGAAAACACGTTTATTTCGGGCTAAAAAACACGTTTTGAAAAGTGTGCTGTTGGTGCCCCATAAGTTACATGGGCGTGAACAAAGTTGCCAATACGTGTTTATTTCTGCTGAAAAACACGTTTTGACAACTTCTGCACACTGGGGTAAGGGCTGACTCAGTGGGCTCTTCTGAGCCAGGCAGTTACACTGGGATTCCAAAGGCTGAGAAAACGCGTTTATTTCGGGCTGAAAAACACGTTTTGAAAAGTGTGCTGTTGCTGCCCCATAAGTTACATGGGGGTGACCAACGTTGCCAAAACGTGTTTATTTCTGCTGAAAAACACGTTTTGACAACTTTTGCACACTGGGGTTAAGGGCTGACTCAGTGCGCTCTTCTGAGCCAGGCAGTTACACTGGGATTCCAAAGGCTGAGAAAACGCGTTTATTTCGGGCTGAAAAACACGTTTTGAAAAGTGTGCTGTTGCTGCTACATAATTTACATGGGGGTGACCAATGTTGCCAAAACGTGTTTATTTCTGCTGAAAAACACGTTTTGACAACTTCTGCACACTAGGGTTAAGGGCTGACTCAGTGGGCTCTTCTGAGCCAGGTAGTTACACTGGAATTCCAAAGGATGAGAAAACGCGTTTATTTCGGGCTGAAAAACGTTTTGAAAAGTGTGCTGTTGGTGCCCCATAAGTTGCATGGGGGTGACCAAAGTTGCCAAAACGTGTTTATTTCTGCTGAAAAACACGTTTTGACAAGTTCTGCACACTGTGGTTAAGGGCTGACTCAGTGGGCTCTTCTGAGCCAGGCTGTTACACAGGGATTCCAAAGGCTGAGAAAACGTGTTTATTTCAGGCTGAAAAACACATTTTGAAAAGTGAGCTGTTGCTGCCCCATAAGTTACATGGGGGTGACCAATATTGCCAAAACGTGTTTATTTCTGCTGAAAAACACGTTTTGACAACTTCTGCACACTGGGGTAAGGGCTGACTCAGTGGGCTCTTCTGAGCCAGGCAGTTACACAGGGATTCCAAAGGGTGAGAAAACGTGTTTATTTCAGGCTGAAAAACACATTTTGAAAAGTGTGCTGTTGTTGCCCCATAAGTTACATTGGGGTGACCAAAGTTGCCAAAACGTGTTTATTTCTGCTGAAAAACACGATTTGATAATGTCTGCACACTGGGGTAAGGGCTGACTCAGTGGGCTCTTCTGAGCCAGGCAGTTACTCTGGGATTCCAAAGGCTGAGAAAACGCGTTTATTTCGGGCTGAAAAACACGTTTTGAAAAGTGTGCTGTTGCTGCCCCATAAGTTACACGGGGGTGACTAAAGTTGCCAAAACGTGTTTATTTCTGCTGAAAAACACGTTTTGACAACTTCTGCACACTGTAGTTAACGGCTGGCTCAGTGGGCTCTTCTGAGCCAGGCAGTTACACCGGGATTCCAAAGGCTGAGAAAACGCGTTTATTTCGGGCTGAGAAACATGTTTTGAAAAGTGTGCTGTAGCTGCCCCGTAAGTTACATGGGGGTGAGCAAGGTTGCCAAAACGTGTTTATTTCTGCTGAAAAACACGTTTTGACAACTTCTGAACACTGGGGTTATGGGCTGACTCAGGGGGCTCTTCTGAGGCAGGCAGTTACACTGGGATTCCAAAGGCTGAGAAAACGCGATTATTTCGGGCTGAAAAACACGTTTTGAAAAGTGTGCTGTTGCTGCCCCATAAGTTACATGGGAGTGACCAAAGTTGCCAAAATGTGTTTATTTCATCTGAAAAACATGTTTTGACAACTTCTGCACACAGGGGTTAAGGGCTGGCTCAGGGGTCTCTTCTGAGCCAGGCAGTTACATTGGGATTCCAAAGGCTGAGAAAATGCGTTTCTTTCGGGCTGAAAAACACGTTTTGAAAAGTGTGCTGTTGCTTGCCCCATAAGTTACATGGGGGTGACCAAAGTTGCCAAAACGTGTTTATTTCTGCTGAAATACACGTTTTGAGAACTTCTGCACACTGGGGTTAAGGGCTGACTCAGTGGGCTCTTCTGAGCCAGGCAGTTACACTGTGATTTCAAAGGCTGAGAAAACGCGTTTATTTCGGGCTGAAAAACACGTTTTGAAAAGTGTGCTGTTGCTGCTGCATAATTTACATGGGGGTGGCCAAAGATGCCAAAACGTGTTTATTTCTGCTGAAAACACGTTTTGACAACTTCTGCACACTGGGGTTAAGGGCTGACTCAGGGGGCTCTTCTGAGCCAGGCAGTTACACTGGGATTCCAAAGGCTGAGAAAACGCGTTTATTTCGGGCTGAGAAACACGTTTTGAAAAGTGTGCTGTTGCTGCCCCATAAGTTACATGGGGGTGACCAAAGTTGCCAAAACGTGTTTATTTCAGCTGAAAACACGTTTTGACAACTTCTGCACACTAGGATTAACGGCTGACTCAGTGGGCTCTTCTGAGTCAGGCAGTTACACCGGGATTCCAAAGGCTGAGAAAACGCGTTTATTTCGGTCTGAAAAACACGTTTTGAAAAGTGTGCTGTTGCTGCACCATAAGTTACACGGGGGTGACCAAAGTTGCCAAAACGTGTTTTTTTCTGCTGAAAAACACGTTTTGACAAATTCTGCACACTGGGGTGAAGGGCTGACTCAGTGGGCTCTTCTGAGTCAGGCAGTTACACTGGGATTCCAAAGGTTGAGAAAACGAGTTTATTTCGGGCTGAAAAACACGTTTTGAAAATTGTGCTGTTGCTGCCACATATGTTGCATGGGGGTGACCAAAGTTGCCAAAACGTGTTTATTTCTGCTGAAAAACATGTTTTGACAACTTCTGCACACTAGGGTTAAGGGCTGACTCAGTGGGCTCTTCTGAGCCAGGCAGTTACACTGGAATTCCAAAGGATGAGAAAACGCGTTTATTTCGGGCTGAAAAACATGTTTTGAAAAGTGTGCTGTTGGTGCCCGATAAGTTGCATGGGGGTGACCAAAGTTGCCAAAACGTGTTTATTTCTGCTGAAAAACACGTTTTGACAACTTCTGCACACTGTGGTTAAGGGCTGACTCAGTGGGCTCTTCTGAGCCAGGCAGTTACACAGGGATTCCAAAGCCTGAGAAAACGTGTTTATTTCAGGCTGAAAAACACATTTTGAAAAGTGTGCTGTTGCTGCCCCATAAGTTAAATGGGGGTGACCAAAATTGCCAAAACGTGTTTATTTCTGCTGAAAAACACGTTTTGACAACTTCTGCACACTGGGGTAAGGGCTGACTCAGTGGGCTCTTCTGAGCCAGGCAGTTACACAGGGATTACAAAGGCTGAGAAAACGTGTTTATTTCAGGCTGAAAAACACATTTTGAAAAGTGTGCTGTTGCTGCCCCATAAGTTACATTGGGGTGACCAAAGTTGCCAAAACGTGTTTATTTCTGCTGTAAAACACGATTTGATAACGTCTGCACACTGGGGTAAGGGCTGACTCAGTGGGCTCTTCTGAGCCAGGCAGTTACTCTGGGATTCCAAAGGCTGAGAAAACGCGTTTATTTCGGGCTGAAAAACACGTTTTGAAAAGTGTGCTGTTGCTGCCCCATAAGTTACATGGGGGTGACTAAAGTTGCCAAAACATGTTTATTTCTGCTGAAAAACACGTTTTGACAACTTCTGCACACTGGAGTTAACGGCTGACTCAGTGGGCTCTTCTGAGCCAGGCAGTTACACCGGGATTCCAAAGGCTGAGAAAACGCGTTTATTTCGGGCTGAGAAACACGTTTTGAAAAGTGTGCTGTAGCTGCCCCGTAAGTTACATGGGGGTGAGCAAGGTTGCCAAAACGTGTTTATTTCTGCTGAAAAACACGTTTTGACAACTTCTGAACACTGGGGTTATGGGCTGACTCAGGGGGCTCTTCTGAGGCAGGCAGTTACACTGGGATTCCAAAGGCTGAGAAAACGCGTTACTTTCGGGCTGAAAAACACGTTTTGAAAAGTGTGCTGTTGCTGCCCCATAAGTTACATGGGGGTGACCAAAGTTGCCAAAATGTGTTTATTTCATCTGAAAAACATGTTTTGACAACTTCTGCACACAGGGGTTAAGGGCTGGCTCAGGGGTCTCTTCTGAGCCAGGCAGTTACACTGGGATTCCAAAGGCTGAGAAAATGCGTTTCTTTCGGGCTGAAAAACACGTTTTGAAAAGTGTGCTGTTGCTTGCCCCATAAGTTACATGGGGGTGACCAAAGTTGCCAAAACGTGTTTATTTCTGCTGAAAAACACGTTTTGAGAACTTCTGCACACTGGGGTTAAGGGCTGACTCAGTGGGCTCTTCTGAGCCAGGCGGTTACACTGGGATTCCAAAGGCTGAGAAAACGCGTTACTTTAGGGCTGAAAAACACGTTTTGAAAAGTGTGCTGTTGCTGCCCCATAAGTTACATGGGGGAGACCAAAGTTGCCAAAACGTGTTTATTTCTGCTGAAAACACGTTTTGACTACTTCTGCACACTGGGATTAACGGCTGACTCAGTGGGCTCTTCTGAGCCAGGCAGTTACACTGGGATTCCAAAGGCTGAGAAAACGCGTTTATTTCGGGCTGAAAAACATGTTTTGAAAAGTGTGCCGTTGCTGCTACATAAGTTACATGGGGGTGACCAATGTTGCCAAAACGTTTTTATTTCTGCTGAAAAACACCTTTTGACAACTTCTGCACACTGGGGTTAAGGGCTGACTCAGTGGGCTCTTCTGAGCCAGGCAGTTACACTGGGATTCCAAAGGCTGAGTAAACGCGTTTATTTCGGGCTGAAAAACACGTTTTGAAAAGTGTGCTGTTGCTGCCCCATAAGTTACATGGGGGTGACCAACGTTGCCAAAACGTGTTTATTTCTGCTGAAAAACACGTTTTGACAACTTTTGCACACTGGGGTTAAGGGCTGACTCAGTGCGCTCTTCTGAGCCAGGCAGTTACACTGGGATTCCAAAGGCTGAGAAAACGCGTTTATTTCGGGCTGAAAAACACGTTTTGAAAAGTGTGCTGTTGCTGCTACATAATTTACATGGGGGTGACCAATGTTGCCAAAACGTGTTTATTTCTGCTGAAAAACACGTTTTGACAACTTCTGCACATTAGGGTTAAGGGCTGACTCAGTGGGCTCTTCTGAGCCAGGCAGTTACACTGGAATTCCAAAGGATGAGAAAACGCGTTTATTTCGGGCTGAAAAACGTTTCGAAAAGTGTGCTGTTGGTGGCCCATAAGTTGCATGGGGGTGACCAAAGTTGCCAAAACGTGTTTATTTCTGCTGAAAAACACGTTTTGACAACTTCTGCACACTGTGGTTAAGGGCTGACTCAGTGGGCTCTTCTGAGCCAGGCAGTTACACAGGGATTCCAAAGGCTGAGAAAACGTGTTTATTTCAGGCTGAAAAACACATTTTGAAAAGTGTGCTGTTGCTGCCCCATAAGTTACATGGGGGTGACCAAAATTGCCAAAACGTGTTTATTTCTGCTGAAAAACACGTTTTGACAACTTCTGCACACTGGGGTAAGGGCTGACTCAGTGGGATCTTCTGAGCCAGGCAGTTACACAGGGATTCCAAAGGGTGAGAAAACGTGTTTATTTCAGGCTGAAAACACATTTTGAAAAGTGTGCTGTTGTTGCCCCATAAGTTACATTGGGGTGACCAAAGTTGCCAAAACGTGTTTATTTCTGCTGAAAAACACGATTTGATAATGTCTGCACACTGGGGTAAGGGCTGACTCAGTGGGCTCTTCTGAGCCAGGCAGTTACTCTGGGATTCCAAAGGCTGAGAAAACGCGTTTATTTCGGGCTGAAAAACACGTTTTGAAAAGTGTGCTGTTGCTGCCCCATAAGTTACACGGGGGTGACTAAAGTTGCCAAAACGTGTTTATTTCTGCTGAAAAACACGTTTTGACAACTTCTGCACACTGTAGTTAACGACTGACTCAGTGGGCTCTTCTGAGCCAGGCAGTTACACCGGGATTCCAAAGGCTGAGAAAACGCGTTTATTTCGGGCTGAGAAACATGTTTTGAAAAGAGTGCTGTAGCTGCCCCGTAAGTTACATGGGGGTGAGCAAGGTTGCCAAAACGTGTTTATTTCTGCTGAAAAACACGTTTTGACAACTTCTGAACACTGGGGTTATGGGCTGACTCAGGGGGCTCTTCTGAGGCAGGCAGTTACACTGGGATTCCAAAGGCTGAGAAAACGCGTTACTTTCGGGCTGAAAAACACGTTTTGAAAAGTGTGCTGTTGCTGCCCCATAAGTTACATGGGGGTGACCAAAGTTGCCAAAACGTGTTTATTTCAGCTGAAAACACGTTTTGACAACTTCTGCACACTAGGATTAACGGCTGACTCAGTGGGCTCTTCTGAGCCAGGCAGTTACACCGGGATTCCAAAGGCTGAGAAAACGCGTTTATTTCGGTCTGAAAAACACGTTTTGAAAAGTGTGCTGTTGCTGCACCATAAGTTACACGGGGGTGACCAAAGTTGCCAAAACGTGTTTATTTCTGCTGAAAAACACGTTTTGACAAATTCTGCACACTGGGGTGAAGGGCTGACTCAGTGGGCTCTTCTGAGTCAGGCAGTTACACTGGGATTCCAAAGGTTGAGAAAACGAGTTTATTTCGGGCTGAAAAACACGTTTTGAAAAGTGTGCTGTTGCTACCCCATAAGTTGCATGGGGGTGACCAAAGTTGCCAAAATGTGTTTATTTCTGCTGAAAACACGGTTTGACAACTTCTGCACACTGGGGTTAAGGGCTGACTCAGGGGGCTCTTCTGAGCCAGGCAGTTACACTGGGATTCCAAAGGCTGAGAAAACGCGTTTATTTCGGGCTGAGAAACACGTTTTGAAAAGTGTGCTGTTGCTGCCCCATAAGTTACATGGGGGTGTACAAAGTTGCCAATACGTGTTTATTTCTGCTGAAAAACACGTTTTGACAACTTCTGCACACTGGGGTTAAGGGCTGACTCAGTGGGCTCTTCTGAGCCACGCAATTACACTGGGATTCCAAAGGCTGAGAAAACGCATTTATTTCGGGCTGAAATACACGTTTTGAAAAGTGTGCTGTTGCTGCTACATAAGTTACATGGGGGTGACCAATGTTGCCAAAACGTGTTTATTTCTGCTGAAAAACACCTTTTGACAACTTCTGCACACTGGGGTTAAGGGCTGACTCAGTGGGCTCTTCTGAGCCAGGCAGTTACACTGGGATTCCAAAGGCTGAGAAAACGCGTTTATTTCGGGCTGAAAAACACGTTTTGAAAAGTGTGCTGTTGCTGCCCCATAAGTTACATGGGGGTGACCAACGTTGCCAAAACGTGTTTATTTCTGCTGAAAAACACGTTTTGACAACTTCTGCACACTGGGGTTAAGGGCTGACTCAGTGGGCTCTTCTTAGCCAGGCAGTTACACTGGGATTCCAAAGGCTGAGAAAACGCGTTTATTTCGGGCTGAAAAACACGTTTTGAAAAGTGTGCTGTTGCTGCTACATAATTTACATGGGGGTGACCAATGTTGCCAAAACGTGTTTATTTCTGCTGAAAAACACGTTTTGACAACTTCTGCACACTAGGGTTAAGGGCTGACTCAGTGGGCTCTTCTGAGCCAGGCAGTTACACTGGAATTCCAAAGGCTGAGAAAACGCGTTTATTTCGGGCTGAAAAACACGTTTTGAAAAGTGTGCTGTTGCTGCTACATAAGTTACATGGGGGTGACCAAAATTGCCAAAACGTGTTTATTTCTGCTGAAAAACACGTTTTGACAACTTCTGCACACTGGGGTAAGGGCTGACTCAGTGGGCTCTTCTGAGCCAGGCAGTTACACAGGGATTCCAAAGGCTGAGAAAACGTGTTTATTTCAGGCTGAAAAACACACTTTGAAAAGTGTGCTGTTGCTGCCCCATAAGTTACATGGGGGTGACCAAAGTTGCCAAAACGTGTTTATTTCTGCTGAAAAACACGTTTTAACAACGTCTGCACACTGGGGTAAGGGCTGACTCAGTGGGCTCTTCTGAGCCAGGCAGTTACTCTGGGATTCCAAAGGCTGAGAAAACGCGTTTATTTCGGGCTGAAAAACACGTTTTGAAAAGTGTGCTGATGCTGCCCCATAAGTTACATTGGGGAGACCAAATTTGCCAAAACGTGTTTATTTCTGCTGAAAACACGTTTTGACTACTTCTGCACACTGGGATTAACGGCTGACTCAGTGGGCTCTTCTGAGCCAGGCAGTTACACTGGAATTCCAAAGGATGAGAAAACGCATTTATTTCGGGCTGAAAAACATGATTTGAAAAGTGTGCTGTTGGTGCCCCATAAGTTGCATGGGGGTGACCAAAGTTGCCAAAACGTGTTTATTTCTGCTGAAAAACAGGTTTTGACAACTTCTGCACACTGTGGTTAAGGGCTGACTCAGTGGGCTCTTCTGAGCCAGGCAGTTACACAGGGATTCCAAAGGCTGAGAAAACGCGTTTATTTCATGCTGAAAAACACATTTTGAAAAGTGTGCTCTTGCTGCCCCATAAGTTACATGGGGGTGACCAAAATTGCCAAAACGTGTTTATTTCTGCTGAAAAACACGTTTTGACAACTTCTGCACACTGGGGTAAGGGCTGACTCAGTGGGCTCTTCTGAGCCAGGCAGTTACACAGGGATTCCAAAGGCTGAGAATACGTGTTTATTTCAGGCTGAAAAACACATTTTGAACAGTGTGCTGTTGCTGCCCCATAAGTTACATTGGGGTGGCCAAAGTTGACAAAACGTGTTTATTTCTGCTGAAAAACACGATTTGATAACGTCTGCACACTGGGGTAAGGGCTGACTCAGTGGGCTCTTCTGAGCCAGGCAGTTACTCTGGGATTCCAAAGGCTGAGAAAACGCGTTTATTTCGTGCTGAAAAACACGTTTTGAAAAGTGTGCTGTTGCTGCCCCATAAGTTACACGGGGGTGACTAAAGTTGCCAAAACGTGTTTATTTCTGCTGAAAAACACGTTTTGACAACTTCTGCACACTGGAGTTAACGGCTGACTCAGTGGGCTCTTCTGAGCCAGGCAGTTACACCGGGATTCCAAAGGCTGAGAAAACGCGTTTTTTTCGGGCTGAGAAACATGTTTTGAAAAGTGTGCTGTAGCTGCCCCGTAAGTTACATGGGGGTGAGCAAGGTTGCCAAAACGTGTTTATTTTTGCTGAAAAACACGTTTTGACAACTTCTGAACACTGGGGTTATGGGCTGACTCAGGGGGCTCTTCTGAGGCAGGCAGTTACACTGGGATTCCAAAGGCTGAGAAAACGCGTTACTTTCGGGCTGAAAAACACGTTATGAAAAGTGTGCTGTTGCTGCCCCATAAGTTACATGGGGGTGTCCAAATTTGCCAAAACGTGTTCATTTCTGCTGAAAAACACGTTTTGACAAGTTCTGCACACTGGGGTTAAGGGCTGACTCAGTGGGCTCTTCTGAGTCAGGCAGTTACACTGGGATTCCAAAGGTTGAGAAAACGAGTTTATTTCGGGCTGAAAAACACGTTTTGAAAATTGTGCTGTTGCTGCCCCATATGTTGCATGGGGGTGACCAAAGTTGCCAAAACGTGTTTATTTCTGCTGAAAAACATGTTTTGACAACTTCTGCACACTAGGGTTAAGGGCTGACTCAGTGGGCTCTTCTGAGCCAGGCAGTTACACTGGAATTCCAAAGGATGAGAAAACGCGTTTATTTCGGGCTGAAAAACATGTTTTGAAAAGTGTGCTGTTGGTGCCCCATAAGTTGCATGGGGGTGACCAAAGTTGCCAAAACGTGTTTATTTCTGCTGAAAAACACGTTTTGACAACTTCTGCACACTGTGCTTAAGGGCGGACTCAGTGGGCTCTTCTGAGCCAGGCAGTTACACAGGGATTCCAAAGGCTGAGAAAACGTGTTTATTTCAGGCTGAAAAACACATTTTGAAAAGTGTGCTGTTGCTGCCCCATAAGTTACATGGGGGTGACCAAAGTTGCCAAAATGTGTTTATTTCATCTGAAAAACATGTTTTGACAACTTCTGCACACAGGGGTTAAGGGCTGGCTCAGGGGTCTCTTCTGAGCCAGGCAGTTACACTGGGATTCCAAAGACTGAGAAAATGCGTTTCTTTCGGGCTGAAAAACACGTTTTGAAAAGTGTGCTGTTGCTTGCCCCATAAGTTACATGGGGGTGACCAAAGATGCCAAAACGTGTTTATTTCTGCTGAAAAACACGTTTTGAGAACTTCTGCACACTGGGGTTAAGGGCTGACTCAGTGGGCTCTTCTGAGCCAGGCGGTTACACTGGGATTCCAAAGGCTGAGAAAACGCGTTACTTTAGGGCTGAAAAACACGTTTTGAAAAGTGTGCTGTTGCTGCCCCATAAGTTACATGGGGGAGACCAAAGTTGCCAAAACGTGTTTATTTCTGCTGAAAACACATTTTGACTACTTCTGCACACTGGGATTAACAGCTGACTCAGTGGGCTCTTCTGAGCCAGGCAGTTACACCGGGATTCCAAAGGATGAGAAAACGCGTTTATTCCGGGCTGAAAAACACGTTTTGAAAAGTGTGCTCTTGCTGCCCCATAATTTACATGGGGGAGTCCAAATTTGCCAAAACGTGTTTATTTCTGCTGAAAAACACGTTTTGACAAGTTCTGCACACTGGGGTTAAGGGCTGACTCAGTGGGCTCTTCTGAGCCAGGCAGTTACACTGGGATTCCAAAGGCTGAGAAAACACGTTTATTTCGGGCTAAAAAACACGTTTTGAAAAGGGTGCTGTTGCTGCCCCAAAAGTTGCATGGGGGTGACCAAAGTTGCCAAAACGTGTTTATTTCTGCTGAAAAACACGTTTTGACAACTTCTGCACACTGTGGTTAAGGGCTGACTCAGTGGGCTCTTCTGAGCCAGGCAGTTACACAGGGATTCCAAAGGCTGAGAAAACGTGTTTATTTCAGGCTGAAAAACACATTTTGAAAAGTGTGCTGTTGCTGCCCCATAAGTTACATGGGGGTGACCAAAATTGCCAAAACGTGTTTATTTCTGCTGAAAAACACGATTTGATAACGTCTGCACACTGGGGTAAGGGCTGACTCAGTGGGCTCTTCTGAGCCAGGCAGTTACTCTGGGATTCCAAAGGCTGAGAAAACGCGTTTATTTCGGGCTGAAAAACACGTTTTGAAAAGTGTGCTGTTGCTGCTACATAATTTACATGGGGGTGACCAATGTTGCCAAAACGTGTTTATTTCTGCTGAAAAACACGTTTTGACAACTTCTGCACATTAGGGTTAAGGGCTGACTCAGTGGGCTCTTCTGAGCCAGGCAGTTACACTGGAATTCCAAAGGATTAGAAAACGCGTTTATTTCGGCCTGAAAAACATGTTTTGAAAAGTGTGCTGTTGGTGCCCCATAAGTTGCATGGGGGTGACCAAAGTTGCCAAAACGTGTTTATTTCTGCTGAAAAACACGTTTTGACAACTTCTGCACACTGTGGTTAAGGGCTGACTCAGTGGGCTCTTCTGAGCCAGGCAGTTACACAGGGATTCCAAAGGCTGAGAAAACGTGTTTATTTCAGGCTGAAAAACACATTTTGAAAAGTGTGCTGTTGCTGCCCCATAAGTTACATGGGGGTGACCAAAGTTGCCAAAACGTGTTTATTTCTGCTGAAAAACACGATTTGATAACGTCTGCACACTGGGGTAAGGGCTGACTCAGTGGGCTCTTCTGAGCCAGGCAGTTACTCTGGGATTCCAAAGGCTGAGAAAACGCGTTTATTTCGGGCTGAAAAACACGTTTTGAAAAGTGTGCTGTTGCTGCTACATAATTTACATGGGGGTGACCAATGTTGCCAAAACGTGTTTATTTCTGCTGAAAAACACGTTTTGACAACTTCTGCACATTAGGGTTAAGGGCTGACTCAGTGGGCTCTTCTGAGCCAGGCAGTTACACTGGAATTCCAAAGGATGAGAAAACGCGTTTATTTCGGGCTGAAAAACGTTTCGAAAAGTGTGCTGTTGGTGCCCCATAAGTTGCATGGGGGTGACCAAAGTTGCCAAAACGTGTTTATTTCTGCTGAAAAACACGTTTTGACAACTTCTGCACACTGTGGTTAAGGGCTGACTCAGTGGGCTCTTCTGAGCCAGGCAGTTACACAGGGATTCCAAAGGCTGAGAAAACGTGTTTATTTCAGGCTGAAAAACACATTTTGAAAAGTGTGCTGTTGCTGCCCCATAAGTTACATGGGGGTGACCAAAATTGCCAAAACGTGTTTATTTCTGCTGAAAAACACGTTTTGACAACTTCTGCACACTGGGGTAAGGGCTGACTCAGTGGGCTCTTCTGAGCCAGGCAGTTACACAGGGATTCCAAAGGGTGAGAAAACGTGTTTATTTCAGGCTGAAAAACACATTTTGAAAAGTGTGCTGTTGTTGCCCCATAAGTTACATTGGGGTGACCAAAGTTGCCAAAACGTGTTTATTTCTGCTGAAAAACACGATTTGATAATGTCTGCACACTGGGGTAAGGGCTGACTCAGTGGGCTCTTCTGAGCCAGGCAGTTACTCTGGGATTCCAAAGGCTGAGAAAACGCGTTTATTTCGGGCTGAAAAACACGTTTTGAAAAGTGTGCTGTTGCTGCCCCATAAGTTACACGGGGGTGACTAAAGTTGCCAGAACGTGTTTATTTCTGCTGAAAAACACGTTTTGACAACTTCTGCACACTGTAGTTAACGACTGACTCAGTGGGCTCTTCTGAGCCAGGCAGTTACACCGGGATTCCAAAGGCTGAGAAAACGCGTTTATTTCGGGCTGAGAAACATGTTTTGAAAAGTGTGCTGTAGCTGCCCCGTAAGTTACATGGGGGTGAGCAAGGTTGCCAAAACGTGTTTATTTCTGCTGAAAAACACGTTTTGACAACTTCTGAACACTGGGGTTATGGGCTGACTCAGGGGGCTCTTCTGAGGCAGGCAGTTACACTGGGATTCCAAAGGCTGAGAAAACGCGTTACTTTCGGGCTGAAAAACACGTTTTGAAAAGTGTGCTGTTGCTGCCCCATAAGTTACATGGGGGTGACCAAAGTTGCCAAAACGTGTTTATTTCAGCTGAAAACACGTTTTGACAACTTCTGCACACTAGGATTAACGGCTGACTCAGTGGGCTCTTCTGAGCCAGGCAGTTACACCGGGATTCCAAAGGCTGAGAAAACGCGTTTATTTCGGTCTGAAAAACACGTTTTGAAAAGTGTGCTGTTGCTGCACCATAAGTTACACGGGGGTGACCAAAGTTGCCAAAACGTGTTTATTTCTGCTGAAAAACACGTTTTGACAAATTCTGCACACTGGGGTGAAGGGCTGACTCAGTGGGCTCTTCTGAGTCAGGCAGTTACACTGGGATTCCAAAGGTTGAGAAAACGAGTTTATTTCGGGCTGAAAAACACGTTTTGAAAAGTGTGCTGTTGCTGCCCCATAAGTTGCATGGGGTTGACCAAAGTTGCCAAAACGTGTTTATTTCTGCTGAAATACATGTTTTGACAACTTCTGCACACTGGGGTTAAGGGCTGACTCAGTGGGCTCTTCTGAGCCAGGCAGTTACAATGGGATTCCAAAGGCTGAGAAAACGCGTTTATTTCGGGCTGAAAAACACGTTTTGAAAAGTGTGCTGTTGCTACCCCATAAGTTGCATGGGGGTGACCAAAGTTGCCAAAATGTGTTTATTTCTGCTGAAAAACACGATTTGATAACGTCTGCACACTGGGGTAAGGGCTGACTCAGTGGGCTCTTCTGAGCCAGGCAGTTACTCTGGGATTCCAAAGGCTGAGAAAACGCGTTTATTTCGGGCTGAAAAACACGTTTTGAAAAGTGTGCTGTTGCTGCCCCATAAGTTACACGGGGGTGACTAAAGTTGCCAAAACGTGTTTATTTCTGCTGAAAAACACGTTTTGACAACTTCTGCACACTGTAGTTAACGGCTGACTCAGTGGGCTCTTCTGAGCCAGGCAGTTACACCGGGATTCCAAAGGCTGAGAAAACGCGTTTATTTCGGGCTGAGAAACATGTTTTGAAAAGTGTGCTGTAGCTGCCCCGTAAGTTACATGGGGGTGAGCAAGGTTGCCAAAACGTGTTTATTTCTGCTGAAAAACACGTTTTGACAACTTCTGAACACTGGGGTTATGGGCTGACTCAGGGGGCTCTTCTGAGGCAGGCAGTTACACTGGGATTCCAAAGGCTGAGAAAACGCGTTACTTTCGGGCTGAAAAACACGTTTTGAAAAGTGTGCTGTTGCTGCCCCATAAGTTACATGGGAGTGACCAAAGTTGCCAAAATGTGTTTATTTCATCTGAAAAACATGTTTTGACAACTTCTGCACACAGGGATTAAGGGCTGGCTCAGGGGTCTCTTCTGAGCCAGGCAGTTACACTGGGATTCCAAAGGCTGAGAAAATGCGTTTCTTTCGGGCTGAAAAACACGTTTTGAAAAGTGTGCTGTTGCTTGCCCCATAAGTTACATGGGGGTGACCAAAGTTGCCAAAACGTGTTTATTTCTGCTGAAAAACACGTTTTGAGAACTTCTGCACACTGGGGTTAAGGGCTGACTCAGTGGGCTCTTCTGAGCCAGGCGGTTACACTGGGATTCCAAAGGCTGAGAAAACGCGTTTATTTCGGGCTGAAAAACACGTTTTGAAAAGTGTGCTGTTGCTACCCCATAAGTTGCATGAGGGTGACCAAAGTTGCCAAAATGTGTTTATTTCTGCTGAAAACACGGTTTGACAACTTCTGCACACTGGGGTTAAGGGCTGACTCAGGGGGCTCTTCTGAGCCAGGCAGTTACACTGGGATTCCAAAGGCTGAGAAAACGCGTTTATTTCGGGCTGAGAAACACGTTTTGAAAAGTGTGCTGTTGCTGCCCCATAAGTTACATGGGGGTGTACAAAGTTGCCAATACGTGTTTATTTCTGCTGAAAAACACGTTTTGACAACTTCTGCACACTGGGGTTAAGGGCTGACTCAGTGGGCTCTTCTGAGCCACGCAATTACACTGGGATTCCAAAGGCTGAGAAAACGCATTTATTTCGGGCTGAAATACACGTTTTGAAAAGTGTGCTGTTGCTGCTACATAAGTTACATGGGGGTGACCAATGTTGCCAAAACGTGTTTATTTCTGCTGAAAAACACCTTTTGACAACTTCTGCACACTGGGGTTAAGGGCTGACTCAGTGGGCTCTTCTGAGCCAGGCAGTTACACTGGGATTCCAAAGGCTGAGAAAACGCGTTTATTTCGGGCTGAAAAACACGTTTTGAAAAGTGTGCTGTTGCTGCCCCATAAGTTACATGGGGGTGACCAACGTTGCCAAAACGTGTTTATTTCTGCTGAAAAACACGTTTTGACAACTTCTGCACACTGGGGTTAAGGGCTGACTCAGTGGGCTCTTCTTAGCCAGGCAGTTACACTGGGATTCCAAAGGCTGAGAAAACGCGTTTATTTCGGGCTGAAAAACACGTTTTGAAAAGTGTGCTGTTGCTGCTACATAATTTACATGGGGGTGACCAATGTTGCCAAAACGTGTTTATTTCTGCTGAAAAACACGTTTTGACAACTTCTGCACACTAGGGTTAAGGGCTGACTCAGTGGGCTCTTCTGAGCCAGGCAGTTACACTGGAATTCCAAAGGCTGAGAAAACGCGTTTATTTCGGGCTGAAAAACACGTTTTGAAAAGTGTGCTGTTGCTGCCCCATAAGTTACATGGGGGTGACCAAAATTGCCAAAACGTGTTTATTTCTGCTGAAAAACACGTTTTGACAACTTCTGCACACTGGGGTAAGGGCTGACTCAGTGGGCTCTTCTGAGCCAGGCAGTTACACAGGGATTCCAAAGGCTGAGAAAACGTGTTTATTTCAGGCTGAAAAACACACTTTGAAAAGTGTGCTGTTGCTGCCCCATAAGTTACATGGGGGTGACCAAAGTTGCCAAAACGTGTTTATTTCTGCTGAAAAACACGTTTTAACAACGTCTGCACACTGGGGTAAGGGCTGACTCAGTGGGCTCTTCTGAGCCAGGCAGTTACTCTGGGATTCCAAAGGCTGAGAAAACGCGTTTATTTCGGGCTGAAAAACACGTTTTGAAAAGTGTGCTGATGCTGCCCCATAAGTTACATTGGGGAGACCAAATTTGCCAAAACGTGTTTATTTCTGCTGAAAACACGTTTTGACTACTTCTGCACACTGGGATTAACGGCTGACTCAGTGGGCTCTTCTGAGCCAGGCAGTTACACTGGAATTCCAAAGGATGAGAAAACGCATTTATTTCGGGCTGAAAAACATGATTTGAAAAGTGTGCTGTTGGTGCCCCATAAGTTGCATGGGGGTGACCAAAGTTGCCAAAACGTGTTTATTTCTGCTGAAAAACAGGTTTTGACAACTTCTGCACACTGTGGTTAAGGGCTGACTCAGTGGGCTCTTCTGAGCCAGGCAGTTACACAGGGATTCCAAAGGCTGAGAAAACGCGTTTATTTCATGCTGAAAAACACATTTTGAAAAGTGTGCTCTTGCTGCCCCATAAGTTACATGGGGGTGACCAAAATTGCCAAAACGTGTTTATTTCTGCTGAAAAACACGTTTTGACAACTTCTGCACACTGGGGTAAGGGCTGACTCAGTGGGCTCTTCTGAGCCAGGCAGTTACACAGGGATTCCAAAGGCTGAGAATACGTGTTTATTTCAGGCTGAAAAACACATTTTGAACAGTGTGCTGTTGCTGCCCCATAAGTTACATTGGGGTGGCCAAAGTTGACAAAACGTGTTTATTTCTGCTGAAAAACACGATTTGATAACGTCTGCACACTGGGGTAAGGGCTGACTCAGTGGGCTCTTCTGAGCCAGGCAGTTACTCTGGGATTCCAAAGGCTGAGAAAACGCGTTTTTTTCGGGCTGAGAAACATGTTTTGAAAAGTGTGCTGTAGCTGCCCCGTAAGTTACATGGGGGTGAGCAAGGTTGCCAAAACGTGTTTATTTTTGCTGAAAAACACGTTTTGACAACTTCTGAACACTGGGGTTATGGGCTGACTCAGGGGGCTCTTCTGAGGCAGGCAGTTACACTGGGATTCCAAAGGCTGAGAAAACGCGTTACTTTCGGGCTGAAAAACACGTTATGAAAAGTGTGCTGTTGCTGCCCCATAAGTTACATGGGGGTGTCCAAATTTGCCAAAACGTGTTTATTTCTGCTGAAAAACACGTTTTGACAAGTTCTGCACACTGGGGTTAAGGGCTGACTCAGTGGGCTCTTCTGAGTCAGGCAGTTACACTGGGATTCCAAAGGTTGAGAAAACGAGTTTATTTCGGGCTGAAAAACACGTTTTGAAAATTGTGCTGTTGCTGCCCCATATGTTGCATGGGGGTGACCAAAGTTGCCAAAACGTGTTTATTTCTGCTGAAAAACATGTTTTGACAACTTCTGCACACTAGGGTTAAGGGCTGACTCAGTGGGCTCTTCTGAGCCAGGCAGTTACACTGGAATTCCAAAGGATGAGAAAACGCGTTTATTTCGGGCTGAAAAACATGTTTTGAAAAGTGTGCTGTTGGTGCCCCATAAGTTGCATGGGGGTGACCAAAGTTGCCAAAACGTGTTTATTTCTGCTGAAAAACACGTTTTGACAACTTCTGCACACTGTGGTTAAGGGCTGACTCAGTGGGCTCTTCTGAGCCAGGCAGTTACACAGGGATTCCAAAGGCTGAGAAAACGTGTTTATTTCAGGCTGAAAAACACATTTTGAAAAGTGTGCTGTTGCTGCCCCATAAGTTACATGGGGGTGACCAAAGTTGCCAAAATGTGTTTATTTCATCTGAAAAACATGTTTTGACAACTTCTGCACACAGGGGTTAAGGGCTGGCTCAGGGGTCTCTTCTGAGCCAGGCAGTTACACTGGGATTCCAAAGGCTGAGAAAATGCGTTTCTTTCGGGCTGAAAAACACGTTTTGAAAAGTGTGCTGTTGCTTGCCCCATAAGTTACATGGGGGTGACCAAAGATGCCAAAACGTGTTTATTTCTGCTGAAAAACACGTTTTGAGAACTTCTGCACACTGGGGTTAAGGGCTGACTCAGTGGGCTCTTCTGAGCCAGGCGGTTACACTGGGATTCCAAAGGCTGAGAAAACGCGTTACTTTAGGGCTGAAAAACACGTTTTGAAAAGTGTGCTGTTGCTGCCCCATAAGTTACATGGGGGAGACCAAAGTTGCCAAAACGTGTTTATTTCTGCTGAAAACACATTTTGACTACTTCTGCACACTGGGATTAACAGCTGACTCAGTGGGCTCTTCTGAGCCAGGCAGTTACACTGGGATTCCAAAGGCTGAGAAAACACGTTTATTTCGGGCTAAAAAACACGTTTTGAAAAGGGTGCTGTTGCTGCCCCAAAAGTTGCATGGGGGTGACCAAAGTTGCCAAAACGTGTTTATTTCTGCTGAAAAACACGTTTTGACAACTTCTGCACACTGTGGTTAAGGGCTGACTCAGTGGGCTCTTCTGAGCCAGGCAGTTACACAGGGATTCCAAAGGCTGAGAAAACGTGTTTATTTCAGGCTGAAAAACACATTTTGAAAAGTGTGCTGTTGCTGCCCCATAAGTTACATGGGGGTGACCAAAATTGCCAAAACGTGTTTATTTCTGCTGAAAAACACGTTTTGACAACTTCTGCACACTGGGGTAAGGGCTGACTCAGTGGGCTCTTTGAGCCAGGCAGTTACACAGGGATTCCAAAGGGTGAGAAAACGTGTTTATTTCAGGCTGAAAAACACATTTTGAAAAGTGTGCTGTTGTTGCCCCATAAGTTACATTGGGGTGACCAAAGTTGCCAAAACGTGTTTATTTCTGCTGAAAAACACGATTTGATAACGTCTGCACACTGGGGTAAGGGCTGACTCAGTGGGCTCTTCTGAGCCAGGCAGTTACTCTGGGATTCCAAAGGCTGAGAAAACGCGTTTATTTCGGGCTGAAAAACACGTTTTGAAAAGTGTGCTGTTGCTGCTACATAATTTACATGGGGGTGACCAATGTTGCCAAAACGTGTTTATTTCTGCTGAAAAACACGTTTTGACAACTTCTGCACATTAGGGTTAAGGGCTGACTCAGTGGGCTCTTCTGAGCCAGGCAGTTACACTGGAATTCCAAAGGATGAGAAAACGCGTTTATTTCGGCCTGAAAAACATGTTTTGAAAAGTGTGCTGTTGGTGCCCCATAAGTTGCATGGGGGTGACCAAAGTTGCCAAAACGTGTTTATTTCTGCTGAAAAACACGTTTTGACAACTTCTGCACACTGTGGTTAAGGGCTGACTCAGTGGGCTCTTCTGAGCCAGGCAGTTACACAGGGATTCCAAAGGCTGAGAAAACGTGTTTATTTCAGGCTGAAAAACACATTTTGAAAAGTGTGCTGTTGCTGCCCCATAAGTTACATGGGGGTGACCAAAGTTGCCAAAACGTGTTTATTTCTGCTGAAAAACACGATTTGATAACGTCTGCACACTGGGGTAAGGGCTGACTCAGTGGGCTCTTCTGAGCCAGGCAGTTACTCTGGGATTCCAAAGGCTGAGAAAACGCGTTTATTTCGGGCTGAAAAACACGTTTTGAAAAGTGTGCTGTTGCTGCTACATAATTTACATGGGGGTGACCAATGTTGCCAAAACGTGTTTATTTCTGCTGAAAAACACGTTTTGACAACTTCTGCACATTAGGGTTAAGGGCTGACTCAGTGGGCTCTTCTGAGCCAGGCAGTTACACTGGAATTCCAAAGGATGAGAAAACGCGTTTATTTCGGGCTGAAAAACGTTTCGAAAAGTGTGCTGTTGGTGCCCCATAAGTTGCATGGGGGTGACCAAAGTTGCCAAAACGTGTTTATTTCTGCTGAAAAACACGTTTTGACAACTTCTGCACACTGTGGTTAAGGGCTGACTCAGTGGGCTCTTCTGAGCCAGGCAGTTACACAGGGATTCCAAAGGCTGAGAAAACGTGTTTATTTCAGGCTGAAAAACACATTTTGAAAAGTGTGCTGTTGCTGCCCCATAAGTTACATGGGGGTGACCAAAATTGCCAAAACGTGTTTATTTCTGCTGAAAAACACGTTTTGACAACTTCTGCACACTGGGGTAAGGGCTGACTCAGTGGGCTCTTCTGAGCCAGGCAGTTACACAGGGATTCCAAAGGGTGAGAAAACGTGTTTATTTCAGGCTGAAAAACACATTTTGAAAAGTGTGCTGTTGTTGCCCCATAAGTTACATTGGGGTGACCAAAGTTGCCAAAACGTGTTTATTTCTGCTGAAAAACACGATTTGATAATGTCTGCACACTGGGGTAAGGGCTGACTCAGTGGGCTCTTCTGAGCCAGGCAGTTACTCTGGGATTCCAAAGGCTGAGAAAACGCGTTTATTTCGGGCTGAAAAACACGTTTTGAAAAGTGTGCTGTTGCTGCCCCATAAGTTACACGGGGGTGACTAAAGTTGCCAGAACGTGTTTATTTCTGCTGAAAAACACGTTTTGACAACTTCTGCACACTGTAGTTAACGACTGACTCAGTGGGCTCTTCTGAGCCAGGCAGTTACACCGGGATTCCAAAGGCTGAGAAAACGCGTTTATTTCGGGCTGAGAAACATGTTTTGAAAAGTGTGCTGTAGCTGCCCCGTAAGTTACATGGGGGTGAGCAAGGTTGCCAAAACGTGTTTATTTCTGCTGAAAAACACGTTTTGACAACTTCTGAACACTGGGGTTATGGGCTGACTCAGGGGGCTCTTCTGAGGCAGGCAGTTACACTGGGATTCCAAAGGCTGAGAAAACGCGTTACTTTCGGGCTGAAAAACACGTTTTGAAAAGTGTGCTGTTGCTGCCCCATAAGTTACATGGGGGTGACCAAAGTTGCCAAAACGTGTTTATTTCAGCTGAAAACACGTTTTGACAACTTCTGCACACTAGGATTAACGGCTGACTCAGTGGGCTCTTCTGAGCCAGGCAGTTACACCGGGATTCCAAAGGCTGAGAAAACGCGTTTATTTCGGTCTGAAAAACACGTTTTGAAAAGTGTGCTGTTGCTGCACCATAAGTTACACGGGGGTGACCAAAGTTGCCAAAACGTGTTTATTTCTGCTGAAAAACACGTTTTGACAAATTCTGCACACTGGGGTGAAGGGCTGACTCAGTGGGCTCTTCTGAGTCAGGCAGTTACACTGGGATTCCAAAGGTTGAGAAAACGAGTTTATTTCGGGCTGAAAAACACGTTTTGAAAAGTGTGCTGTTGCTGCCCCATAAGTTGCATGGGGTTGACCAAAGTTGCCAAAACGTGTTTATTTCTGCTGAAATACATGTTTTGACAACTTCTGCACACTGGGGTTAAGGGCTGACTCAGTGGGCTCTTCTGAGCCAGGCAGTTACAATGGGATTCCAAAGGCTGAGAAAACGCGTTTATTTCGGGCTGAAAAACACGTTTTGAAAAGTGTGCTGTTGCTACCCCATAAGTTGCATGGGGGTGACCAAAGTTGCCAAAATGTGTTTATTTCTGCTGAAAAACACGATTTGATAACGTCTGCACACTGGGGTAAGGGCTGACTCAGTGGGCTCTTCTGAGCCAGGCAGTTACTCTGGGATTCCAAAGGCTGAGAAAACGCGTTTATTTCGGGCTGAAAAACACGTTTTGAAAAGTGTGCTGTTGCTGCCCCATAAGTTACACGGGGGTGACTAAAGTTGCCAAAACGTGTTTATTTCTGCTGAAAAACACGTTTTGACAACTTCTGCACACTGTAGTTAACGGCTGACTCAGTGGGCTCTTCTGAGCCAGGCAGTTACACCGGGATTCCAAAGGCTGAGAAAACGCGTTTATTTCGGGCTGAGAAACATGTTTTGAAAAGTGTGCTGTAGCTGCCCCGTAAGTTACATGGGGGTGAGCAAGGTTGCCAAAACGTGTTTATTTCTGCTGAAAAACACGTTTTGACAACTTCTGAACACTGGGGTTATGGGCTGACTCAGGGGGCTCTTCTGAGGCAGGCAGTTACACTGGGATTCCAAAGGCTGAGAAAACGCGTTACTTTCGGGCTGAAAAACACGTTTTGAAAAGTGTGCTGTTGCTGCCCCATAAGTTACATGGGAGTGACCAAAGTTGCCAAAATGTGTTTATTTCATCTGAAAAACATGTTTTGACAACTTCTGCACACAGGGATTAAGGGCTGGCTCAGGGGTCTCTTCTGAGCCAGGCAGTTACACTGGGATTCCAAAGGCTGAGAAAATGCGTTTCTTTCGGGCTGAAAAACACGTTTTGAAAAGTGTGCTGTTGCTTGCCCCATAAGTTACATGGGGGTGACCAAAGTTGCCAAAACGTGTTTATTTCTGCTGAAAAACACGTTTTGAGAACTTCTGCACACTGGGGTTAAGGGCTGACTCAGTGGGCTCTTCTGAGCCAGGCGGTTACACTGGGATTCCAAAGGCTGAGAAAACGCGTTTATTTCGGGCTGAAAAACACGTTTTGAAAAGTGTGCTGTTGCTACCCCATAAGTTGCATGAGGGTGACCAAAGTTGCCAAAATGTGTTTATTTCTGCTGAAAACACGGTTTGACAACTTCTGCACACTGGGGTTAAGGGCTGACTCAGGGGGCTCTTCTGAGCCAGGCAGTTACACTGGGATTCCAAAGGCTGAGAAAACGCGTTTATTTCGGGCTGAGAAACACGTTTTGAAAAGTGTGCTGTTGCTGCCCCATAAGTTACATGGGGGTGTACAAAGTTGCCAATACGTGTTTATTTCTGCTGAAAAACACGTTTTGACAACTTCTGCACACTGGGGTTAAGGGCTGACTCAGTGGGCTCTTCTGAGCCACGCAATTACACTGGGATTCCAAAGGCTGAGAAAACGCATTTATTTCGGGCTGAAATACACGTTTTGAAAAGTGTGCTGTTGCTGCTACATAAGTTACATGGGGGTGACCAATGTTGCCAAAACGTGTTTATTTCTGCTGAAAAACACCTTTTGACAACTTCTGCACACTGGGGTTAAGGGCTGACTCAGTGGGCTCTTCTGAGCCAGGCAGTTACACTGGGATTCCAAAGGCTGAGAAAACGCGTTTATTTCGGGCTGAAAAACACGTTTTGAAAAGTGTGCTGTTGCTGCCCCATAAGTTACATGGGGGTGACCAACGTTGCCAAAACGTGTTTATTTCTGCTGAAAAACACGTTTTGACAACTTCTGCACACTGGGGTTAAGGGCTGACTCAGTGGGCTCTTCTTAGCCAGGCAGTTACACTGGGATTCCAAAGGCTGAGAAAACGCGTTTATTTCGGGCTGAAAAACACGTTTTGAAAAGTGTGCTGTTGCTGCTACATAATTTACATGGGGGTGACCAATGTTGCCAAAACGTGTTTATTTCTGCTGAAAAACACGTTTTGACAACTTCTGCACACTAGGGTTAAGGGCTGACTCAGTGGGCTCTTCTGAGCCAGGCAGTTACACTGGAATTCCAAAGGCTGAGAAAACGCGTTTATTTCGGGCTGAAAAACACGTTTTGAAAAGTGTGCTGTTGCTGCCCCATAAGTTACATGGGGGTGACCAAAATTGCCAAAACGTGTTTATTTCTGCTGAAAAACACGTTTTGACAACTTCTGCACACTGGGGTAAGGGCTGACTCAGTGGGCTCTTCTGAGCCAGGCAGTTACACAGGGATTCCAAAGGCTGAGAAAACGTGTTTATTTCAGGCTGAAAAACACACTTTGAAAAGTGTGCTGTTGCTGCCCCATAAGTTACATGGGGGTGACCAAAGTTGCCAAAACGTGTTTATTTCTGCTGAAAAACACGTTTTAACAACGTCTGCACACTGGGGTAAGGGCTGACTCAGTGGGCTCTTCTGAGCCAGGCAGTTACTCTGGGATTCCAAAGGCTGAGAAAACGCGTTTATTTCGGGCTGAAAAACACGTTTTGAAAAGTGTGCTGATGCTGCCCCATAAGTTACATTGGGGAGACCAAATTTGCCAAAACGTGTTTATTTCTGCTGAAAACACGTTTTGACTACTTCTGCACACTGGGATTAACGGCTGACTCAGTGGGCTCTTCTGAGCCAGGCAGTTACACTGGAATTCCAAAGGATGAGAAAACGCATTTATTTCGGGCTGAAAAACATGATTTGAAAAGTGTGCTGTTGGTGCCCCATAAGTTGCATGGGGGTGACCAAAGTTGCCAAAACGTGTTTATTTCTGCTGAAAAACAGGTTTTGACAACTTCTGCACACTGTGGTTAAGGGCTGACTCAGTGGGCTCTTCTGAGCCAGGCAGTTACACAGGGATTCCAAAGGCTGAGAAAACGCGTTTATTTCATGCTGAAAAACACATTTTGAAAAGTGTGCTCTTGCTGCCCCATAAGTTACATGGGGGTGACCAAAATTTCCAAAACGTGTTTATTTCTGCTGAAAAACACGTTTTGACAACTTCTGCACACTGGGGTAAGGGCTGACTCAGTGGGCTCTTCTGAGCCAGGCAGTTACACAGGGATTCCAAAGGCTGAGAATACGTGTTTATTTCAGGCTGAAAAACACATTTTGAACAGTGTGCTGTTGCTGCCCCATAAGTTACATTGGGGTGGCCAAAGTTGACAAAACGTGTTTATTTCTGCTGAAAAACACGATTTGATAACGTCTGCACACTGGGGTAAGGGCTGACTCAGTGGGCTCTTCTGAGCCAGGCAGTTACTCTGGGATTCCAAAGGCTGAGAAAACGCGTTTTTTTCGGGCTGAGAAACATGTTTTGAAAAGTGTGCTGTAGCTGCCCCGTAAGTTACATGGGGGTGAGCAAGGTTGCCAAAACGTGTTTATTTTTGCTGAAAAACACGTTTTGACAACTTCTGAACACTGGGGTTATGGGCTGACTCAGGGGGCTCTTCTGAGGCAGGCAGTTACACTGGGATTCCAAAGGCTGAGAAAACGCGTTACTTTCGGGCTGAAAAACACGTTATGAAAAGTGTGCTGTTGCTGCCCCATAAGTTACATGGGGGTGTCCAAATTTGCCAAAACGTGTTTATTTCTGCTGAAAAACACGTTTTGACAAGTTCTGCACACTGGGGTTAAGGGCTGACTCAGTGGGCTCTTCTGAGTCAGGCAGTTACACTGGGATTCCAAAGGTTGAGAAAACGAGTTTATTTCGGGCTGAAAAACACGTTTTGAAAATTGTGCTGTTGCTGCCCCATATGTTGCATGGGGGTGACCAAAGTTGCCAAAACGTGTTTATTTCTGCTGAAAAACATGTTTTGACAACTTCTGCACACTAGGGTTAAGGGCTGACTCAGTGGGCTCTTCTGAGCCAGGCAGTTACACTGGAATTCCAAAGGATGAGAAAACGCGTTTATTTCGGGCTGAAAAACATGTTTTGAAAAGTGTGCTGTTGGTGCCCCATAAGTTGCATGGGGGTGACCAAAGTTGCCAAAACGTGTTTATTTCTGCTGAAAAACACGTTTTGACAACTTCTGCACACTGTGGTTAAGGGCTGACTCAGTGGGCTCTTCTGAGCCAGGCAGTTACACAGGGATTCCAAAGGCTGAGAAAACGTGTTTATTTCAGGCTGAAAAACACATTTTGAAAAGTGTGCTGTTGCTGCCCCATAAGTTACATGGGGGTGACCAAAGTTGCCAAAATGTGTTTATTTCATCTGAAAAACATGTTTTGACAACTTCTGCACACAGGGGTTAAGGGCTGGCTCAGGGGTCTCTTCTGAGCCAGGCAGTTACACTGGGATTCCAAAGGCTGAGAAAATGCGTTTCTTTCGGGCTGAAAAACACGTTTTGAAAAGTGTGCTGTTGCTTGCCCCATAAGTTACATGGGGGTGACCAAAGATGCCAAAACGTGTTTATTTCTGCTGAAAAACACGTTTTGAGAACTTCTGCACACTGGGGTTAAGGGCTGACTCAGTGGGCTCTTCTGAGCCAGGCGGTTACACTGGGATTCCAAAGGCTGAGAAAACGCGTTACTTTAGGGCTGAAAAACACGTTTTGAAAAGTGTGCTGTTGCTGCCCCATAAGTTACATGGGGGAGACCAAAGTTGCCAAAACGTGTTTATTTCTGCTGAAAACACATTTTGACTACTTCTGCACACTGGGATTAACAGCTGACTCAGTGGGCTCTTCTGAGCCAGGCAGTTACACTGGGATTCCAAAGGCTGAGAAAACACGTTTATTTCGGGCTAAAAAACACGTTTTGAAAAGGGTGCTGTTGCTGCCCCAAAAGTTGCATGGGGGTGACCAAAGTTGCCAAAACGTGTTTATTTCTGCTGAAAAACACGTTTTGACAACTTCTGCACACTGTGGTTAAGGGCTGACTCAGTGGGCTCTTCTGAGCCAGGCAGTTACACAGGGATTCCAAAGGCTGAGAAAACGTGTTTATTTCAGGCTGAAAAACACATTTTGAAAAGTGTGCTGTTGCTGCCCCATAAGTTACATGGGGGTGACCAAAATTGCCAAAACGTGTTTATTTCTGCTGAAAAACACGTTTTGACAACTTCTGCACACTGGGGTAAGGGCTGACTCAGTGGGCTCTTTGAGCCAGGCAGTTACACAGGGATTCCAAAGGGTGAGAAAACGTGTTTATTTCAGGCTGAAAAACACATTTTGAAAAGTGTGCTGTTGTTGCCCCATAAGTTACATTGGGGTGACCAAAGTTGCCAAAACGTGTTTATTTCTGCTGAAAAACACGATTTGATAACGTCTGCACACTGGGGTAAGGGCTGACTCAGTGGGCTCTTCTGAGCCAGGCAGTTACTCTGGGATTCCAAAGGCTGAGAAAACGCGTTTATTTCGGGCTGAAAAACACGTTTTGAAAAGTGTGCTGTTGCTGCTACATAATTTACATGGGGGTGACCAATGTTGCCAAAACGTGTTTATTTCTGCTGAAAAACACGTTTTGACAACTTCTGCACATTAGGGTTAAGGGCTGACTCAGTGGGCTCTTCTGAGCCAGGCAGTTACACTGGAATTCCAAAGGATGAGAAAACGCGTTTATTTCGGCCTGAAAAACATGTTTTGAAAAGTGTGCTGTTGGTGCCCCATAAGTTGCATGGGGGTGACCAAAGTTGCCAAAACGTGTTTATTTCTGCTGAAAAACACGTTTTGACAACTTCTGCACACTGTGGTTAAGGGCTGACTCAGTGGGCTCTTCTGAGCCAGGCAGTTACACAGGGATTCCAAAGGCTGAGAAAACGTGTTTATTTCAGGCTGAAAAACACATTTTGAAAAGTGTGCTGTTGCTGCCCCATAAGTTACATGGGGGTGACCAAAGTTGCCAAAACGTGTTTATTTCTGCTGAAAAACACGATTTGATAACGTCTGCACACTGGGGTAAGGGCTGACTCAGTGGGCTCTTCTGAGCCAGGCAGTTACTCTGGGATTCCAAAGGCTGAGAAAACGCGTTTATTTCGGGCTGAAAAACACGTTTTGAAAAGTGTGCTGTTGCTGCTACATAATTTACATGGGGGTGACCAATGTTGCCAAAACGTGTTTATTTCTGCTGAAAAACACGTTTTGACAACTTCTGCACATTAGGGTTAAGGGCTGACTCAGTGGGCTCTTCTGAGCCAGGCAGTTACACTGGAATTCCAAAGGATGAGAAAACGCGTTTATTTCGGGCTGAAAAACGTTTCGAAAAGTGTGCTGTTGGTGCCCCATAAGTTGCATGGGGGTGACCAAAGTTGCCAAAACGTGTTTATTTCTGCTGAAAAACACGTTTTGACAACTTCTGCACACTGTGGTTAAGGGCTGACTCAGTGGGCTCTTCTGAGCCAGGCAGTTACACAGGGATTCCAAAGGCTGAGAAAACGTGTTTATTTCAGGCTGAAAAACACATTTTGAAAAGTGTGCTGTTGCTGCCCCATAAGTTACATGGGGGTGACCAAAATTGCCAAAACGTGTTTATTTCTGCTGAAAAACACGTTTTGACAACTTCTGCACACTGGGGTAAGGGCTGACTCAGTGGGCTCTTCTGAGCCAGGCAGTTACACAGGGATTCCAAAGGGTGAGAAAACGTGTTTATTTCAGGCTGAAAAACACATTTTGAAAAGTGTGCTGTTGTTGCCCCATAAGTTACATTGGGGTGACCAAAGTTGCCAAAACGTGTTTATTTCTGCTGAAAAACACGATTTGATAATGTCTGCACACTGGGGTAAGGGCTGACTCAGTGGGCTCTTCTGAGCCAGGCAGTTACTCTGGGATTCCAAAGGCTGAGAAAACGCGTTTATTTCGGGCTGAAAAACACGTCTTGAAAAGTGTGCTGTTGCTGCCCCATAAGTTACACGGGGGTGACTAAAGTTGCCAGAACGTGTTTATTTCTGCTGAAAAACACGTTTTGACAACTTCTGCACACTGTAGTTAACGACTGACTCAGTGGGCTCTTCTGAGCCAGGCAGTTACACCGGGATTCCAAAGGCTGAGAAAACGCGTTTATTTCGGGCTGAGAAACATGTTTTGAAAAGTGTGCTGTAGCTGCCCCGTAAGTTACATGGGGGTGAGCAAGGTTGCCAAAACGTGTTTATTTCTGCTGAAAAACACGTTTTGACAACTTCTGAACACTGGGGTTATGGGCTGACTCAGGGGGCTCTTCTGAGGCAGGCAGTTACACTGGGATTCCAAAGGCTGAGAAAACGCGTTACTTTCGGGCTGAAAAACACGTTTTGAAAAGTGTGCTGTTGCTGCCCCATAAGTTACATGGGGGTGACCAAAGTTGCCAAAACGTGTTTATTTCAGCTGAAAACACGTTTTGACAACTTCTGCACACTAGGATTAACGGCTGACTCAGTGGGCTCTTCTGAGCCAGGCAGTTACACCGGGATTCCAAAGGCTGAGAAAACGCGTTTATTTCGGTCTGAAAAACACGTTTTGAAAAGTGTGCTGTTGCTGCACCATAAGTTACACGGGGGTGACCAAAGTTGCCAAAACGTGTTTATTTCTGCTGAAAAACACGTTTTGACAAATTCTGCACACTGGGGTGAAGGGCTGACTCAGTGGGCTCTTCTGAGTCAGGCAGTTACACTGGGATTCCAAAGGTTGAGAAAACGAGTTTATTTCGGGCTGAAAAACACGTTTTGAAAAGTGTGCTGTTGCTGCCCCATAAGTTGCATGGGGTTGACCAAAGTTGCCAAAACGTGTTTATTTCTGCTGAAATACATGTTTTGACAACTTCTGCACACTGGGGTTAAGGGCTGACTCAGTGGGCTCTTCTGAGCCAGGCAGTTACAATGGGATTCCAAAGGCTGAGAAAACGCGTTTATTTCGGGCTGAAAAACACGTTTTGAAAAGTGTGCTGTTGCTACCCCATAAGTTGCATGGGGGTGACCAAAGTTGCCAAAATGTGTTTATTTCTGCTGAAAAACACGATTTGATAACGTCTGCACACTGGGGTAAGGGCTGACTCAGTGGGCTCTTCTGAGCCAGGCAGTTACTCTGGGATTCCAAAGGCTGAGAAAACGCGTTTATTTCGGGCTGAAAAACACGTTTTGAAAAGTGTGCTGTTGCTGCCCCATAAGTTACACGGGGGTGACTAAAGTTGCCAAAACGTGTTTATTTCTGCTGAAAAACACGTTTTGACAACTTCTGCACACTGTAGTTAACGGCTGACTCAGTGGGCTCTTCTGAGCCAGGCAGTTACACCGGGATTCCAAAGGCTGAGAAAACGCGTTTATTTCGGGCTGAGAAACATGTTTTGAAAAGTGTGCTGTAGCTGCCCCGTAAGTTACATGGGGGTGAGCAAGGTTGCCAAAACGTGTTTATTTCTGCTGAAAAACACGTTTTGACAACTTCTGAACACTGGGGTTATGGGCTGACTCAGGGGGCTCTTCTGAGGCAGGCAGTTACACTGGGATTCCAAAGGCTGAGAAAACGCGTTACTTTCGGGCTGAAAAACACGTTTTGAAAAGTGTGCTGTTGCTGCCCCATAAGTTACATGGGAGTGACCAAAGTTGCCAAAATGTGTTTATTTCATCTGAAAAACATGTTTTGACAACTTCTGCACACAGGGATTAAGGGCTGGCTCAGGGGTCTCTTCTGAGCCAGGCAGTTACACTGGGATTCCAAAGGCTTAGAAAATGCGTTTCTTTCGGGCTGAAAAACACGTTTTGAAAAGTGTGCTGTTGCTTGCCCCATAAGTTACATGGGGGTGACCAAAGTTGCCAAAACGTGTTTATTTCTGCTGAAAAACACGTTTTGAGAACTTCTGCACACTGGGGTTAAGGGCTGACTCAGTGGGCTCTTCTGAGCCAGGCGGTTACACTGGGATTCCAAAGGCTGAGAAAACGCGTTTATTTCGGGCTGAAAAAAACGTTTTGAAAAGTGTGCTGTTGCTACCCCATAAGTTGCATGAGGGTGACCAAAGTTGCCAAAATGTGTTTATTTCTGCTGAAAACACGGTTTGACAACTTCTGCACACTGGGGTTAAGGGCTGACTCAGTGGGCTCTTCTGAGCCAGGCAGTTACACTGGGATTCCAAAGGCTGAGAAAACGCGTTTATTTCGGGCTGAAAAACACGTTTTGAAAAGTGTGCTGTTGCTGCCCCATAAGTTACATGGGGGTGACCAACGTTGCCAAAACGTGTTTATTTCTGCTGAAAAACACGTTTTGACAACTTCTGCACACTGGGGTTAAGGGCTGACTCAGTGGGCTCTTCTTAGCCAGGCAGTTACACTGGGATTCCAAAGGCTGAGAAAACGCGTTTATTTCGGGCTGAAAAACACGTTTTGAAAAGTGTGCTGTTGCTGCCCCATAAGTTACACGGGGGTGACCAAAGTTGCCAAAACGTGTTTATTTCTGCTGAAAAACACGTTTTGACAAATTCTGCACACTGGGGTGAAGGGCTGACTCAGTGGGCTCTTCTGAGTCAGGCAGTTACACTGGGATTCCAAAGGTTGAGAAAACGAGTTTATTTCGGGCTGAAAAACACGTTTTGAAAAGTGTGCTGTTGCTACCCCATAAGTTGCATGGGGGTGACCAAAGTTGCCAAAATGTGTTTATTTCTGCTGAAAACACGGTTTGACAACTTCTGCACACTGGGGTTAAGGGCTGACTCAGGGGGCTCTTCTGAGCCAGGCAGTTACACTGGGATTCCAAAGGCTGAGAAAACGCGTTTATTTCGGGCTGAGAAACACGTTTTGAAAAGTGTGCTGTTGCTGCCCCATAAGTTACATGGGGGTGTACAAAGTTGCCAATACGTGTTTATTTCTGCTGAAAAACACGTTTTGACAACTTCTGCACACTGGGGTTAAGGGCTGACTCAGTGGGCTCTTCTGAGCCACGCAATTACACTGGGATTCCAAAGGCTGAGAAAACGCATTTATTTCGGGCTGAAATACACGTTTTGAAAAGTGTGCTGTTGCTGCTACATAAGTTACATGGGGGTGACCAATGTTGCCAAAACGTGTTTATTTCTGCTGAAAAACACCTTTTGACAACTTCTGCACACTGGGGTTAAGGGCTGACTCAGTGGGCTCTTCTGAGCCAGGCAGTTACACTGGGATTCCAAAGGCTGAGAAAACGCGTTTATTTCGGGCTGAAAAACACGTTTTGAAAAGTGTGCTGTTGCTGCCCCATAAGTTACATGGGGGTGACCAACGTTGCCAAAACGTGTTTATTTCTGCTGAAAAACACGTTTTGACAACTTCTGCACACTGGGGTTAAGGGCTGACTCAGTGGGCTCTTCTTAGCCAGGCAGTTACACTGGGATTCCAAAGGCTGAGAAAACGCGTTTATTTCGGGCTGAAAAACACGTTTTGAAAAGTGTGCTGTTGCTTGCCCCATAAGTTACATGGGGGTGACCAAAGATGCCAAAACGTGTTTATTTCTGCTGAAAAACACGTTTTGAGAACTTCTGCACACTGGGGTTAAGGGCTGACTCAGTGGGCTCTTCTGAGCCAGGCGATTACACTGGGATTCCAAAGGCTGAGAAAACGCGTTACTTTAGGGCTGAAAAACACGTTTTGAAAAGTGTGCTGTTGCTGCCCCATAAGTTACATGGGGGAGACCAAAGTTGCCAAAACGTGTTTATTTCTGCTGAAAACACATTTTGACTACTTCTGCACACTGGGATTAACAGCTGACTCAGTGGGCTCTTCTGAGCCAGGCAGTTACACCGGGATTCCAAAGGATGAGAAAACGCGTTTATTCCGGGCTGAAAAACACGTTTTGAAAAGTGTGCTCTTGCTGCCCCATAATTTACATGGGGGAGTCCAAATTTGCCAAAACGTGTTTATTTCTGCTGAAAAACACGTTTTGACAAGTTCTGCACACTGGGGTTAAGGGCTGACTCAGTGGGCTCTTCTGAGCCAGGCAGTTACACTGGGATTCCAAAGGCTGAGAAAACACGTTTATTTCGGGCTAAAAAACACGTTTTGAAAAGTGTGCTGTTGCTGCCCCAAAAGTTGCATGGGGGTGACCAAAGTTGCCAAAACGTGTTTATTTCTGCTGAAAAACACGTTTTGACAACTTCTGCACACTGTGGTTAAGGGCTGACTCAGTGGGCTCTTCTGAGCCAGGCAGTTACACAGGGATTCCAAAGGCTGAGAAAACGTGTTTATTTCAGGCTGAAAAACACATTTTGAAAAGTGTGCTGTTGCTGCCCCATAAGTTACATGGGGGTGACCAAAATTGCCAAAACGTGTTTATTTCTGCTGAAAAACACGTTTTGACAACTTCTGCACACTGGGGTAAGGGCTGACTCAGTGGGCTCTTCTGAGCCAGGCAGTTACACAGGGATTCCAAAGGGTGAGAAAACGTGTTTATTTCAGGCTGAAAAACACATTTTGAAAAGTGTGCTGTTGTTGCCCCATAAGTTACATTGGGATGACCAAAGTTGCCAAAACGTGTTTATTTCTGCTGAAAAACACGATTTGATAACGTCTGCACACTGGGGTAAGGGCTGACTCAGTGGGCTCTTCTGAGCCAGGCAGTTACTCTGGGATTCCAAAGGCTGAGAAAACGCGTTTATTTCGGGCTGAAAAACACGTTTTGAAAAGTGTGCTGTTGCTGCCCCATAAGTTACACGGGGGTGACTAAAGTTGCCAGAACGTGTTTATTTCTGCTGAAAAACACGTTTTGACAACTTCTGCACACTGTAGTTAACGACTGACTCAGTGGGCTCTTCTGAGCCAGGCAGTTACACCGGGATTCCAAAGGCTGAGAAAACGCATTTATTTCGGGCTGAGAAACATGTTTTGAAAAGTGTGCTGTAGCTGCCCCGTAAGTTACATGGGGGTGAGCAAGGTTGCCAAAACGTGTTTATTTCTGCTGAAAAACACGTTTTGACAACTTCTGAACACTGGGGTTATGGGCTGACTCAGGGGGCTCTTCTGAGGCAGGCAGTTACACTGGGATTCCAAAGGCTGAGAAAACGCGTTACTTTCGGGCTGAAAAACACGTTTTGAAAAGTGTGCTGTTGCTGCCCCATAAGTTACATGGGGGTGACCAAAGTTGCCAAAACGTGTTTATTTCAGCTGAAAACACGTTTTGACAACTTCTGCACACTAGGATTAACGGCTGACTCAGTGGGCTCTTCTGAGCCAGGCAGTTACACCGGGATTCCAAAGGCTGAGAAAACGCGTTTATTTCGGTCTGAAAAACACGTTTTGAAAAGTGTGCTGTTGCTGCACCATAAGTTACACGGGGGTGACCAAAGTTGCCAAAACGTGTTTATTTCTGCTGAAAAACACGTTTTGACAAATTCTGCACACTGGGGTGAAGGGCTGACTCAGTGGGCTCTTCTGAGTCAGGCAGTTACACTGGGATTCCAAAGGTTGAGAAAACGAGTTTATTTCGGGCTGAAAAACACGTTTTGAAAAGTGTGCTGTTGCTACCCCATAAGTTGCATGGGGGTGACCAAAGTTGCCAAAATGTGTTTAATTCTGCTGAAAACACGGTTTGACAACTTCTGCACACTGGGGTTAAGGGCTGACTCAGGGGGCTCTTCTGAGCCAGGCAGTTACACTGGGATTCCAAAGGCTGAGAAAACGCGTTTATTTCGGGCTGAGAAACACGTTTTGAAAAGTGTGCTGTTGCTGCCCCATAAGTTACATGGGGGTGTACAAAGTTGCCAATACGTGTTTATTTCTGCTGAAAAACACGTTTTGACAACTTCTGCACACTGGGGTTAAGGGCTGACTCAGTGGGCTCTTCTGAGCCACGCAATTACACTGGGATTCCAAAGGCTGAGAAAACGCATTTATTTCGGGCTGAAATACACGTTTTGAAAAGTGTGCTGTTGCTGCTACATAAGTTACATGGGGGTGACCAATGTTGCCAAAACGTGTTTATTTCTGCTGAAAAACACCTTTTGACAACTTCTGCACACTGGGGTTAAGGGCTGACTCAGTGGGCTCTTCTGAGCCAGGCAGTTACACTGGGATTCCAAAGGCTGAGAAAACGCGTTTATTTCGGGCTGAAAAACACGTTTTGAAAAGTGTGCTGTTGCTGCCCCATAAGTTACATGGGGGTGACCAACGTTGCCAAAACGTGTTTATTTCTGCTGAAAAACACGTTTTGACAACTTCTGCACACTGGGGTTAAGGGCTGACTCAGTGGGCTCTTCTTAGCCAGGCAGTTACACTGGGATTCCAAAGGCTGAGAAAACGCGTTTATTTCGGGCTGAAAAACACGTTTTGAAAAGTGTGCTGTTGCTGCTACATAATTTACATGGGGGTGACCAATGTTGCCAAAACGTGTTTATTTCTGCTGAAAAACACGTTTTGACAACTTCTGCACACTGGGGTAAGGGCTGACTCAGTGGGCTCTTCTGAGCCAGGCAGTTACACAGGGATTCCAAAGGCTGAGAAAACGTGTTTATTTCAGGCTGAAAAACACACTTTGAAAAGTGTGCTGTTGCTGCCCCATAAGTTACATGGGGGTGACCAAAGTTGCCAAAACGTGTTTATTTCTGCTGAAAAACACGTTTTAACAACGTCTGCACACTGGGGTAAGGGCTGACTCAGTGGGCTCTTCTGAGCCAGGCAGTTACTCTGGGATTCCAAAGGCTGAGAAAACGCGTTTATTTCGGGCTGAAAAACACGTTTTGAAAAGTGTGCTGATGCTGCCCCATAAGTTACATTGGGGAGACCAAATTTGCCAAAACGTGTTTATTTCTGCTGAAAACACGTTTTGACTACTTCTGCACACTGGGATTAACGGCTGACTCAGTGGGCTCTTCTGAGCCAGGCAGTTACACTGGAATTCCAAAGGATGAGAAAACGCATTTATTTCGGGCTGAAAAACATGATTTGAAAAGTGTGCTGTTGGTGCCCCATAAGTTGCATGGGGGTGACCAAAGTTGCCAAAACGTGTTTATTTCTGCTGAAAAACAGGTTTTGACAACTTCTGCACACTGTGGTTAAGGGCTGACTCAGTGGGCTCTTCTGAGCCAGGCAGTTACACAGGGATTCCAAAGGCTGAGAAAACGCGTTTATTTCATGCTGAAAAACACATTTTGAAAAGTGTGCTCTTGCTGCCCCATAAGTTACATGGGGGTGACCAAAATTGCCAAAACGTGTTTATTTCTGCTGAAAAACACGTTTTGACAACTTCTGCACACTGGGGTAAGGGCTGACTCAGTGGGCTCTTCTGAGCCAGGCAGTTACACAGGGATTCCAAAGGCTGAGAATACGTGTTTATTTCAGGCTGAAAAACACATTTTGAACAGTGTGCTGTTGCTGCCCCATAAGTTACATTGGGGTGGCCAAAGTTGACAAAACGTGTTTATTTCTGCTGAAAAACACGATTTGATAACGTCTGCACACTGGGGTAAGGGCTGACTCAGTGGGCTCTTCTGAGCCAGGCAGTTACTCTGGGATTCCAAAGGCTGAGAAAACGCGTTTATTTCGTGCTGAAAAACACGTTTTGAAAAGTGTGCTGTTGCTGCCCCATAAGTTACACGGGGGTGACTAAAGTTGCCAAAACGTGTTTATTTCTGCTGAAAAACACGTTTTGACAACTTCTGCACACTGGAGTTAACGGCTGACTCAGTGGGCTCTTCTGAGCCAGGCAGTTACACCGGGATTCCAAAGGCTGAGAAAACGCGTTTATTTCGGGCTGAGAAACATGTTTTGAAAAGTGTGCTGTAGCTGCCCCGTAAGTTACATGGGGGTGAGCAAGGTTGCCAAAACGTGTTTATTTCTGCTGAAAAACACGTTTTGACAACTTCTGAACACTGGGGTTATGGGCTGACTCAGGGGGCTCTTCTGAGGCAGGCAGTTACACTGGGATTCCAAAGGCTGAGAAAACGCGTTACTTTCGGGCTGAAAAACACGTTATGAAAAGTGTGCTGTTGCTGCCCCATAAGTTACATGGGGGTGTCCAAATTTGCCAAAACGTGTTTATTTCTGCTGAAAAACACGTTTTGACAAGTTCTGCACACTGGGGTTAAGGGCTGACTCAGTGGGCTCTTCTGAGTCAGGCAGTTACACTGGGATTCCAAAGGTTGAGAAAACGAGTTTATTTCGGGCTGAAAAACACGTTTTGAAAATTGTGCTGTTGCTGCCCCATATGTTGCATGGGGGTGACCAAAGTTGCCAAAACGTGTTTATTTCTGCTGAAAAACATGTTTTGACAACTTCTGCACACTAGGGTTAAGGGCTGACTCAGTGGGCTCTTCTGAGCCAGGCAGTTACACTGGAATTCCAAAGGATGAGAAAACGCGTTTATTTCGGGCTGAAAAACATGTTTTGAAAAGTGTGCTGTTGGTGCCCCATAAGTTGCATGGGGGTGACCAAAGTTGCCAAAACGTGTTTATTTCTGCTGAAAAACACGTTTTGACAACTTCTGCACACTGTGGTTAAGGGCTGAATCAGTGGGCTCTTCTGAGCCAGGCAGTTACACAGGGATTCCAAAGGCTGAGAAAACGTGTTTATTTCAGGCTGAAAAACACATTTTGAAAAGTGTGCTGTTGCTGCCCCATAAGTTACATGGGGGTGACCAAAGTTGCCAAAATGTGTTTATTTCATCTGAAAAACATGTTTTGACAACTTCTGCACACAGGGGTTAAGGGCTGGCTCAGGGGTCTCTTCTGAGCCAGGCAGTTACACTGGGATTCCAAAGGCTGAGAAAATGCGTTTCTTTCGGGCTGAAAAACACGTTTTGAAAAGTGTGCTGTTGCTTGCCCCATAAGTTACATGGGGGTGACCAAAGATGCCAAAACGTGTTTATTTCTGCTGAAAAACACGTTTTGAGAACTTCTGCACACTGGGGTTAAGGGCTGACTCAGTGGGCTCTTCTGAGCCAGGCGGTTACACTGGGATTCCAAAGGCTGAGAAAACGCGTTACTTTAGGGCTGAAAAACACGTTTTGAAAAGTGTGCTGTTGCTGCCCCATAAGTTACATGGGGGAGACCAAAGTTGCCAAAACGTGTTTATTTCTGCTGAAAACACATTTTGACTACTTCTGCACACTGGGATTAACAGCTGACTCAGTGGGCTCTTCTGAGCCAGGCAGTTACACCGGGATTCCAAAGGATGAGAAAACGCGTTTATTCCGGGCTGAAAAACACGTTTTGAAAAGTGTGCTCTTGCTGCCCCATAATTTACATGGGGGAGTCCAAATTTGCCAAAACGTGTTTATTTCTGCTGAAAAACACGTTTTGACAACTTCTGCACACTGTGGTTAAGGGCTGACTCAGTGGGCTCTTCTGAGCCAGGCAGTTACACAGGGATTCCAAAGGCTGAGAAAACGTGTTTATTTCAGGCTGAAAAACACATTTTGAAAAGTGTGCTGTTGCTGCCCCATAAGTTACATGGGGGTGACCAAAATTGCCAGAACGTGTTTATTTCTGCTGAAAAACACGTTTTGACAACTTCTGCACACTGGGGTAAGGGCTGACTCAGTGGGCTCTTCTGAGCCAGGCAGTTACACAGGGATTCCAAAGGGTGAGAAAACGTGTTTATTTCAGGCTGAAAAACACATTTTGAAAAGTGTGCTGTTGTTGCCCCATAAGTTACATTGGGGTGACCAAAGTTGCCAAAACGTGTTTATTTCTGCTGAAAAACACGATTTGATAACGTCTGCACACTGGGGTAAGGGCTGACTCAGTGGGCTCTTCTGAGCCAGGCAGTTACTCTGGGATTCCAAAGGCTGAGAAAACGCGTTTATTTCGGGCTGAAAAACACGTTTTGAAAAGTGTGCTGTTGCTGCTACATAATTTACATGGGGGTGACCAATGTTGCCAAAACGTGTTTATTTCTGCTGAAAAACACGTTTTGACAACTTCTGCACATTAGGGTTAAGGGCTGACTCAGTGGGCTCTTCTGAGCCAGGCAGTTACACTGGAATTCCAAAGGATGAGAAAACGCGTTTATTTCGGGCTGAAAAACGTTTCGAAAAGTGTGCTGTTGGTGCCCCATAAGTTGCATGGGGGTGACCAAAGTTGCCAAAACGTGTTTATTTCTGCTGAAAAACACGATTTGATAATGTCTGCACACTGGGGTAAGGGCTGACTCAGTGGGCTCTTCTGAGCCAGGCAGTTACTCTGGGATTCCAAAGGCTGAGAAAACGCGTTTATTTCGGGCTGAAAAACACGTTTTGAAAAGTGTGCTGTTGCTGCCCCATAAGTTACACGGGGGTGACTAAAGTTGCCAGAACGTGTTTATTTCTGCTGAAAAACACGTTTTGACAACTTCTGCACACTGTAGTTAACGACTGACTCAGTGGGCTCTTCTGAGCCAGGCAGTTACACCGGGATTCCAAAGGCTGAGAAAACGCGTTTATTTCGGGCTGAGAAACATGTTTTGAAAAGTGTGCTGTAGCTGCCCCGTAAGTTACATGGGGGTGAGCAAGGTTGCCAAAACGTGTTTATTTCTGCTGAAAAACACGTTTTGACAACTTCTGAACACTGGGGTTATGGGCTGACTCAGGGGGCTCTTCTGAGGCAGGCAGTTACACTGGGATTCCAAAGGCTGAGAAAACGCGTTACTTTCGGGCTGAAAAACACGTTTTGAAAAGTGTGCTGTTGCTGCCCCATAAGTTACATGGGGGTGACCAAAGTTGCCAAAACGTGTTTATTTCAGCTGAAAACACGTTTTGACAACTTCTGCACACTAGGATTAACGGCTGACTCAGTGGGCTCTTCTGAGCCAGGCAGTTACACCGGGATTCCAAAGGCTGAGAAAACGCGTTTATTTCGGTCTGAAAAACACGTTTTGAAAAGTGTGCTGTTGCTGCACCATAAGTTACACGGGGGTGACCAAAGTTGCCAAAACGTGTTTATTTCTGCTGAAAAACACGTTTTGACAAATTCTGCACACTGGGGTGAAGGGCTGACTCAGTGGGCTCTTCTGAGTCAGGCAGTTACACTGGGATTCCAAAGGTTGAGAAAACGAGTTTATTTCGGGCTGAAAAACACGTTTTGAAAAGTGTGCTGTTGCTGCCCCATAAGTTGCATGGGGTTGACCAAAGTTGCCAAAACGTGTTTATTTCTGCTGAAATACATGTTTTGACAACTTCTGCACACTGGGGTTAAGGGCTGACTCAGTGGGCTCTTCTGAGCCAGGCAGTTACAATGGGATTCCAAAGGCTGAGAAAACGCGTTTATTTCGGGCTGAAAAACACGTTTTGAAAAGTGTGCTGTTGCTACCCCATAAGTTGCATGGGGGTGACCAAAGTTGCCAAAATGTGTTTATTTCTGCTGAAAAACACGATTTGATAACGTCTGCACACTGGGGTAAGGGCTGACTCAGTGGGCTCTTCTGAGCCAGGCAGTTACTCTGGGATTCCAAAGGCTGAGAAAACGCGTTTATTTCGGGCTGAAAAACACGTTTTGAAAAGTGTGCTGTTGCTGCCCCATAAGTTACACGGGGGTGACTAAAGTTGCCAAAACGTGTTTATTTCTGCTGAAAAACACGTTTTGACAACTTCTGCACACTGTAGTTAACGGCTGACTCAGTGGGCTCTTCTGAGCCAGGCAGTTACACCGGGATTCCAAAGGCTGAGAAAACGCGTTTATTTCGTGCTGAGAAACATGTTTTGAAAAGTGTGCTGTAGCTGCCCCGTAAGTTACATGGGGGTGAGCAAGGTTGCCAAAACGTGTTTATTTCTGCTGAAAAACACGTTTTGACAACTTCTGAACACTGGGGTTATGGGCTGACTCAGGGGGCTCTTCTGAGGCAGGCAGTTACACTGGGATTCCAAAGGCTGAGAAAACGCGTTACTTTCGGGCTGAAAAACACGTTTTGAAAAGTGTGCTGTTGCTGCCCCATAAGTTACATGGGAGTGACCAAAGTTGCCAAAATGTGTTTATTTCATCTGAAAAACATGTTTTGACAACTTCTGCACACAGGGATTAAGGGCTGGCTCAGGGGTCTCTTCTGAGCCAGGCAGTTACACTGGGATTCCAAAGGCTGAGAAAATGCGTTTCTTTCGGGCTGAAAAACACGTTTTGAAAAGTGTGCTGTTGCTTGCCCCATAAGTTACATGGGGGTGACCAAAGTTGCCAAAACGTGTTTATTTCTGCTGAAAAACACGTTTTGAGAACTTCTGCACACTGGGGTTAAGGGCTGACTCAGTGGGCTCTTCTGAGCCAGGCGGTTACACTGGGATTCCAAAGGCTGAGAAAACGCGTTTATTTCGGGCTGAAAAACACGTTTTGAAAAGTGTGCTGTTGCTACCCCATAAGTTGCATGAGGGTGACCAAAGTTGCCAAAATGTGTTTATTTCTGCTGAAAACACGGTTTGACAACTTCTGCACACTGGGGTTAAGGGCTGACTCAGGGGGCTCTTCTGAGCCAGGCAGTTACACTGGGATTCCAAAGGCTGAGAAAACGCGTTTATTTCGGGCTGAGAAACACGTTTTGAAAAGTGTGCTGTTGCTGCCCCATAAGTTACATGGGGGTGTACAAAGTTGCCAATACGTGTTTATTTCTGCTGAAAAACACGTTTTGACAACTTCTGCACACTGGGGTTAAGGGCTGACTCAGTGGGCTCTTCTGAGCCACGCAATTACACTGGTATTCCAAAGGCTGAGAAAACGCATTTATTTCGGGCTGAAATACACGTTTTGAAAAGTGTGCTGTTGCTGCTACATAAGTTACATGGGGGTGACCAATGTTGCCAAAACATGTTTATTTCTGCTGAAAAACACCTTTTGACAACTTCTGCACACTGGGGTTAAGGGCTGACTCAGTGGGCTCTTCTGAGCCAGGCAGTTACACTGGGATTCCAAAGGCTGAGAAAACGCGTTTATTTCGGGCTGAAAAACACGTTTTGAAAAGTGTGCTGTTGCTGCCCCATAAGTTACATGGGGGTGACCAACGTTGCCAAAACGTGTTTATTTCTGCTGAAAAACACGTTTTGACAACTTCTGCACACTGGGGTTAAGGGCTGACTCAGTGGGCTCTTCTTAGCCAGGCAGTTACACTGGGATTCCAAAGGCTGAGAAAACGCGTTTATTTCGGGCTGAAAAACACGTTTTGAAAAGTGTGCTGTTGCTGCTACATAATTTACATGGGGGTGACCAATGTTGCCAAAACGTGTTTATTTCTGCTGAAAAACACGTTTTGACAACTTCTGCACACTAGGGTTAAGGGCTGACTCAGTGGGCTCTTCTGAGCCAGGAAGTTACACTGGAATTCCAAAGGCTGAGAAAACGCGTTTATTTCGGGCTGAAAAACACGTTTTGAAAAGTGTGCTGTTGCTGCTACATAAGTTACATGGGGGTGACCAAAATTGCCAAAACGTGTTTATTTCTGCTGAAAAACACGTTTTGACAACTTCTGCACACTGGGGTAAGGGCTGACTCAGTGGGCTCTTCTGAGCCAGGCAGTTACACAGGGATTCCAAAGGCTGAGAAAACGTGTTTATTTCAGGCTGAAAAACACACTTTGAAAAGTGTGCTGTTGCTGCCCCATAAGTTACATGGGGGTGACCAAAGTTGCCAAAACGTGTTTATTTCTGCTGAAAAACACGTTTTAACAACGTCTGCACACTGGGGTAAGGGCTGACTCAGTGGGCTCTTCTGAGCCAGGCAGTTACTCTGGGATTCCAAAGGCTGAGAAAACGCGTTTATTTCGGGCTGAAAAACACGTTTTGAAAAGTGTGCTGATGCTGCCCCATAAGTTACATTGGGGAGACCAAATTTGCCAAAACGTGTTTATTTCTGCTGAAAACACGTTTTGACTACTTCTGCACACTGGGATTAACGGCTGACTCAGTGGGCTCTTCTGAGCCAGGCAGTTACACTGGAATTCCAAAGGATGAGAAAACGCATTTATTTCGGGCTGAAAAACATGATTTGAAAAGTGTGCTGTTGGTGCCCCATAAGTTGCATGGGGGTGACCAAAGTTGCCAAAACGTGTTTATTTCTGCTGAAAAACAGGTTTTGACAACTTCTGCACACTGTGGTTAAGGGCTGACTCAGTGGGCTCTTCTGAGCCAGGCAGTTACACAGGGATTCCAAAGGCTGAGAAAACGCGTTTATTTCATGCTGAAAAACACATTTTGAAAAGTGTGCTCTTGCTGCCCCATAAGTTACATGGGGGTGACCAAAATTGCCAAAACGTGTTTATTTCTGCTGAAAAACACGTTTTGACAACTTCTGCACACTGGGGTAAGGGCTGACTCAGTGGGCTCTTCTGAGCCAGGCAGTTACACAGGGATTCCAAAGGCTGAGAATACGTGTTTATTTCAGGCTGAAAAACACATTTTGAACAGTGTGCTGTTGCTGCCCCATAAGTTACATTGGGGTGGCCAAAGTTGACAAAACGTGTTTATTTCTGCTGAAAAACACGATTTGATAACGTCTGCACACTGGGGTAAGGGCTGACTCAGTGGGCTCTTCTGAGCCAGGCAGTTACTCTGGGATTCCAAAGGCTGAGAAAACGCGTTTATTTCGTGCTGAAAAACACGTTTTGAAAAGTGTGCTGTTGCTGCCCCATAAGTTACACGGGGGTGACTAAAGTTGCCAAAACGTGTTTATTTCTGCTGAAAAACACGTTTTGACAACTTCTGCACACTGGAGTTAACGGCTGACTCAGTGGGCTCTTCTGAGCCAGGCAGTTACACCGGGATTCCAAAGGCTGAGAAAACGCGTTTTTTTCGGGCTGAGAAACATGTTTTGAAAAGTGTGCTGTAGCTGCCCCGTAAGTTACATGGGGGTGAGCAAGGTTGCCAAAACGTGTTTATTTTTGCTGAAAAACACGTTTTGACAACTTCTGAACACTGGGGTTATGGGCTGACTCAGGGGGCTCTTCTGAGGCAGGCAGTTACACTGGGATTCCAAAGGCTGAGAAAACGCGTTACTTTCGGGCTGAAAAACACGTTATGAAAAGTGTGCTGTTGCTGCCCCATAAGTTACATGGGGGTGTCCAAATTTGCCAAAACGTGTTTATTTCTGCTGAAAAACACGTTTTGACAAGTTCTGCACACTGGGGTTAAGGGCTGACTCAGTGGGCTCTTCTGAGTCAGGCAGTTACACTGGGATTCCAAAGGTTGAGAAAACGAGTTTATTTCGGGCTGAAAAACACGTTTTGAAAATTGTGCTGTTGCTGCCCCATATGTTGCATGGGGGTGACCAAAGTTGCCAAAACGTGTTTATTTCTGCTGAAAAACATGTTTTGACAACTTCTGCACACTAGGGTTAAGGGCTGACTCAGTGGGCTCTTCTGAGCCAGGCAGTTACACTGGAATTCCAAAGGATGAGAAAACGCGTTTATTTCGGGCTGAAAAACATGTTTTGAAAAGTGTGCTGTTGGTGCCCCATAAGTTGCATGGGGGTGACCAAAGTTGCCAAAACGTGTTTATTTCTGCTGAAAAACACGTTTTGACAACTTCTGCACACTGTGGTTAAGGGCTGACTCAGTGGGCTCTTCTGAGCCAGGCAGTTACACAGGGATTCCAAAGGCTGAGAAAACGTGTTTATTTCAGGCTGAAAAACACATTTTGAAAAGTGTGCTGTTGCTGCCCCATAAGTTACATGGGGGTGACCAAAGTTGCCAAAATGTGTTTATTTCATCTGAAAAACATGTTTTGACAACTTCTGCACACAGGGGTTAAGGGCTGGCTCAGGGGTCTCTTCTGAGCCAGGCAGTTACACTGGGATTCCAAAGGCTGAGAAAATGCGTTTCTTTCGGGCTGAAAAACACGTTTTGAAAAGTGTGCTGTTGCTTGCCCCATAAGTTACATGGGGGTGACCAAAGATGCCAAAACGTGTTTATTTCTGCTGAAAAACACGTTTTGAGAACTTCTGCACACTGGGGTTAAGGGCTGACTCAGTGGGCTCTTCTGAGCCAGGCGGTTACACTGGGATTCCAAAGGCTGAGAAAACGCGTTACTTTAGGGCTGAAAAACACGTTTTGAAAAGTGTGCTGTTGCTGCCCCATAAGTTACATGGGGGAGACCAAAGTTGCCAAAACGTGTTTATTTCTGCTGAAAACACATTTTGACTACTTCTGCACACTGGGATTAACAGCTGACTCAGTGGGCTCTTCTGAGCCAGGCAGTTACACCGGGATTCCAAAGGATGAGAAAACGCGTTTATTCCGGGCTGAAAAACACGTTTTGAAAAGTGTGCTCTTGCTGCCCCATAATTTACATGGGGGAGTCCAAATTTGCCAAAACGTGTTTATTTCTGCTGAAAAACACGTTTTGACAAGTTCTGCACACTGGGTTTAAGGGCTGACTCAGTGGGCTCTTCTGAGCCAGGCAGTTACACTGGGATTCCAAAGGCTGAGAAAACACGTTTATTTCGGGCTAAAAAACACGTTTTGAAAAGTGTGCTGTTGCTGCCCCAAAAGTTGCATGGGGGTGACCAAAGTTGCCAAAACGTGTTTATTTCTGCTGAAAAACACGTTTTGACAACTTCTGCACACTGTGGTTAAGGGCTGACTCAGTGGGCTCTTCTGAGCCAGGCAGTTACACAGGGATTCCAAAGGCTGAGAAAACGTGTTTATTTCAGGCTGAAAAACACATTTTGAAAAGTGTGCTGTTGTTGCCCCATAAGTTACATTGGGGTGACCAAAGTTGCCAAAACGTGTTTATTTCTGCTGAAAAACACGATTTGATAACGTCTGCACACTGGGGTAAGGGCTGACTCAGTGGGCTCTTCTGAGCCAGGCAGTTACTCTGGGATTCCAAAGGCTGAGAAAACGCGTTTATTTCGGGCTGAAAAACACGTTTTGAAAAGTGTGCTGTTGCTGCTACATAATTTACATGGGGGTGACCAATGTTGCCAAAACGTGTTTATTTCTGCTGAAAAACACGTTTTGACAACTTCTGCACATTAGGGTTAAGGGCTGACTCAGTGGGCTCTTCTGAGCCAGGCAGTTACACTGGAATTCCAAAGGATGAGAAAACGCTTTTATTTCGGGCTGAAAAACGTTTCGAAAAGTGTGCTGTTGGTGCCCCATAAGTTGCATGGGGGTGACCAAAGTTGCCAAAACGTGTTTATTTCTGCTGAAAAACACGTTTTGACAACTTCTGCACACTGTGGTTAAGGGCTGACTCAGTGGGCTCTTCTGAGCCAGGCAGTTACACAGGGATTCCAAAGGCTGAGAAAACGTGTTTATTTCAGGCTGAAAAACACATTTTGAAAAGTGTGCTGTTGCTGCCCCATAAGTTACATGGGGGTGACCAAAATTGCCAAAACGTGTTTATTTCTGCTGAAAAACACGTTTTGACAACTTCTGCACACTGGGGTAAGGGCTGACTCAGTGGGCTCTTCTGAGCCAGGCAGTTACACAGGGATTCCAAAGGGTGAGAAAACGTGTTTATTTCAGGCTGAAAAACACATTTTGAAAAGTGTGCTGTTGTTGCCCCATAAGTTACATTGGGGTGACCAAAGTTGCCAAAACGTGTTTATTTCTGCTGAAAAACACGATTTGATAATGTCTGCACACTGGGGTAAGGGCTGACTCAGTGGGCTCTTCTGAGCCAGGCAGTTACTCTGGGATTCCAAAGGCTGAGAAAACGCGTTTATTTCGGGCTGAAAAACACGTTTTGAAAAGTGTGCTGTTGCTGCCCCATAAGTTACACGGGGAGACTAAAGTTGCCAGAACGTGTTTATTTCTGCTGAAAAACACGTTTTGACAACTTCTGCACACTGTAGTTAACGACTGACTCAGTGGGCTCTTCTGAGCCAGGCAGTTACACCGGGATTCCAAAGGCTGAGAAAACGCGTTTATTTCGGGCTGAGAAACATGTTTTGAAAAGTGTGCTGTAGCTGCCCCGTAAGTTACATGGGGGTGAGCAAGGTTGCCAAAACGTGTTTATTTCTGCTGAAAAACACGTTTTGACAACTTCTGAACACTGGGGTTATGGGCTGACTCAGGGGGCTCTTCTGAGGCAGGCAGTTACACTGGGATTCCAAAGGCTGAGAAAACGCGTTACTTTCGGGCTGAAAAACACGTTTTGAAAAGTGTGCTGTTGCTGCCCCATAAATTACATGGGGGTGACCAAAGTTGCCAAAACGTGTTTATTTCAGCTGAAAACACGTTTTGACAACTTCTGCACACTAGGATTAACGGCTGACTCAGTGGGCTCTTCTGAGCCAGGCAGTTACACCGGGATTCCAAAGGCTGAGAAAACGCGTTTATTTCGGTCTGAAAAACACGTTTTGAAAAGTGTGCTGTTGCTGCACCATAAGTTACACGGGGGTGACCAAAGTTGCCAAAACGTGTTTATTTCTGCTGAAAAACACGTTTTGACAAATTCTGCACACTGGGGTGAAGGGCTGACTCAGTGGGCTCTTCTGAGTCAGGCAGTTACACTGGGATTCCAAAGGTTGAGAAAACGAGTTTATTTCGGGCTGAATAACACATTTTGAAAAGTGTGCTGTTGCTTGCCCCATAAGTTACATGGGGGTGACCAAAGATGCCAAAACGTGTTTATTTCTGCTGAAAAACACGTTTTGAGAACTTCTGCACACTGGGGTTAAGGGCTGACTCAGTGGGCTCTTCTGAGCCAGGCGGTTACAATGGGATTCCAAAGGCTGAGAAAACGCGTTTATTTCAAGCTGAAAAACACGTTTTGAAAAGTGTGCTGTTGCTACCCCATAAGTTGCATGGGGGTGACCAAAGTTGCCAAAATGTGTTTATTTCTGCTGAAAAACACGATTTGATAACGTCTGCACACTGGGGTAAGGGCTGACTCAGTGGGCTCTTCTGAGCCAGGCAGTTACTCTGGGATTCCAAAGGCTGAGAAAACGCGTTTATTTCGGGCTGAAAAACACGTTTTGAAAAGTGTGCTGTTGCTGCCCCATAAGTTACACGGGGGTGACTAAAGTTGCCAAAACGTGTTTATTTCTGCTGAAAAACACGTTTTGACAACTTCTGCACACTGTAGTTAACGGCTGATTCAGTGGGCTCTTCTGAGCCAGGCAGTTACACCGGGATTCCAAAGGCTGAGAAAACGCGTTTATTTCGGGCTGAGAAACATGTTTTGAAAAGTGTGCTGTAGCTGCCCCGTAAGTTACATGGGGGTGAGCAAGGTTGCCAAAACGTGTTTATTTCTGCTGAAAAACACGTTTTGACAACTTCTGAACACTGGGGTTATGGGCTGACTCAGGGGGCTCTTCTGAGGCAGGCAGTTACACTGGGATTCCAAAGGCTGAGAAAACGCGTTACTTTCGGGCTGAAAAACACGTTTTGAAAAGTGTGCTGTTGCTGCCCCATAAGTTACATGGGAGTGACCAAAGTTGCCAAAATGTGTTTATTTCATCTGAAAAACATGTTTTGACAACTTCTGCACACTAGGATTAACGGCTGACTCAGTGGGCTCTTCTGAGCCAGGCAGTTACACCGGGATTCCAAAGGCTGAGAAAACGCGTTTATTTCGGTCTGAAAAACACGTTTTGAAAAGTGTGCTGTTGTTGCACCATAAGTTACACGGGGGTGACCAAAGTTGCCAAAACGTGTTTATTTCTGCTGAAAAACACGTTTTGACAAATTCTGCACACTGGGGTGAAGGGCTGACTCAGTGGGCTCTTCTGAGTCAGGCAGTTACACTGGGATTCCAAAGGTTGAGAAAACGAGTTTATTTCGGGCTGAAAAACACGTTTTGAAAAGTGTGCTGTTGCTGCCCCATAAGTTGCATGGGGTTGACCAAAGTTGCCAAAACGTGTTTATTTCTGCTGAAATACATGTTTTGACAACTTCTGCACACTGGGGTTAAGGGCTGACTCAGTGGGCTCTTCTGAGCCAGGCAGTTACAATGGGATTCCAAAGGCTGAGAAAACGCGTTTATTTCGGGCTGAAAAACACGTTTTGAAAAGTGTGCTGTTGCTACCCCATAAGTTGCATGGGGGTGACCAAAGTTGCCAAAATGTGTTTATTTCTGCTGAAAACACGGTTTGACAACTTCTGCACACTGGGGTTAAGGGCTGACTCAGGGGGCTCTTCTGAGCCAGGCAGTTACACTGGGATTCCAAAGGCTGAGAAAACGTGTTTATTTCGGGCTGAGAAACACGTTTTGAAAAGTGTGCTGTAGCTGCCCCATAAGTTACATGGGGGTGAGCAAGGTTGCCAAAACGTGTTTATTTCTGCTGAAAAACACGTTTTGACAACTTCTGCACACTGGGGTTATGGGCTGACTCAGGGGGCTCTTCTGAGGCAGGCAGTTACACTGGGATTCCAAAGGCTGAGAAAACGCGTTACTTTAGGGCTGAAAAACACGTTTTGAAAAGTGTGCTGTTGCTGCCCCATAAGTTACATGGGGGAGACCAAAGTTGCCAAAACGTGTTTATTTCTGCTGAAAACACGTTTTGACTACTTCTGCACACTGGGATTAACGGTTGACTCAGTGGGCTCTTCTGAGCCAGGCAGTTACACCGGGATTCCAAAGGCTGAGAAAACGCGTTTATTTCTGCTGAAAAACACGTTTTGACAACTTCTGCACACTGGGGTTAAGGGCTGACTCAGTGGGCTCTTCTGAGCCAGGCAGTTACACTGGGATTCCAAAGGCTGAGAAAACGCGTTTATTTCGGGCTGAAAAACGTTTTGAAAAGTGTGCTGTTGCTGCTACATAAGTTACATGGGTGTGACCAATGTTGCCAAAACGTGTTTATTTCTGCTGAAAAACACCTTTTGACAACTTCTGCACACTGGGGTTAAGGGCTGACTCAGTGGGCTCTTCTGAGCCAGGCAGTTACACAGGGATTCCAAAGGCTGAGTAAACGCATTTATTTCGGGCTGAAAAACACGTTTTGAAAAGTGTGCTGTTGCTGCCCCATAAGTTACATGGGGGTGACCATCGTTGCCAAAACGTGTTTATTTCTGCTGAAAAACACGTTTTGACAACTTCTGCACACTGGGGTTAAGGGCTGACTCAGTGGGCTCTTCTGAGCCAGGCGGTTACACTGGGATTCCAAAGGCTGAGAAAACGCGTTTATTTCGGGCTGAAAAACACGTTTTGAAAAGTGTGCTGTTGCTGCCCCATTAGTTACATGGGGGTGACCAAAGTTGCCAAAACGTGTTTATTTCTACTGAAAAACACATTTTAACAACTTCTGCACACTGGGGTTAAGGGCTGACTCAGTGGGCTCTTCTGAGCCAGGCAGTTACACTGGGATTCCAAAGGCTGAGAAAACGCGTTTATTTCGGGCTGAAAAACACGTTTTGAAAAGTGTGCTGTTGCTGCCCCATAAGTTACATGGGGGTGTACAAAGTTGCCAATACGTGTTTTTTTCTGCTGAAAAACACGTTTTGACAACTTCTGCACACTGGGGTTAAGGGCTGACTCAGTGGGCTCTTCTGAGCCAGGCAGATACACTGGGATTCCAAAGGCTGAGAAAACGCATTTATTTCGGGCTGAAAAACACGTTTTGAAAAGTGTGCTGTTGCTGCTACATAAGTTACATGGGGGTGACCAATGTTGCCAAAACGTGTTTATTTCTGCTGAAAAACACCTTTTGACAACTTCTGCACACTGGGGTTAAGGGCTGACTCAGTGGGCTCTTCTGAGCCAGGCAGTTACACTGGGATTCCAAAGGCTGAGAAAACGCGTTTATTTCGGGCTGAAAAACACGTTTTGAAAAGTGTGCTGTTGCTGCCCCATAAGTTACATGGGGGTGACCAAAGTTGCCAAAACGTGTTTATTTCTGCTGAAAAACACGTTTTAACACCGTCTGCACACTGGGGTAAGGGCTGACTCAGTGGGCTCTTCTGAGCCAGGCAGTTACTCTGGGATTCCAAAGGCTGAGAAAACGCGTTTATTTCGGGTTGAAAAACACGTTTTGAAAAGTGTGCTGATGCTGCCCCATAAGTTACATTGGGGAGACCAAATTTGCCAAAACGTGTTTATTTCTGCTGAAAACACGTTTTGACTACTTCTGCACACTGGGATTAACGGCTGACTCAGTGGGCTCTTCTGAGCCAGGCAGTTACAACGGGATTCCAAAGGCTGAGAAAACGCGTTTATTCCGGGCTGAAAAACACGTTTTGAAAAGTGTGCTGTTGCTGCCCCATAAGTTACATGGGGGTGAACAAAGTTGCCAATACGTGTTTATTTCTGCTGAAAAACACGTTTTGACAACTTCTGCACACTGGGGTTAAGGGCTGACTCAGTGGGCTCTTCTGAGCCAGGCAGTTACACTGGGATTCCAAAGGCTGAGTAAACGCGTTTATTTCGGGCTGAAAAACACGTTTTGAAAAGTGTGCTGTTGCTGCCGCATAAGTTACATGGGGGTGACCAACGTTGCCAAAACGTGTTTATTTCTGCTGAAAAACACGTTTTGACAACTTCTGCACACTGGGGTTAAGGGCTGACTCCGTGGGCTCTTCTGAGTCAGGCAGTTACACTGGGATTCCAAAGGCTGAGAAAACGCGTTTATTTCGGGTTGAAAAACACGTTTTGAAAAGTGTGCTGTTGCTGCTACATAATTTACATGGGGGTGACCAATGTTGCCAAAACGTGTTTATTTCTTCTGAAAAACACGTTTTGACAACTTCTGCACACTAGGGTTAAGGGCTGACTCAGTGGGCTCTTCTGAGCCAGGCAGTTACACTGGAATTCCAAAGGATGAGAAAACGCGTTTATTTCGGGCTGAAAAACATGATTTGAAAAGTGTGCTGTTGGTGCCCCATAAGTTGCATGGGGGTGACCAAAGTTGCCAAAACGTGTTTATTTCTGCTGAAAAACAGGTTTTGACAACTTCTGCACACTGTGGTTAAGGGCTGACTCAGTGGGCTCTTCTGAGCCTGGCAGTTACACAGGGATTCCAAAGGCTGAGAAAACGCGTTTATTTCGGGCTGAAAAACACATTTTGAAAAGTGTGCTCTTGCTGCCCCATAAGTTACATGGGGGTGACCAAAATTGCCAAAACGTGTTTATTTCTGCTGAAAAACACGTTTTGACAACTTCTGCACACTGGGGTAAGGGCTGACTCAGTGGGCTCTTCTGAGCCAGGCAGTTACACAGGGATTCCAAAGGCTGAGAATACGTGTTTATTTCAGGCTGAAAAACACATTTTGAACAGTGTGCTGTTGCTGCCCCATAAGTTACATTGGGGTGGCCAAAGTTGCCAAAACGTGTTTATTTCTGCTGAAAAACACGATTTGATAACGTCTGCACACTGGGGTAAGGGCTGACTCAGTGGGCTCTTCTGAGCCAGGCAGTTACTCTGGGATTCCAAAGGCTGAGAAAACGCGTTTATTTCGGGCTGAAAAACACGTTTTGAAAAGTGTGCTGTTGCTGCCCCATAAGTTACACGGGGGTGACTAAAGTTGCCAAAACGTGTTTATTTCTGCTGAAAAACACGTTTTGACAACTTCTGCACACTGGAGTTAACGGCTGACTCAGTGGGCTCTTCTGAGCCAGGCAGTTACACCGGGATTCCAAAGGCTGAGAAAACGCTTTTTTTCGGGCTGAGAAACATGTTTTGAAAAGTGTGCTGTAGCTGCCCCGTAAGTTACATGGGGGTGAGCAAGGTTGCCAAAACGTGTTTATTTCTGCTGAAAAACACGTTTTGACAACTTCTGAACACTGGGGTTATGGGCTGACTCAGGGGGCTCTTCTGAGGCAGGCAGTTACACTGGGATTCCAAAGGCTGAGAAAACGCGTTACTTTCGGGCTGAAAAACACGTTTTGAAAAGTGTGCTGTTGCTGCCCCATAAGTTACATGGGAGTGACCAAAGTTGCCAAAATGTGTTTATTTCATCTGAAAAACATGTTTTGACAACTTCTGCACACTAGGATTAACGGCTGACTCAGTGGGCTCTTCTGAGCCAGGCAGTTACACCGGGATTCCAAAGGCTGAGAAAACGCGTTTATTTCGGTCTGAAAAACACGTTTTGAAAAGTGTGCTGTTGCTGCACCATAAGTTACACGGGGGTGACCAAAGTTGCCAAAACGTGTTTATTTCTGCTGAAAAACACGTTTTGACAAATTCTGCACACTGGGGTGAAGGGCTGACTCAGTGGGCTCTTCTGAGTCAGGCAGTTACACTGGGATTCCAAAGGTTGAGAAAACGAGTTTATTTCGGGCTGAAAAACACGTTTTGAAAAGTGTGCTGTTGCTGCCCCATAAGTTGCATGGGGTTGACCAAAGTTGCCAAAACGTGTTTATTTCTGCTGAAATACATGTTTTGACAACTTCTGCACACTGGGGTTAAGGGCTGACTCAGTGGGCTCTTCTGAGCCAGGCAGTTACAATGGGATTCCAAAGGCTGAGAAAACGCGTTTATTTCGGGCTGAAAAACACGTTTTGAAAAGTGTGCTGTTGCTACCCCATAAGTTGCATGGGGGTGACCAAAGTTGCCAAAATGTGTTTATTTCTGCTGAAAACACGGTTTGACAACTTCTGCACACTGGGGTTAAGGGCTGACTCAGGGGGCTCTTCTGAGCCAGGCAGTTACACTGGGATTCCAAAGGCTGAGAAAACGTGTTTATTTCGGGCTGAGAAACACGTTTTGAAAAGTGTGCTGTAGCTGCCCCATAAGTTACATGGGGGTGAGCAAGGTTGCCAAAACGTGTTTATTTCTGCTGAAAAACACGTTTTGACAACTTCTGCACACTGGGGTTATGGGCTGACTCAGGGGGCTCTTCTGAGGCAGGCAGTTACACTGGGATTCCAAAGGCTGAGAAAACGCGTTACTTTAGGGCTGAAAAACACGTTTTGAAAAGTGTGCTGTTGCTGCCCCATAAGTTACATGGGGGAGACCAAAGTTGCCAAAACGTGTTTATTTCTGCTGAAAACACGTTTTGACTACTTCTGCACACTGGGATTAACGGTTGACTCAGTGGGCTCTTCTGAGCCAGGCAGTTACACCGGGATTCCAAAGGCTGAGAAAACGCGTTTATTTCTGCTGAAAAACACGTTTTGACAACTTCTGCACACTGGGGTTAAGGGCTGACTCAGTGGGCTCTTCTGAGCCAGGCAGTTACACTGGGATTCCAAAGGCTGAGAAAACGCGTTTATTTCGGGCTGAAAAACGTTTTGAAAAGTGTGCTGTTGCTGCTACATAAGTTACATGGGTGTGACCAATGTTGCCAAAACGTGTTTATTTCTGCTGAAAAACACCTTTTGACAACTTCTGCACACTGGGGTTAAGGGCTGACTCAGTGGGCTCTTCTGAGCCAGGCAGTTACACTGGGATTCCAAAGGCTGAGTAAACGCATTTATTTCGGGCTGAAAAACACGTTTTGAAAAGTGTGCTGTTGCTGCCCCATAAGTTACATGGGGGTGACCAACGTTGCCAAAACGTGTTTATTTCTGCTGAAAAACACGTTTTGACAACTTCTGCACACTGGGGTTAAGGGCTGACTCAGTGGGCTCTTCTGAGCCAGGCGGTTACACTGGGATTCCAAAGGCTGAGAAAACGCGTTTATTTCGGGCTGAAAAACACGTTTTGAAAAGTGTGCTGTTGCTGCCCCATTAGTTACATGGGGGTGACCAAAGTTGCCAAAACGTGTTTATTTCTACTGAAAAACACATTTTAACAACTTCTGCACACTGGGGTTAAGGGCTGACTCAGTGGGCTCTTCTGAGCCAGGCAGTTACACTGGGATTCCAAAGGCTGAGAAAACGCGTTTATTTCGGGCTGAAAAACACGTTTTGAAAAGTGTGCTGTTGCTGCCCCATAAGTTACATGGGGGTGTACAAAGTTGCCAATACGTGTTTTTTTCTGCTGAAAAACACGTTTTGACAACTTCTGCACACTGGGGTTAAGGGCTGACTCAGTGGGCTCTTCTGAGCCAGGCAGATACACTGGGATTCCAAAGGCTGAGAAAACGCATTTATTTCGGGCTGAAAAACACGTTTTGAAAAGTGTGCTGTTGCTGCTACATAAGTTACATGGGGGTGACCAATGTTGCCAAAACGTGTTTATTTCTGCTGAAAAACACCTTTTGACAACTTCTGCACACTGGGGTTAAGGGCTGACTCAGTGGGCTCTTCTGAGCCAGGCAGTTACACTGGGATTCCAAAGGCTGAGAAAACGCGTTTATTTCGGGCTGAAAAACACGTTTTGAAAAGTGTGCTGTTGCTGCCCCATAAGTTACATGGGGGTGACCAAAGTTGCCAAAACGTGTTTATTTCTGCTGAAAAACACGTTTTAACACCGTCTGCACACTGGGGTAAGGGCTGACTCAGTGGGCTCTTCTGAGCCAGGCAGTTACTCTGGGATTCCAAAGGCTGAGAAAACGCGTTTATTTCGGGTTGAAAAACACGTTTTGAAAAGTGTGCTGATGCTGCCCCATAAGTTACATTGGGGAGACTAAATTTGCCAAAACGTGTTTATTTCTGCTGAAAACACGTTTTGACTACTTCTGCACACTGGGATTAACGGCTGACTCAGTGGGCTCTTCTGAGCCAGGCAGTTACAACGGGATTCCAAAGGCTGAGAAAACGCGTTTATTCCGGGATGAAAAACACGTTTTGAAAAGTGTGCTCTTGCTGCCCCATAATTTACATGGGGGTGTCCAAATTTGCCAAAACGTGTTTATTTCCGCTGAAAAACACGTTTTGACAAGTTCTGCACACTGGGGTTAAGGGCTGACTCAATGGGCTCTTCTGAGCCAGGCAGTTACACTGGGATTCCAAAGGGTGAGAAAACGCGTTTATTTCGGGCTGAAAAACACGTTTTGAAAAGTGTGCTGTTGCTGCCCCATAAGTTACATGGGGGTGAACAAAGTTGCCAATACGTGTTTATTTCTGCTGAAAAACACGTTTTGACAACTTCTGCACACTGGGGTTAAGGGCTGACTCAGTGGGCTCTTCTGAGCCAGGCAGTTACACTGGGATTCCAAAGGCTGAGAAAACGCGTTTATTTCGGGTTGAAAAACACGTTTTGAAAAGTGTGCTGTTGCTGCTACATAATTTACATGGGGGTGACCAATGTTGCCAAAACGTGTTTATTTCTTCTGAAAAACACGTTTTGACAACTTCTGCACACTAGGGTTAAGGGCTGACTCAGTGGGCTCTTCTGAGCCAGGCAGTTACACTGGAATTCCAAAGGATGAGAAAACGCGTTTATTTCGGGCTGAAAAACATGATTTGAAAAGTGTGCTGTTGGTGCCCCATAAGTTGCATGGGGGTGACCAAAGTTGCCAAAACGTGTTTATTTCTGCTGAAAAACAGGTTTTGACAACTTCTGCACACTGTGGTTAAGGGCTGACTCAGTGGGCTCTTCTGAGCCTGGCAGTTACACAGGGATTCCAAAGGCTGAGAAAACGCGTTTATTTCGGGCTGAAAAACACATTTTGAAAAGTGTGCTCTTGCTGCCCCATAAGTTACATGGGGGTGACCAAAATTGCCAAAACGTGTTTATTTCTGCTGAAAAACACGTTTTGACAACTTCTGCACACTGGGGTAAGGGCTGACTCAGTGGGCTCTTCTGAGCCAGGCAGTTACACAGGGATTCCAAAGGCTGAGAATACGTGTTTATTTCAGGCTGAAAAACACATTTTGAACAGTGTGCTGTTGCTGCCCCATAAGTTACATTGGGGTGGCCAAAGTTGCCAAAACGTGTTTATTTCTGCTGAAAAACACGATTTGATAACGTCTGCACACTGGGGTAAGGGCTGACTCAGTGGGCTCTTCTGAGCCAGGCAGTTACTCTGGGATTCCAAAGGCTGAGAAAACGCGTTTATTTCGGGCTGAAAAACACGTTTTGAAAAGTGTGCTGTTGCTGCCCCATAAGTTACACGGGGGTGACTAAAGTTGCCAAAACGTGTTTATTTCTGCTGAAAAACACGTTTTGACAACTTCTGCACACTGGAGTTAACGGCTGACTCAGTGGGCTCTTCTGAGCCAGGCAGTTACACCGGGATTCCAAAGGCTCAGAAAACGCGTTTATTTCGGGCTGAGAAACATGTTTTGAAAAGTGTGCTGTAGCTGCCCCGTAAGTTACATGGGGGTGAGCAAGGTTGCCAAAACGTGTTTATTTTTGCTGAAAAACACGTTTTGACAACTTCTGAACACTGGGGTTATGGGCTGACTCAGGGGGCTCTTCTGAGGCAGGCAGTTACACTGGGATTCCAAAGGCTGAGAAAACGCGTTACTTTCGGGCTGAAAAACACGTTTTGAAAAGTGTGCTGTTGCTGCCCCATAAGTTACATGGGGGTGTCCAAATTTGCCAAAACGTGTTTATTTCTGCTGAAAAATACGTTTTGACAAGTTCTGCACACTGGGGTTAAGGGCTGACTCAGTGATCTCTTCTGAGCCAGGCAGTTACACTGGGATTCCAAAGGCTGAGAAAACGCGTTTATTTCGGGCTGAAAAACACGTTTTGAAAAGTGTGCTGTTGCTGCCCCATAAGTTACATGGGGGTGACCAACGTTGCCAAAACGTGTTTATTTCTGCTGAAAAACACGTTTTGACAACTTCTGCACACTGGGGTTAAGGGCTGACTCAGTGGGCTCTTCTGAGCCAGGCAGTTACACTGGGATTCCAAAGGCTGAGTAAACGCGTTTATTTCGGGCTGAAAAACACGTTTTGAAAAGTGTGCTGTTGCTGCCGCATAAGTTACATGGGGGTGACCAACGTTGCCAAAACGTGTTTATTTCTGCTGAAAAACACGTTTTGACAACTTCTGCACACTGGGGTTAAGGGCTGACTCAGTGGGCTCTTCTGAGCCAGGCAGTTACACTGGGATTCCAAAGGCTGAGAAAACGCGATTATTTCGGGTTGAAAAACACGTTTTGAAAAGTGTGCTGTTGCTGCTACATAATTTACATGGGGGTGACCAAAGTTGCCAAAACGTGTTTATTTCTGCTGAAAAACAGGTTTTGACAACTTCTGCACACTGTGGTTAAGGGCTGACTCAGTGGGCTCTTCTGAGCCAGGCAGTTACACAGGGATTCCAAAGGCTGAGAAAACGCGTTTATTTCGGGCTGAAAAACACATTTTGAACAGTGTGCTGTTGCTGCCCCATAAGTTACATTGGGGTGGCCAAAGTTGCCAAAACGTGTTTATTTCTGCTGAAAAACACGATTTGATAACGTCTGCACACTGGGGTAAGGGCTGACTCAGTGGGCTCTTCTGAGCCAGGCAGTTACTCTGGGATTCCAAAGGCTGAGAAAACGCGTTTATTTCGGGCTGAAAAACACGTTTTGAAAAGTGTGCTGTTGCTGCCCCATAAGTTACACGGGGGTGACTAAAGTTGCCAAAACGTGTTTATTTCTGCTGAAAAACACGTTTTGACAACTTCTGCACACTGGAGTTAACGGCTGACTCAGTGGGCTCTTCTGAGCCAGGCAGTTACACCGGGATTCCAAAGGCTGAGAAAACGCTTTTTTTCGGGCTGAGAAACATGTTTTGAAAAGTGTGCTGTAGCTGCCCCGTAAGTTACATGGGGGTGAGCAAGGTTGCCAAAACGTGTTTATTTTTGCTGAAAAACACGTTTTGACAACTTCTGAACACTGGGGTTATGGGCTGACTCAGGGGGCTCTTCTGAGGCAGGCAGTTACACTGGGATTCCAAAGGCTGAGAAAACGCGTTACTTTCGGGCTGAAAAACACGTTTTGAAAAGTGTGCTGTTGCTGCCCCATAAGTTACATGGGGGTGTCCAAATTTGCCAAAACGTGTTTATTTCTGCTGAAAAATACGTTTTGACAAGTTCTGCACACTGGGGTTAAGGGCTGACTCAGTGATCTCTTCTGAGCCAGGCAGTTACACTGGGATTCCAAAGGCTGAGAAAACGCGTTTATTTCGGGCTGAAAAACACGTTTTGAAAAGTGTGCTGTTGCTGCCCCATAAGTTACATGGGGGTGACCAACGTTGCCAAAACGTGTTTATTTCTGCTGAAAAACACGTTTTGACAACTTCTGCACACTGGGGTTAAGGGCTGACTCAGTGGGCTCTTCTGAGCCAGGCAGTTACACTGGGATTCCAAAGGCTGAGAAAACGCGTTTATTTCGGGCTGAAAAACGTTTTGAAAAGTGTGCTGTTGCTGCTACATAAGTTACATGGGTGTGACCAATGTTGCCAAAACGTGTTTATTTCTGCTGAAAAACACCTTTTGACAACTTCTGCACACTGGGGTTAAGGGCTGACTCAGTGGGCTCTTCTGAGCCAGGCAGTTACACTGGGATTCCAAAGGCTGAGTAAACGCATTTATTTCGGGCTGAAAAACACGTTTTGAAAAGTGTGCTGTTGCTGCCCCATAAGTTACATGGGGGTGACCAACGTTGCCAAAACGTGTTTATTTCTGCTGAAAAACACGTTTTGACAACTTCTGCACACTGGGGTTAAGGGCTGACTCAGTGGGCTCTTCTGAGCCAGGCGGTTACACTGGGATTCCAAAGGCTGAGAAAACGCGTTTATTTCGGGCTGAAAAACACGTTTTGAAAAGTGTGCTGTTGCTGCCCCATTAGTTACATGGGGGTGAGCAAAGTTGCCAAAACGTGTTTATTTCTACTGAAAAACACATTTTAACAACTTCTGCACACTGGGGTTAAGGGCTGACTCAGTGGGCTCTTCTGAGCCAGGCAGTTACACTGGGATTCCAAATGCTGAGAAAACGCGTTTATTTCGGGCTGAAAAACACATTTTGAAAAGTGTGCTGTTGCTGCCCCATAAGTTACATGGGGGTGACCAAAATTGCCAAAACGTGTTTATTTCTGCTGAAAAACACGTTTTGACAACTTCTGCACACTGGGGTAAGGGCTGACTCAGTGGGCTCTTCTGAGCCAGGCAGTTACACAGGGATTCCAAAGGGTGAGAAAACGTGTTTATTTCAGGCTGAAAAACACATTTTGAAAAGTGTGCTGTTGTTGCACCATAAGTTACATTGGGGTGACCAAAGTTGCCAAAACGTGTTTATTTCTGCTGAAAAACACGATTTGATAATGTCTGCACACTGGGGTAAGGGCTGACTCAGTGGGCTCTTCTGAGCCAGGCAGTTACTCTGGGATTCCAAAGGCTGAGAAAACGCGTTTATTTCGGGCTGAAAAACACGTTTTGAAAAGTGTGCTGTTGCTGCCCCATAAGTTACACGGGGAGACTAAAGTTGCCAGAACGTGTTTATTTCTGCTGAAAAACACGTTTTGACAACTTCTGCACACTGTAGTTAACGACTGACTCAGTGGGCTCTTCTGAGCCAGGCAGTTACACCGGGATTCCAAAGGCTGAGAAAACGCGTTTATTTCGGGCTGAGAAACATGTTTTGAAAAGTGTGCTGTAGCTGCCCCGTAAGTTACATGGGGGTGAGCAAGGTTGCCAAAACGTGTTTATTTCTGCTGAAAAACACGTTTTGACAACTTCTGAACACTGGGGTTATGGGCTGACTCAGGGGGCTCTTCTGAGGCAGGCAGTTACACTGGGATTCCAAAGGCTGAGAAAACGCGTTACTTTCGGGCTGAAAAACACGTTTTGAAAAGTGTGCTGTTGCTGCCCCATAAGTTACATGGGGGTGACCAAAGTTGCCAAAACGTGTTTATTTCAGCTGAAAACACGTTTTGACAACTTCTGCACACTAGGATTAACGGCTGACTCAGTGGGCTCTTCTGAGCCAGGCAGTTACACCGGGATTCCAAAGGCTGAGAAAACGCGTTTATTTCGGTCTGAAAAACACGTTTTGAAAAGTGTGCTGTTGCTGCACCATAAGTTACACGGGGGTGACCAAAGTTGCCAAAACGTGTTTATTTCTGCTGAAAAACACGTTTTGACAAATTCTGCACACTGGGGTGAAGGGCTGACTCAGTGGGCTCTTCTGAGTCAGGCAGTTACACTGGGATTCCAAAGGTTGAGAAAACGAGTTTATTTCGGGCTGAATAACACATTTTGAAAAGTGTGCTGTTGCTGCCCCATAAGTTGCATGGGGTTGACCAAAGTTGCCAAAACGTGTTTATTTCTGCTGAAATACATGTTTTGACAACTTCTGCACACTGGGGTTAAGGGCTGACTCAGTGGGCTCTTCTGAGCCAGGCAGTTACAATGGGATTCCAAAGGCTGAGAAAACGCGTTTATTTCAAGCTGAAAAACACGTTTTGAAAAGTGTGCTGTTGCTACCCCATAAGTTGCATGGGGGTGACCAAAGTTGCCAAAATGTGTTTATTTCTGCTGAAAAACACGATTTGATAACGTCTGCACACTGGGGTAAGGGCTGACTCAGTGGGCTCTTCTGAGCCAGGCAGTTACTCTGGGATTCCAAAGGCTGAGAAAACGCGTTTATTTCGGGCTGAAAAACACGTTTTGAAAAGTGTGCTGTTGCTGCCCCATAAGTTACACGGGGGTGACTAAAGTTGCCAAAACGTGTTTATTTCTGCTGAAAAACACGTTTTGACAACTTCTGCACACTGTAGTTAACGGCTGACTCAGTGGGCTCTTCTGAGCCAGGCAGTTACACCGGGATTCCAAAGGCTGAGAAAACGCGTTTATTTCGGGCTGAGAAACATGTTTTGAAAAGTGTGCTGTAGCTGCCCCGTAAGTTACATGGGGGTGAGCAAGGTTGCCAAAACGTGTTTATTTCTGCTGAAAAACACGTTTTGACAACTTCTGAACACTGGGGTTATGGGCTGACTCAGGGGGCTCTTCTGAGGCAGGCAGTTACACTGGGATTCCAAAGGCTGAGAAAACGCGTTACTTTCGGGCTGAAAAACACGTTTTGAAAAGTGTGCTGTTGCTGCCCCATAAGTTACATGGGAGTGACCAAAGTTGCCAAAATGTGTTTATTTCATCTGAAAAACATGTTTTGACAACTTCTGCACACTAGGATTAACGGCTGACTCAGTGGGCTCTTCTGAGCCAGGCAGTTACACCGGGATTCCAAAGGCTGAGAAAACGCGTTTATTTCGGTCTGAAAAACACGTTTTGAAAAGTGTGCTGTTGCTGCACCATAAGTTACACGGGGGTGACCAAAGTTGCCAAAACGTGTTTATTTCTGCTGAAAAACACGTTTTGACAAATTCTGCACACTGGGGTGAAGGGCTGACTCAGTGGGCTCTTCTGAGTCAGGCAGTTACACTGGGATTCCAAAGGTTGAGAAAACGAGTTTATTTCGGGCTGAAAAACACGTTTTGAAAAGTGTGCTGTTGCTGCCCCATAAGTTGCATGGGGTTGACCAAAGTTGCCAAAACGTGTTTATTTCTGCTGAAATACATGTTTTGACAACTTCTGCACACTGGGGTTAAGGGCTGACTCAGTGGGCTCTTCTGAGCCAGGCAGTTACAATGGGATTCCAAAGGCTGAGAAAACGCGTTTATTTCGGGCTGAAAAACACGTTTTGAAAAGTGTGCTGTTGCTACCCCATAAGTTGCATGGGGGTGACCAAAGTTGCCAAAATGTGTTTATTTCTGCTGAAAACACGGTTTGACAACTTCTGCACACTGGGGTTAAGGGCTGACTCAGGGGGCTCTTCTGAGCCAGGCAGTTACACTGGGATTCCAAAGGCTGAGAAAACGTGTTTATTTCGGGCTGAGAAACACGTTTTGAAAAGTGTGCTGTAGCTGCCCCATAAGTTACATGGGGGTGAGCAAGGTTGCCAAAACGTGTTTATTTCTGCTGAAAAACACGTTTTGACAACTTCTGCACACTGGGGTTATGGGCTGACTCAGGGGGCTCTTCTGAGGCAGGCAGTTACACTGGGATTCCAAAGGCTGAGAAAACGCGTTACTTTAGGGCTGAAAAACACGTTTTGAAAAGTGTGCTGTTGCTGCCCCATAAGTTACATGGGGGAGACCAAAGTTGCCAAAACGTGTTTATTTCTGCTGAAAACACGTTTTGACTACTTCTGCACACTGGGATTAACGGTTGACTCAGTGGGCTCTTCTGAGCCAGGCAGTTACACCGGGATTCCAAAGGCTGAGAAAACGCGTTTATTTCTGCTGAAAAACACGTTTTGACAACTTCTGCACACTGGGGTTAAGGGCTGACTCAGTGGGCTCTTCTGAGCCAGGCAGTTACACTGGGATTCCAAAGGCTGAGAAAACGCGTTTATTTCGGGCTGAAAAACGTTTTGAAAAGTGTGCTGTTGCTGCTACATAAGTTACATGGGTGTGACCAATGTTGCCAAAACGTGTTTATTTCTGCTGAAAAACACCTTTTGACAACTTCTGCACACTGGGGTTAAGGGCTGACTCAGTGGGCTCTTCTGAGCCAGGCAGTTACACAGGGATTCCAAAGGCTGAGTAAACGCATTTATTTCGGGCTGAAAAACACGTTTTGAAAAGTGTGCTGTTGCTGCCCCATAAGTTACATGGGGGTGACCATCGTTGCCAAAACGTGTTTATTTCTGCTGAAAAACACGTTTTGACAACTTCTGCACACTGGGGTTAAGGGCTGACTCAGTGGGCTCTTCTGAGCCAGGCGGTTACACTGGGATTCCAAAGGCTGAGAAAACGCGTTTATTTCGGGCTGAAAAACACGTTTTGAAAAGTGTGCTGTTGCTGCCCCATTAGTTACATGGGGGTGACCAAAGTTGCCAAAACGTGTTTATTTCTACTGAAAAACACATTTTAACAACTTCTGCACACTGGGGTTAAGGGCTGACTCAGTGGGCTCTTCTGAGCCAGGCAGTTACACTGGGATTCCAAAGGCTGAGAAAACGCGTTTATTTCGGGTTGAAAAACACGTTTTGAAAAGTGTGCTGTTGCTGCCCCATAAGTTACATGGGGGTGTACAAAGTTGCCAATACGTGTTTTTTTCTGCTGAAAAACACGTTTTGACAACTTCTGCACACTGGGGTTAAGGGCTGACTCAGTGGGCTCTTCTGAGCCAGGCAGATACACTGGGATTCCAAAGGCTGAGAAAACGCATTTATTTCGGGCTGAAAAACACGTTTTGAAAAGTGTGCTGTTGCTGCTACATAAGTTACATGGGGGTGACCAATGTTGCCAAAACGTGTTTATTTCTGCTGAAAAACACCTTTTGACAACTTCTGCACACTGGGGTTAAGGGCTGACTCAGTGGGCTCTTCTGAGCCAGGCAGTTACACTGGGATTCCAAAGGCTGAGAAAACGCGTTTATTTCGGGCTGAAAAACACGTTTTGAAAAGTGTGCTGTTGCTGCCCCATAAGTTACATGGGGGTGACCAAAGTTGCCAAAACGTGTTTATTTCTGCTGAAAAACACGTTTTAACACCGTCTGCACACTGGGGTAAGGGCTGACTCAGTGGGCTCTTCTGAGCCAGGCAGTTACTCTGGGATTCCAAAGGCTGAGAAAACGCGTTTATTTCGGGTTGAAAAACACGTTTTGAAAAGTGTGCTGATGCTGCCCCATAAGTTACATTGGGGAGACCAAATTTGCCAAAACGTGTTTATTTCTGCTGAAAACACGTTTTGACTACTTCTGCACACTGGGATTAACGGCTGACTCAGTGGGCTCTTCTGAGCCAGGCAGTTACAACGGGATTCCAAAGGCTGAGAAAACGCGTTTATTCCGGGCTGAAAAACACGTTTTGAAAAGTGTGCTGTTGCTGCCCCATAAGTTACATGGGGGTGAACAAAGTTGCCAATACGTGTTTATTTCTGCTGAAAAACACGTTTTGACAACTTCTGCACACTGGGGTTAAGGGCTGACTCAGTGGGCTCTTCTGAGCCAGGCAGTTACACTGGGATTCCAAAGGCTGAGTAAACGCGTTTATTTCGGGCTGAAAAACACGTTTTGAAAAGTGTGCTGTTGCTGCCGCATAAGTTACATGGGGGTGACCAACGTTGCCAAAACGTGTTTATTTCTGCTGAAAAACACGTTTTGACAACTTCTGCACACTGGGGTTAAGGGCTGACTCCGTGGGCTCTTCTGAGCCAGGCAGTTACACTGGGATTCCAAAGGCTGAGAAAACGCGTTTATTTCGGGTTGAAAAACACGTTTTGAAAAGTGTGCTGTTGCTGCTACATAATTTACATGGGGGTGACCAATGTTGCCAAAACGTGTTTATTTCTTCTGAAAAACACGTTTTGACAACTTCTGCACACTAGGGTTAAGGGCTGACTCAGTGGGCTCTTCTGAGCCAGGCAGTTACACTGGAATTCCAAAGGATGAGAAAACGCGTTTATTTCGGGCTGAAAAACACATTTTGAAAAGTGTGCTCTTGCTGCCCCATAAGTTACATGGGGGTGACCAAAATTGCCAAAACGTGTTTATTTCTGCTGAAAAACACGTTTTGACAACTTCTGCACACTGGGGTAAGGGCTGACTCAGTGGGCTCTTCTGAGCCAGGCAGTTACACAGGGATTCCAAAGGCTGAGAATACGTGTTTATTTCAGGCTGAAAAACACATTTTGAACAGTGTGCTGTTGCTGCCCCATAAGTTACATTGGGGTGGCCAAAGTTGCCAAAACGTGTTTATTTCTGCTGAAAAACACGATTTGATAACGTCTGCACACTGGGGTAAGGGCTGACTCAGTGGGCTCTTCTGAGCCAGGCAGTTACTCTGGGATTCCAAAGGCTGAGAAAACGCGTTTATTTCGGGCTGAAAAACACGTTTTGAAAAGTGTGCTGTTGCTGCCCCATAAGTTACACGGGGGTGACTAAAGTTGCCAAAACGTGTTTATTTCTGCTGAAAAACACGTTTTGACAACTTCTGCACACTGGAGTTAACGGCTGACTCAGTGGGCTCTTCTGAGCCAGGCAGTTACACCGGGATTCCAAAGGCTGAGAAAACGCTTTTTTTCGGGCTGAGAAACATGTTTTGAAAAGTGTGCTGTAGCTGCCCCGTAAGTTACATGGGGGTGAGCAAGGTTGCCAAAACGTGTTTATTTCTGCTGAAAAACACGTTTTGACAACTTCTGAACACTGGGGTTATGGGCTGACTCAGGGGGCTCTTCTGAGGCAGGCAGTTACACTGGGATTCCAAAGGCTGAGAAAACGCGTTACTTTCGGGCTGAAAAACACGTTTTGAAAAGTGTGCTGTTGCTGCCCCATAAGTTACATGGGAGTGACCAAAGTTGCCAAAATGTGTTTATTTCATCTGAAAAACATGTTTTGACAACTTCTGCACACTAGGATTAACGGCTGACTCAGTGGGCTCTTCTGAGCCAGGCAGTTACACCGGGATTCCAAAGGCTGAGAAAACGCGTTTATTTCGGTCTGAAAAACACGTTTTGAAAAGTGTGCTGTTGCTGCACCATAAGTTACACGGGGGTGACCAAAGTTGCCAAAACGTGTTTATTTCTGCTGAAAAACACGTTTTGACAAATTCTGCACACTGGGGTGAAGGGCTGACTCAGTGGGCTCTTCTGAGTCAGGCAGTTACACTGGGATTCCAAAGGTTGAGAAAACGAGTTTATTTCGGGCTGAAAAACACGTTTTGAAAAGTGTGCTGTTGCTGCCCCATAAGTTGCATGGGGTTGACCAAAGTTGCCAAAACGTGTTTATTTCTGCTGAAATACATGTTTTGACAACTTCTGCACACTGGGGTTAAGGGCTGACTCAGTGGGCTCTTCTGAGCCAGGCAGTTACAATGGGATTCCAAAGGCTGAGAAAACGCGTTTATTTCGGGCTGAAAAACACGTTTTGAAAAGTGTGCTGTTGCTACCCCATAAGTTGCATGGGGGTGACCAAAGTTGCCAAAATGTGTTTATTTCTGCTGAAAACACGGTTTGACAACTTCTGCACACTGGGGTTAAGGGCTGACTCAGGGGGCTCTTCTGAGCCAGGCAGTTACACTGGGATTCCAAAGGCTGAGAAAACGTGTTTATTTCGGGCTGAGAAACACGTTTTGAAAAGTGTGCTGTAGCTGCCCCATAAGTTACATGGGGGTGAGCAAGGTTGCCAAAACGTGTTTATTTCTGCTGAAAAACACGTTTTGACAACTTCTGCACACTGGGGTTATGGGCTGACTCAGGGGGCTCTTCTGAGGCAGGCAGTTACACTGGGATTCCAAAGGCTGAGAAAACGCGTTACTTTAGGGCTGAAAAACACGTTTTGAAAAGTGTGCTGTTGCTGCCCCATAAGTTACATGGGGGAGACCAAAGTTGCCAAAACGTGTTTATTTCTGCTGAAAACACGTTTTGACTACTTCTGCACACTGGGATTAACGGTTGACTCAGTGGGCTCTTCTGAGCCAGGCAGTTACACCGGGATTCCAAAGGCTGAGAAAACGCGTTTATTTCTGCTGAAAAACACGTTTTGACAACTTCTGCACACTGGGGTTAAGGGCTGACTCAGTGGGCTCTTCTGAGCCAGGCAGTTACACTGGGATTCCAAAGGCTGAGAAAACGCGTTTATTTCGGGCTGAAAAACGTTTTGAAAAGTGTGCTGTTGCTGCTACATAAGTTACATGGGTGTGACCAATGTTGCCAAAACGTGTTTATTTCTGCTGAAAAACACCTTTTGACAACTTCTGCACACTGGGGTTAAGGGCTGACTCAGTGGGCTCTTCTGAGCCAGGCAGTTACACAGGGATTCCAAAGGCTGAGTAAACGCATTTATTTCGGGCTGAAAAACACGTTTTGAAAAGTGTGCTGTTGCTGCCCCATAAGTTACATGGGGGTGACCATCGTTGCCAAAACGTGTTTATTTCTGCTGAAAAACACGTTTTGACAACTTCTGCACACTGGGGTTAAGGGCTGACTCAGTGGGCTCTTCTGAGCCAGGCGGTTACACTGGGATTCCAAAGGCTGAGAAAACGCGTTTATTTCGGGCTGAAAAACACGTTTTGAAAAGTGTGCTGTTGCTGCCCCATTAGTTACATGGGGGTGACCAAAGTTGCCAAAACGTGTTTATTTCTACTGAAAAACACATTTTAACAACTTCTGCACACTGGGCTTAAGGGCTGACTCAGTGGGCTCTTCTGAGCCAGGCAGTTACACTGGGATTCCAAAGGCTGAGAAAACGCGTTTATTTCGGGTTGAAAAACACGTTTTGAAAAGTGTGCTGTTGCTGCCCCATAAGTTACATGGGGGTGTACAAAGTTGCCAATACGTGTTTTTTTCTGCTGAAAAACACGTTTTGACAACTTCTGCACACTGGGGTTAAGGGCTGACTCAGTGGGCTCTTCTGAGCCAGGCAGATACACTGGGATTCCAAAGGCTGAGAAAACGCATTTATTTCGGGCTGAAAAACACGTTTTGAAAAGTGTGCTGTTGCTGCTACATAAGTTACATGGGGGTGACCAATGTTGCCAAAACGTGTTTATTTCTGCTGAAAAACACCTTTTGACAACTTCTGCACACTGGGGTTAAGGGCTGACTCAGTGGGCTCTTCTGAGCCAGGCAGTTACACTGGGATTCCAAAGGCTGAGAAAACGCGTTTATTTCGGGCTGAAAAACACGTTTTGAAAAGTGTGCTGTTGCTGCCCCATAAGTTACATGGGGGTGACCAAAGTTGCCAAAACGTGTTTATTTCTGCTGAAAAACACGTTTTAACACCGTCTGCACACTGGGGTAAGGGCTGACTCAGTGGGCTCTTCTGAGCCAGGCAGTTACTCTGGGATTCCAAAGGCTGAGAAAACGCGTTTATTTCGGGTTGAAAAACACGTTTTGAAAAGTGTGCTGATGCTGCCCCATAAGTTACATTGGGGAGACCAAATTTGCCAAAACGTGTTTATTTCTGCTGAAAACACGTTTTGACTACTTCTGCACACTGGGATTAACGGCTGACTCCGTGGGCTCTTCTGAGCCAGGCAGTTACACTGGGATTCCAAAGGCTGAGAAAACGCGTTTATTTCGGGTTGAAAAACACGTTTTGAAAAGTGTGCTGTTGCTGCTACATAATTTACATGGGGGTGACCAATGTTGCCAAAACGTGTTTATTTCTTCTGAAAAACACGTTTTGACAACTTCTGCACACTAGGGTTAAGGGCTGACTCAGTGGGCTCTTCTGAGCCAGGCAGTTACACTGGAATTCCAAAGGATGAGAAAACGCGTTTATTTCGGGCTGAAAAACATGATTTGAAAAGTGTGCTGTTGGTGCCCCATAAGTTGCATGGGGGTGACCAAAGTTGCCAAAACGTGTTTATTTCTGCTGAAAAACAGGTTTTGACAACTTCTGCACACTGTGGTTAAGGGCTGACTCAGTGGGCTCTTCTGAGCCTGGCAGTTACACAGGGATTCCAAAGGCTGAGAAAACGCGTTTATTTCGGGCTGAAAAACACATTTTGAAAAGTGTGCTCTTGCTGCCCCATAAGTTACATGGGGGTGACCAAAATTGCCAAAACGTGTTTATTTCTGCTGAAAAACACGTTTTGACAACTTCTGCACACTGGGGTAAGGGCTGACTCAGTGGGCTCTTCTGAGCCAGGCAGTTACACAGGGATTCCAAAGGCTGAGAATACGTGTTTATTTCAGGCTGAAAAACACATTTTGAACAGTGTGCTGTTGCTGCCCCATAAGTTACATTGGGGTGGCCAAAGTTGCCAAAACGTGTTTATTTCTGCTGAAAAACACGATTTGATAACGTCTGCACACTGGGGTAAGGGCTGACTCAGTGGGCTCTTCTGAGCCAGGCAGTTACTCTGGGATTCCAAAGGCTGAGAAAACGCGTTTATTTCGGGCTGAAAAACACGTTTTGAAAAGTGTGCTATTGCTGCCCCATAAGTTACACGGGGGTGACTAAAGTTGCCAAAACGTGTTTATTTCTGCTGAAAAACACGTTTTGACAACTTCTGCACACTGGAGTTAACGGCTGACTCAGTGGGCTCTTCTGAGCCAGGCAGTTACACCGGGATTCCAAAGGCTGAGAAAACGCTTTTTTTCGGGCTGAGAAACATGTTTTGAAAAGTGTGCTGTAGCTGCCCCGTAAGTTACATGGGGGTGAGCAAGGTTGCCAAAACGTGTTTATTTCTGCTGAAAAACACGTTTTGACAACTTCTGAACACTGGGGTTATGGGCTGACTCAGGGGGCTCTTCTGAGGCAGGCAGTTACACTGGGATTCCAAAGGCTGAGAAAACGCGTTACTTTCGGGCTGAAAAACACGTTTTGAAAAGTGTGCTGTTGCTGCCCCATAAGTTACATGGGAGTGACCAAAGTTGCCAAAATGTGTTTATTTCATCTGAAAAACATGTTTTGACAACTTCTGCACACTAGGATTAACGGCTGACTCAGTGGGCTCTTCTGAGCCAGGCAGTTACACCGGGATTCCAAAGGCTGAGAAAACGCGTTTATTTCGGTCTGAAAAACACGTTTTGAAAAGTGTGCTGTTGCTGCACCATAAGTTACACGGGGGTGACCAAAGTTGCCAAAACGTGTTTATTTCTGCTGAAAAACACGTTTTGACAAATTCTGCACACTGGGGTGAAGGGCTGACTCAGTGGGCTCTTCTGAGTCAGGCAGTTACACTGGGATTCCAAAGGTTGAGAAAACGAGTTTATTTCGGGCTGAAAAACACGTTTTGAAAAGTGTGCTGTTGCTGCCCCATAAGTTGCATGGGGTTGACCAAAGTTGCCAAAACGTGTTTATTTCTGCTGAAATACATGTTTTGACAACTTCTGCACACTGGGGTTAAGGGCTGACTCAGTGGGCTCTTCTGAGCCAGGCAGTTACAATGGGATTCCAAAGGCTGAGAAAACGCGTTTATTTCGGGCTGAAAAACACGTTTTGAAAAGTGTGCTGTTGCTACCCCATAAGTTGCATGGGGGTGACCAAAGTTGCCAAAATGTGTTTATTTCTGCTGAAAACACGGTTTGACAACTTCTGCACACTGGGGTTAAGGGCTGACTCAGGGGGCTCTTCTGAGCCAGGCAGTTACACTGGGATTCCAAAGGCTGAGAAAACGTGTTTATTTCGGGCTGAGAAACACGTTTTGAAAAGTGTGCTGTAGCTGCCCCATAAGTTACATGGGGGTGAGCAAGGTTGCCAAAACGTGTTTATTTCTGCTGAAAAACACGTTTTGACAACTTCTGCACACTGGGGTTATGGGCTGACTCAGGGGGCTCTTCTGAGGCAGGCAGTTACACTGGGATTCCAAAGGCTGAGAAAACGCGTTACTTTAGGGCTGAAAAACACGTTTTGAAAAGTGTGCTGTTGCTGCCCCATAAGTTACATGGGGGAGACCAAAGTTGCCAAAACGTGTTTATTTCTGCTGAAAACACGTTTTGACTACTTCTGCACACTGGGATTAACGGTTGACTCAGTGGGCTCTTCTGAGCCAGGCAGTTACACCGGGATTCCAAAGGCTGAGAAAACGCGTTTATTTCTGCTGAAAAACACGTTTTGACAACTTCTGCACACTGGGGTTAAGGGCTGACTCAGTGGGCTCTTCTGAGCCAGGCAGTTACACTGGGATTCCAAAGGCTGAGAAAACGCGTTTATTTCGGGCTGAAAAACGTTTTGAAAAGTGTGCTGTTGCTGCTACATAAGTTACATGGGTGTGACCAATGTTGCCAAAACGTGTTTATTTCTGCTGAAAAACACCTTTTGACAACTTCTGCACACTGGGGTTAAGGGCTGACTCAGTGGGCTCTTCTGAGCCAGGCAGTTACACTGGGATTCCAAAGGCTGAGTAAACGCATTTATTTCGGGCTGAAAAACACGTTTTGAAAAGTGTGCTGTTGCTGCCCCATAAGTTACATGGGGGTGACCAACGTTGCCAAAACGTGTTTATTTCTGCTGAAAAACACGTTTTGACAACTTCTGCACACTGGGGTTAAGGGCTGACTCAGTGGGCTCTTCTGAGCCAGGCGGTTACACTGGGATTCCAAAGGCTGAGAAAACGCGTTTATTTCGGGCTGAAAAACACGTTTTGAAAAGTGTGCTGTTGCTGCCCCATTAGTTACATGGGGGTGACCAAAGTTGCCAAAACGTGTTTATTTCTACTGAAAAACACATTTTAACAACTTCTGCACACTGGGGTTAAGGGCTGACTCAGTGGGCTCTTCTGAGCCAGGCAGTTACACTGGGATTCCAAAGGCTGAGAAAACGCGTTTATTTCGGGCTGAAAAACACGTTTTGAAAAGTGTGCTGTTGCTGCCCCATAAGTTACATGGGGGTGTACAAAGTTGCCAATACGTGTTTTTTTCTGCTGAAAAACACGTTTTGACAACTTCTGCACACTGGGGTTAAGGGCTGACTCAGTGGGCTCTTCTGAGCCAGGCAGATACACTGGGATTCCAAAGGCTGAGAAAACGCATTTATTTCGGGCTGAAAAACACGTTTTGAAAAGTGTGCTGTTGCTGCTACATAAGTTACATGGGGGTGACCAATGTTGCCAAAACGTGTTTATTTCTGCTGAAAAACACCTTTTGACAACTTCTGCACACTGGGGTTAAGGGCTGACTCAGTGGGCTCTTCTGAGCCAGGCAGTTACACTGGGATTCCAAAGGCTGAGAAAACGCGTTTATTTCGGGCTGAAAAACACGTTTTGAAAAGTGTGCTGTTGCTGCCCCATAAGTTACATGGGGGTGACCAAAGTTGCCAAAACGTGTTTATTTCTGCTGAAAAACACGTTTTAACACCGTCTGCACACTGGGGTAAGGGCTGACTCAGTGGGCTCTTCTGAGCCAGGCAGTTACTCTGGGATTCCAAAGGCTGAGAAAACGCGTTTATTTCGGGTTGAAAAACACGTTTTGAAAAGTGTGCTGATGCTGCCCCATAAGTTACATTGGGGAGACCAAATTTGCCAAAACGTGTTTATTTCTGCTGAAAACACGTTTTGACTACTTCTGCACACTGGGATTAACGGCTGACTCAGTGGGCTCTTCTGAGCCAGGCAGTTACAACGGGATTCCAAAGGCTGAGAAAACGCGTTTATTCCGGGCTGAAAAACACGTTTTGAAAAGTGTGCTGTTGCTGCCCCATAAGTTACATGGGGGTGAACAAAGTTGCCAATACGTGTTTATTTCTGCTGAAAAACACGTTTTGACAACTTCTGCACACTGGGGTTAAGGGCTGACTCAGTGGGCTCTTCTGAGCCAGGCAGTTACACTGGGATTCCAAAGGCTGAGTAAACGCGTTTATTTCGGGCTGAAAAACACGTTTTGAAAAGTGTGCTGTTGCTGCCGCATAAGTTACATGGGGGTGACCAACGTTGCCAAAACGTGTTTATTTCTGCTGAAAAACACGTTTTGACAACTTCTGCACACTGGGGTTAAGGGCTGACTCCGTGGGCTCTTCTGAGCCAGGCAGTTACACTGGGATTCCAAAGGCTGAGAAAACGCGTTTATTTCGGGTTGAAAAACACGTTTTGAAAAGTGTGCTGTTGCTGCTACATAATTTACATGGGGGTGACCAATGTTGCCAAAACGTGTTTATTTCTTCTGAAAAACACGTTTTGACAACTTCTGCACACTAGGGTTAAGGGCTGACTCAGTGGGCTCTTCTGAGCCAGGCAGTTACACTGGAATTCCAAAGGATGAGAAAACGCGTTTATTTCGGGCTGAAAAACATGATTTGAAAAGTGTGCTGTTGGTGCCCCATAAGTTGCATGGGGGTGACCAAAGTTGCCAAAACGTGTTTATTTCTGCTGAAAAACAGGTTTTGACAACTTCTGCACACTGTGGTTAAGGGCTGACTCAGTGGGCTCTTCTGAGCCTGGCAGTTACACAGGGATTCCAAAGGCTGAGAAAACGCGTTTATTTCGGGCTGAAAAACACATTTTGAAAAGTGTGCTCTTGCTGCCCCATAAGTTACATGGGGGTGACCAAAATTGCCAAAACGTGTTTATTTCTGCTGAAAAACACGTTTTGACAACTTCTGCACACTGGGGTAAGGGCTGACTCAGTGGGCTCTTCTGAGCCAGGCAGTTACACAGGGATTCCAAAGGCTGAGAATACGTGTTTATTTCAGGCTGAAAAACACATTTTGAACAGTGTGCTGTTGCTGCCCCATAAGTTACATTGGGGTGGCCAAAGTTGCCAAAACGTGTTTATTTCTGCTGAAAAACACGATTTGATAACGTCTGCACACTGGGGTAAGGGCTGACTCAGTGGGCTCTTCTGAGCCAGGCAGTTACTCTGGGATTCCAAAGGCTGAGAAAACGCGTTTATTTCGGGCTGAAAAACACGTTTTGAAAAGTGTGCTGTTGCTGCCCCATAAGTTACACGGGGGTGACTAAAGTTGCCAAAACGTGTTTATTTCTGCTGAAAAACACGTTTTGACAACTTCTGCACACTGGAGTTAACGGCTGACTCAGTGGGCTCTTCTGAGCCAGGCAGTTACACCGGGATTCCAAAGGCTGAGAAAACGCTTTTTTTCGGGCTGAGAAACATGTTTTGAAAAGTGTGCTGTAGCTGCCCCGTAAGTTACATGGGGGTGAGCAAGGTTGCCAAAACGTGTTTATTTCTGCTGAAAAACACGTTTTGACAACTTCTGAACACTGGGGTTATGGGCTGACTCAGGGGGCTCTTCTGAGGCAGGCAGTTACACTGGGATTCCAAAGGCTGAGAAAACGCGTTACTTTCGGGCTGAAAAACACGTTTTGAAAAGTGTGCTGTTGCTGCCCCATAAGTTACATGGGAGTGACCAAAGTTGCCAAAATGTGTTTATTTCATCTGAAAAACATGTTTTGACAACTTCTGCACACTAGGATTAACGGCTGACTCAGTGGGCTCTTCTGAGCCAGGCAGTTACACCGGGATTCCAAAGGCTGAGAAAACGCGTTTATTTCGGTCTGAAAAACACGTTTTGAAAAGTGTGCTGTTGCTGCACCATAAGTTACACGGGGGTGACCAAAGTTGCCAAAACGTGTTTATTTCTGCTGAAAAACACGTTTTGACAAATTCTGCACACTGGGGTGAAGGGCTGACTCAGTGGGCTCTTCTGAGTCAGGCAGTTACACTGGGATTCCAAAGGTTGAGAAAACGAGTTTATTTCGGGCTGAAAAACACGTTTTGAAAAGTGTGCTGTTGCTGCCCCATAAGTTGCATGGGGTTGACCAAAGTTGCCAAAACGTGTTTATTTCTGCTGAAATACATGTTTTGACAACTTCTGCACACTGGGGTTAAGGGCTGACTCAGTGGGCTCTTCTGAGCCAGGCAGTTACAATGGGATTCCAAAGGCTGAGAAAACGCGTTTATTTCGGGCTGAAAAACACGTTTTGAAAAGTGTGCTGTTGCTACCCCATAAGTTGCATGGGGGTGACCAAAGTTGCCAAAATGTGTTTATTTCTGCTGAAAACACGGTTTGACAACTTCTGCACACTGGGGTTAAGGGCTGACTCAGGGGGCTCTTCTGAGCCAGGCAGTTACACTGGGATTCCAAAGGCTGAGAAAACGTGTTTATTTCGGGCTGAGAAACACGTTTTGAAAAGTGTGCTGTAGCTGCCCCATAAGTTACATGGGGGTGAGCAAGGTTGCCAAAACGTGTTTATTTCTGCTGAAAAACACGTTTTGACAACTTCTGCACACTGGGGTTATGGGCTGACTCAGGGGGCTCTTCTGAGGCAGGCAGTTACACTGGGATTCCAAAGGCTGAGAAAACGCGTTACTTTAGGGCTGAAAAACACGTTTTGAAAAGTGTGCTGTTGCTGCCCCATAAGTTACATGGGGGAGACCAAAGTTGCCAAAACGTGTTTATTTCTGCTGAAAACACGTTTTGACTACTTCTGCACACTGGGATTAACGGTTGACTCAGTGGGCTCTTCTGAGCCAGGCAGTTACACCGGGATTCCAAAGGCTGAGAAAACGCGTTTATTTCTGCTGAAAAACACGTTTTGACAACTTCTGCACACTGGGGTTAAGGGCTGACTCAGTGGGCTCTTCTGAGCCAGGCAGTTACACTGGGATTCCAAAGGCTGAGAAAACGCGTTTATTTCGGGCTGAAAAACGTTTTGAAAAGTGTGCTGTTGCTGCTACATAAGTTACATGGGTGTGACCAATGTTGCCAAAACGTGTTTATTTCTGCTGAAAAACACCTTTTGACAACTTCTGCACACTGGGGTTAAGGGCTGACTCAGTGGGCTCTTCTGAGCCAGGCAGTTACACTGGGATTCCAAAGGCTGAGTAAACGCATTTATTTCGGGCTGAAAAACACGTTTTGAAAAGTGTGCTGTTGCTGCCCCATAAGTTACATGGGGGTGACCAACGTTGCCAAAACGTGTTTATTTCTGCTGAAAAACACGTTTTGACAACTTCTGCACACTGGGGTTAAGGGCTGACTCAGTGGGCTCTTCTGAGCCAGGCGGTTACACTGGGATTCCAAAGGCTGAGAAAACGCGTTTATTTCGGGCTGAAAAACACGTTTTGAAAAGTGTGCTGTTGCTGCCCCATTAGTTACATGGGGGTGACCAAAGTTGCCAAAACGTGTTTATTTCTACTGAAAAACACATTTTAACAACTTCTGCACACTGGGGTTAAGGGCTGACTCAGTGGGCTCTTCTGAGCCAGGCAGTTACACTGGGATTCCAAAGGCTGAGAAAACGCGTTTATTTCTGGCTGAAAAACACGTTTTGAAAAGTGTGCTGTTGCTGCCCCATAAGTTACATGGGGGTGTACAAAGTTGCCAATACGTGTTTTTTTCTGCTGAAAAACACGTTTTGACAACTTCTGCACACTGGGGTTAAGGGCTGACTCAGTGGGCTCTTCTGAGCCAGGCAGATACACTGGGATTCCAAAGGCTGAGAAAACGCATTTATTTCGGGCTGAAAAACACGTTTTGAAAAGTGTGCTGTTGCTGCTACATAAGTTACATGGGGGTGACCAATGTTGCCAAAACGTGTTTATTTCTGCTGAAAAACACCTTTTGACAACTTCTGCACACTGGGGTTAAGGGCTGACTCAGTGGGCTCTTCTGAGCCTGGCAGTTACACTGGGATTCCAAAGGCTGAGAAAACGTGTTTATTTCGGGCTGAAAAACACGTTTTGAAAAGTGTGCTGTTGCTGCCCCATAAGTTACATGGGGGTGACCAAAGTTGCCAAAACGTGTTTATTTCTGCTGAAAAACACGTTTTAACACCGTCTGCACACTGGGGTAAGGGCTGACTCAGTGGGCTCTTCTGAGCCAGGCAGTTACTCTGGGATTCCAAAGGCTGAGAAAACGCGTTTATTTCGGGTTGAAAAACACGTTTTGAAAAGTGTGCTGATGCTGCCCCATAAGTTACATTGGGGAGACTAAATTTGCCAAAACGTGTTTATTTCTGCTGAAAACACGTTTTGACTACTTCTGCACACTGGGATTAACGGCTGACTCAGTGGGCTCTTCTGAGCCAGGCAGTTACAACGGGATTCCAAAGGCTGAGAAAACGCGTTTATTCCGGGATGAAAAACACGTTTTGAAAAGTGTGCTCTTGCTGCCCCATAATTTACATGGGGGTGTCCAAATTTGCCAAAACGTGTTTATTTCCGCTGAAAAACACGTTTTGACAAGTTCTGCACACTGGGGTTAAGGGCTGACTCAATGGGCTCTTCTGAGCCAGGCAGTTACACTGGGATTCCAAAGGGTGAGAAAACGCGTTTATTTCGGGCTGAAAAACACGTTTTGAAAAGTGTGCTGTTGCTGCCCCATAAGTTACATGGGGGTGAACAAAGTTGCCAATACGTGTTTATTTCTGCTGAAAAACACGTTTTGACAACTTCTGCACACTGGGGTTAAGGGCTGACTCAGTGGGCTCTTCTGAGCCAGGCAGTTACACTGGGATTCCAAAGGCTGAGAAAACGCGTTTATTTCGGGCTGAAAAACACGTTTTGAAAAGTGTGCTGTTGCTGCCCCATAAGTTACATGGGGGTGTACAAAGTTGCCAATACGTGTTTATTTCTGCTGAAAAACACGTTTTGACAACTTCTGCACACTGGGGTTAAGGGCTGTCTCAGTGGGCTCTTCTGAGCCAGGCAGTTACACTGGGATTCCAAAGGCTGAGAAAACGCGTTTATTTCGGGTTGAAAAACACGTTTTGAAAAGTGTGCTGTTGCTGCTACATAATTTACATGGGGGTGACCAATGTTGCCAAAACGTGTTTATTTCTTCTGAAAAACACGTTTTGACAACTTCTGCACACTAGGGTTAAGGGCTGACTCAGTGGGCTCTTCTGAGCCAGGCAGTTACACTGGAATTCCAAAGGATGAGAAAACGCGTTTATTTCGGGCTGAAAAACATGATTTGAAAAGTGTGCTGTTGGTGCCCCATAAGTTGCATGGGGGTGACCAAAGTTGCCAAAACGTGTTTATTTCTGCTGAAAAACAGGTTTTGACAACTTCTGCACACTGTGGTTAAGGGCTGACTCAGTGGGCTCTTCTGAGCCTGGCAGTTACACAGGGATTCCAAAGGCTGAGAAAACGCGTTTATTTCGGGCTGAAAAACACATTTTGAAAAGTGTGCTCTTGCTGCCCCATAAGTTACATGGGGGTGACCAAAATTGCCAAAACGTGTTTATTTCTGCTGAAAAACACGTTTTGACAACTTCTGCACACTGGGGTAAGGGCTGACTCAGTGGGCTCTTCTGAGCCAGGCAGTTACACAGGGATTCCAAAGGCTGAGAATACGTGTTTATTTCAGGCTGAAAAACACATTTTGAACAGTGTGCTGTTGCTGCCCCATAAGTTACATTGGGGTGGCCAAAGTTGCCAAAACGTGTTTATTTCTGCTGAAAAACACGATTTGATAACGTCTGCACACTGGGGTAAGGGCTGACTCAGTGGGCTCTTCTGAGCCAGGCAGTTACTCTGGGATTCCAAAGGCTGAGAAAACGCGTTTATTTCGGGCTGAAAAACACGTTTTGAAAAGTGTGCTGTTGCTGCCCCATAAGTTACACGGGGGTGACTAAAGTTGCCAAAACGTGTTTATTTCTGCTGAAAAACACGTTTTGACAACTTCTGCACACTGGAGTTAACGGCTGACTCAGTGGGCTCTTCTGAGCCAGGCAGTTACACCGGGATTCCAAAGGCTGAGAAAACGCGTTTATTTCGGGCTGAGAAACATGTTTTGAAAAGTGTGCTGTAGCTGCCCCGTAAGTTACATGGGGGTGAGCAAGGTTGCCAAAACGTGTTTATTTTTGCTGAAAAACACGTTTTGACAAGTTCTGCACACTGGGGTTAAGGGCTGACTCAGTGATCTCTTCTGAGCCAGGCAGTTACACTGGGATTCCAAAGGCTGAGAAAACGCGTTTATTTCGGGCTGAAAAACACGTTTTGAAAAGTGTGCTGTTGCTGCCCCATAAGTTACATGGGGGTGACCAACGTTGCCAAAACGTGTTTATTTCTGCTGAAAAACACGTTTTGACAACTTCTGCACACTGGGGTTAAGGGCTGACTCAGTGGGCTCTTCTGAGCCAGGCAGTTACACTGGGATTCCAAAGGCTGAGTAAACGCGTTTATTTCGGGCTGAAAAACACGTTTTGAAAAGTGTGCTGTTGCTGCCGCATAAGTTACATGGGGGTGACCAACGTTGCCAAAACGTGTTTATTTCTGCTGAAAAACACGTTTTGACAACTTCTGCACACTGGGGTTAAGGGCTGACTCAGTGGGCTCTTCTGAGCCAGGCAGTTACACTGGGATTCCAAAGGCTGAGAAAACGCGTTTATTTCGGGTTGAAAAACACGTTTTGAAAAGTGTGCTGTTGCTGCTACATAATTTACATGGGGGTGACCAATGTTGCCAAAACGTGTTTATTTCTTCTGAAAAACACGTTTTGACAACTTCTGCACACTAGGGTTAAGGGCTGACTCAGTGGGCTCTTCTGAGCCAGGCAGTTACACTGGAATTCCAAAGGATGAGAAAACGCGTTTATTTCGGGCTGAAAAACATGATTTGAAAAGTGTGCTGTTGGTGCCCCATAAGTTGCATGGGGGTGACCAAAGTTGCCAAAACGTGTTTATTTCTGCTGAAAAACAGGTTTTGACAACTTCTGCACACTGTGGTTAAGGGCTGACTCAGTGGGCTCTTCTGAGCCTGGCAGTTACACAGGGATTCCAAAGGCTGAGAAAACGCGTTTATTTCGGGCTGAAAAACACATTTTGAAAAGTGTGCTCTTGCTGCCCCATAAGTTACATGGGGGTGACCAAAATTGCCAAAACGTGTTTATTTCTGCTGAAAAACACGTTTTGACAACTTCTGCACACTGGGGTAAGGGCTGACTCAGTGGGCTCTTCTGAGCCAGGCAGTTACACAGGGATTCCAAAGGCTGAGAATAAGTGTTTATTTCAGGCTGAAAAACACATTTTGAACAGTGTGCTGTTGCTGCCCCATAAGTTACATTGGGGTGGCCAAAGTTGCCAAAACGTGTTTATTTCTGCTGAAAAACACGATTTGATAACGTCTGCACACTGGGGTAAGGGCTGACTCAGTGGGCTCTTCTGAGCCAGGCAGTTACTCTGGGATTCCAAAGGCTGAGAAAACGCGTTTATTTCGGGCTGAAAAACACGTTTTGAAAAGTGTGCTGTTGCTGCCCCATAAGTTACACGGGGGTGACTAAAGTTGCCAAAACGTGTTTATTTCTGCTGAAAAACACGTTTTGACAACTTCTGCACACTGGAGTTAACGGCTGACTCAGTGGGCTCTTCTGAGCCAGGCAGTTACACCGGGATTCCAAAGGCTGAGAAAACGCTTTTTTTCGGGCTGAGAAACATGTTTTGAAAAGTGTGCTGTAGCTGCCCCGTAAGTTACATGGGGGTGAGCAAGGTTGCCAAAACGTGTTTATTTTTGCTGAAAAACACGTTTTGACAACTTCTGAACACTGGGGTTATGGGCTGACTCAGGGGGCTCTTCTGAGGCAGGCAGTTACACTGGGATTCCAAAGGCTGAGAAAACGCGTTACTTTCGGGCTGAAAAACACGTTTTGAAAAGTGTGCTGTTGCTGCCCCATAAGTTACATGGGGGTGTCCAAATTTGCCAAAACGTGTTTATTTCTGCTGAAAAATACGTTTTGACAAGTTCTGCACACTGGGGTTAAGGGCTGACTCAGTGATCTCTTCTGAGCCAGGCAGTTACACTGGGATTCCAAAGGCTGAGAAAACGCGTTTATTTCGGGCTGAAAAACACGTTTTGAAAAGTGTGCTGTTGCTGCCCCATAAGTTACATGGGGGTGACCAACGTTGCCAAAACGTGTTTATTTCTGCTGAAAAACACGTTTTGACAACTTCTGCACACTGGGGTTAAGGGCTGACTCAGTGGGCTCTTCTGAGCCAGGCAGTTACACTGGGATTCCAAAGGCTGAGAAAACGCGTTTATTTCGGGCTGAAAAACGTTTTGAAAAGTGTGCTGTTGCTGCTACATAAGTTACATGGGTGTGACCAATGTTGCCAAAACGTGTTTATTTCTGCTGAAAAACACCTTTTGACAACTTCTGCACACTGGGGTTAAGGGCTGACTCAGTGGGCTCTTCTGAGCCAGGCAGTTACACTGGGATTCCAAAGGCTGAGTAAACGCATTTATTTCGGGCTGAAAAACACGTTTTGAAAAGTGTGCTGTTGCTGCCCCATAAGTTACATGGGGGTGACCAACGTTGCCAAAACGTGTTTATTTCTGCTGAAAAACACGTTTTGACAACTTCTGCACACTGGGGTTAAGGGCTGACTCAGTGGGCTCTTCTGAGCCAGGCGGTTACACTGGGATTCCAAAGGCTGAGAAAACGCGTTTATTTCGGGCTGAAAAACACGTTTTGAAAAGTGTGCTGTTGCTGCCCCATTAGTTACATGGGGGTGAGCAAAGTTGCCAAAACGTGTTTATTTCTACTGAAAAACACATTTTAACAACTTCTGCACACTGGGGTTAAGGGCTGACTCAGTGGGCTCTTCTGAGCCAGGCAGTTACACTGGGATTCCAAATGCTGAGAAAACGCGTTTATTTCGGGCTGAAAAACACGTTTTGAAAAGTGTGCTGTTGGTGCCCCATAAGTTGCATGGGGGAGACCAAAGTTGCCAAAACGTGTTTATTTCTGCTGAAAAACACGTTTTGACAACTTCTGCACACTGTGGTTAAGTGCTGACTCAGTGGGCTCTTCTGAGCCAGGCAGTTACACAGGGATTCCAAAGGCTGAGAAAACGTGTTTATTTCAGGCTGAAAAACACATTTTGAAAAGTGTGCTGTTGCTGCCCCATAAGTTACATTGGGGTGACCAAAGTTGCCAAAACGTGTTTATTTCTGCTGAAAAACACGATTTGATAACGTCTGCACACTGGGGTAAGGGCTGACTCAGTGGGCTCTTCTGAGCCAGGCAGTTACTCTGGGATTCCAAAGGCTGAGAAAACGCGTTTATTTCGGGCTGAAAAACACGTTTTGAAAAGTGTGCTGTTGCTGCCCCATAAGTTACACGGGGGTGACTAAAGTTGCCAAAACGTGTTTATTTCTGCTGAAAAACACGTTTTGACAACTTCTGCACACTGGAGTTAACGGCTGACTCAGTGGGCTCTTCTGAGCCAGGCAGTTACACCGGGATTCCAAAGGCTGAGAAAACGCGTTTATTTCGGGCTGAGAAACATGTTTTGAAAAGTGTGCTGTAGCTGCCCCGTAAGTTACATGGGGGTGAGCAAGGTTGCCAAAACGTGTTTATTTCTGCTGAAAAACACGTTTTGACAACTTCTGAACACTGGGGTTATGGGCTGACTAAGGGGGCTCTTCTGAGGCAGGCAGTTACACTGGGATTCCAAAGGCTGAGAAAACGCGTTACTTTCGGGCTGAAAAACACGTTTTGAAAAGTGTGCTGTTGCTGCCCCATAAGTTACATGGGGGTGACCAAAGTTGCCAAAATGTGTTTAATTCATCTGAAAAACATGTTTTGACAACTTCTGCACACAGGGATTAAGGGCTGGCTCAGGGGTCTTTTCTGAGCCAGGCAGTTACACTGGGATTCCAAAGGCTGAGAAAATGCGTTTCTTTCGGGCTGAAAAACACGTTTTGAAAAGTTTGCTGTTGCTTGCCCCATAAGTTACATGGGGGTGACCAAAGTTGCCAAAACGTGTTTATTTCTGCTGAAAAACACGTTTTGAGAACTTCTGCACACTGGGGTTAAGGGCTGACTCAGTGGGCTCTTCTGAGCCAGGCGGTTACACTGGGATTCCAAAGGCTGAGAAAACGCGTTTATTTCGGGATGAAAAAAACGTTTTGAAAAGTGTGCTGTTGCTGCTACATAATTTACATGGGGGTGAACAAAGTTGCCAAAACGTGTTTATTTCTGCTGAAAACACGTTTTGACAACTTCTGCACACTGGGGTTAAGGGCTGACTCAGGGGGCTCTTCTGAGCCAGGCAGTTACACTGGGATTCCAAAGGCTGAGAAAACGCGTTTATTTCGGGCTGAAAAACACGTTTTGAAAAGTGTGCTGTTGCTGCCCCATAAGTTACATGGGGGTGTACAAAGTTGCCAATACGTGTTTATTTCTGCTGAAAAACACGTTTTGACAACTTCTGCACACTGGGGTTAAGGGCTGTCTCAGTGGGCTCTTCTGAGCCAGGCAGTTACACTGGGATTCCAAAGGCTGAGAAAACGCATTTATTTCGGGCTGAAAAACACGTTTTGAAAAGTGTGCTGTTGCTGCTACATAAGTTTCATGGGGGTGACCAATGTTGCCAAAATGTGTTTATTTCATCTGAAAAACATGTTTTGACAACTTCTGCACACAGGGATTAAGGGCTGGCTCAGGGGTCTTTTCTGAGCCAGGCAGTTACACTGGGATTCCAAAGGCTGAGAAAATGCGTTTCTTTCGGGCTGAAAAACACGTTTTGAAAAGTTTGCTGTTGCTTGCCCCATAAGTTACATGGGGGTGACCAAAGTTGCCAAAACGTGTTTATTTCTGCTGAAAAACACGTTTTGAGAACTTCTGCACACTGGGGTTAAGGGCTGACACAGTGGGCTCTTCTGAGCCAGGCGGTTACACTGGGATTCCAAAGGCTGAGAAAACGCGTTTATTTCGGGATGAAAAAAACGTTTTGAAAAGTGTGCTGTTGCTGCTACATAATTTACATGGGGGTGAACAAAGTTGCCAAAACGTGTTTATTTCTGCTGAAAACACGTTTTGACAACTTCTGCACACTGGGGTTAAGGGCTGACTCAGGGGGCTCTTCTGAGCCAGGCAGTTACACTGGGATTCCAAAGGCTGAGAAAACGCGTTTATTTCGGGCTGAAAAACACGTTTTGAAAAGTGTGCTGTTGCTGCCCCATAAGTTTCATGGGGGTGACCAACGTTGCCAAAACGTGTTTATTTCTGCTGAAAAACACGTTTTGACAACTTCTGCACACTGGGGTAAAGGGCTGACTCAGTGGGCTCTTCTGATCCAGGCAGTTACACTGGGATTCCAAAGGCTGAGAAAACGCGTTTATTTCGGGCTGAAAAACACGTTTTGAAAAGTGTGCTGTTGCTGCCCCATAAGTTACATGGGGGTGACCAAAGTTGCCAAAATGTGTTTATTTCATCTGAAAAACATGTTTTGACAACTTCTGCACACAGGGATTAAGGGCTGGCTCAGGGGTCTCTTCTGAGCCAGGCAGTTACACTGGAATTCCAAAGGCTGAGAAAATGCGTTTCTTTCGGGCTGAAAAACACGTTTTGAAAAGTGTGCTGTTGCTGCCCCATAAGTTACATTGGGGTGACCAAAGTTGCCAAAACGTGTTTATTTCTGCTGAAAAACACGATTTGATAACGTCTGCACACTGGGGTAATTGCTGACTCAGTGGGCTCTTCTGAGCCAGGCAGTTACTCTGGGATTCCAAAGGCTGAGAAAACGCGTTTATTTCGGGCTGAAAAACACGTTTTGAAAAGTGTGCTGTTGCTGCCCCATAAGTTACACGGGGGTGACTAAAGTTGCCAAAACGTGTTTATTTCTGCTGAAAAACACGTTTTGACAACTTCTGCACACTGGAGTTAACGGCTGACTCAGTGGGCTCTTCTGAGCCAGGCAGTTACACCGGGATTCCAAAGGCTGAGAAAACGCGTTTATTTCGGGCTGAGAAACATGTTTTGAAAAGTGTGCTGTAGCTGCCCCGTAAGTTACATGGGGGTGAGCAAGGTTGCCAAAACGTGTTTATTTCTGCTGAAAAACACGTTTTGACAACTTCTGAACACTGGGGTTATGGGCTGACTAAGGGGGCTCTTCTGAGGCAGGCAGTTACACTGGGATTCCAAAGGCTGAGAAAACGCGTTACTTTCGGGCTGAAAAACACGTTTTGAAAAGTGTGCTGTTGCTGCCCCATAAGTTACATGGGGGTGACCAAAGTTGCCAAAATGTGTTTAATTCATCTGAAAAACATGTTTTGACAACTTCTGCACACAGGGATTAAGGGCTGGCTAAGGGGTCTTTTCTGAGCCAGGCAGTTACACTGGGATTCCAAAGGCTGAGAAAATGCGTTTCTTTCGGGCTGAAAAACACGTTTTGAAAAGTTTGCTGTTGCTTGCCCCATAAGTTACATGGGGGTGACCAAAGTTGCCAAAACGTGTTTATTTCTGCTGAAAAACACGTTTTGAGAACTTCTGCACACTGGGGTTAAGGGCTGACTCAGTGGGCTCTTCTGAGCCAGGCGGTTACACTGGGATTCCAAAGGCTGAGAAAACGCGTTTATTTCGGGATGAAAAAAACGTTTTGAAAAGTGTGCTGGTGCTGCTACATAATTTACATGGGGGTGAACAAAGTTGCCAAAACGTGTTTATTTCTGCTGAAAACACGTTTTGACAACTTCTGCACACTGGGGTTAAGGGCTGACTCAGGGGGCTCTTCTGAGCCAGGCAGTTACACTGGGATTCCAAAGGCTGAGAAAACGCGTTTATTTCGGGCTGAAAAACACGTTTTGAAAAGTGTGCTGTTGCTGCCCCATAAGTTACATGGGGGTGTACAAAGTTGCCAATACGTGTTTATTTCTGCTGAAAAACACGTTTTGACAACTTCTGCACACTGGGGTTAAGGGCTGTCTCAGTGGGCTCTTCTGAGCCAGGCAGTTACACTGGGATTCCAAAGGCTGAGAAAACGCATTTATTTCGGGCTGAAAACACGTTTTGAAAAGTGTGCTGTTGCTGCTACATAAGTTACATGGGGTTGACCAATGTTGCCAAAACGTGTTTATTTCTGCTGAAAAACACCTTTTGACAACTTCTGCACACTGGGGTTAAGGGATGACTCAGTGGGCTCTTCTGAGCCAGGCAGTTACACTGGGATTCCAAAGGCTGAGAAAACGCGTTCATTTCGGGCTGAAAAACACGTTTTGAAAAGTGTGCTGTTGCTGCCCCATAAGTTTCATGGGGGTGACCAATGTTGCCAAAACGTGTTTATTTCTGCTGAAAAACACGTTTTGACAACTTCTGCACACTGGGGTTAAGGGCTGACTCAGTGGGCTCTTCTGATCCAGGCAGTTACACTGGGATTCCAAAGGCTGAGAAAACGCGTTTATTTCGGGCTGAAAAACACGTTTTGAAAAGTGTGCTGTTGCTGCCCCATAAGTTACACGGGGGTGACTAAAGTTGCCAAAACGTGTTTATTTCTGCTGAAAAACACGTTTTGACAACTTCTGCACACTGGAGTTAACGGCTGACTCAGTGGGCTCTTCTGAGCCAGGCAGTTACACCGGGATTCCAAAGGCTGAGAAAACGCGTTTATTTCTGCTGAAAAACACGTTTTGACAACTTCTGCACACTGGAGTTAACGGCTGACTCAGTGGGCTCTTCTGAGCCAGGCAGTTACACCGGGATTCCAAAGGCTGAGAAAACGCGTTTATTTCGGGCTGAGAAACATGTTTTGAAAAGTGTGCTGTAGCTGCCCCGTAAGTTACATGGGGGTGAGCAAGGTTGCCAAAACGTGTTTATTTCTGCTGAAAAACACGTTTTGACAACTTCTGAACACTGGGGTTATGGGCTGACTCAGGGGGCTCTTCTGAGGCAGGCAGTTACACTGGGATTCCAAAGGCTGAGAAAACGCGTTACTTTCGGGCTGAAAAACACGTTTTGAAAAGTGTGCTGTTGCTGCCCCATAAGTTACATGGGGGTGAACAAAGTTGCCAAAATGTGTTTATTTCATCTGAAAAACATGTTTTGACAACTTCTGCACACAGGGATTAAGGGCTGGCTCAGGGGTCTTTTCTGAGCCAGGCAGTTACACTGGGATTCCAAAGGCTGAGAAAATGCGTTTCTTTCGGGCTGAAAAACACGTTTTGAAAAGTTTGCTGTTGCTTGCCCCATAAGTTACATGGGGGTGACCAAAGTTGCCACAACGTGTTTATTTCTGCTGAAAAACACGTTTTGAGAACTTCTGCACACTGGGGTTAAGGGCTGACTCAGTGGGCTCTTCTGAGCCAGGCGGTTACACTGGGATTCCAAAGGCTGAGAAAACGCGTTTATTTCGGGATGAAAAAAACGTTTTGAAAAGTGTGCTGTTGCTGCTACATAATTTACATGGGGGTGAACAAAGTTGCCAAAACGTGTTTATTTCTGCTGAAAACACGTTTTGACAACTTCTGCACACTGGGGTTAAGGGCTGACTCAGGGGGCTCTTCTGAGCCAGGCAGTTACACTGGGATTCCAAAGGCTGAGAAAACGCGTTTATTTCGGGCTGAAAAACACGTTTTGAAAAGTGTGCTGTTGCTGCCCCATAAGTTTCATTGGGGTGACCAACGTTGCCAAAACGTGTTTATTTCTGCTGAAAAACACGTTTTGACAACTTCTGCACACTGGGGTAAAGGGCTGACTCAGTGGGCTCTTCTGATCCAGGCAGTTACACTGGGATTCCAAAGGCTGAGAAAACGCGTTTATTTCGGGCTGAAAAACACGTTTTGAAAAGTGTGCTGTTGCTGCCCCATAAGTTACATGGGGGTGACCAAAGTTGCCAAAATGTGTTTATTTCATCTGAAAAACATGTTTTGACAACTTCTGCACACAGGGATTAAGGGCTGGCTCAGGGGTCTCTTCTGAGCCAGGCAGTTACACTGGGATTCCAAAGGCTGAGAAAATGCGTTTCTTTCGGGCTGAAAAACACGTTTTGAAAAGTTTGCTGTTGCTTGCCCCATAAGTTACATGGGGGTGACCAAAGTTGCCAAAACGTGTTTATTTCTGCTGAAAAACACGTTTTGAGAACTTCTGCACACTGGGGTTAAGGGCTGACTCAGTGGGCTCTTCTGAGCCAGGCGGTTACACTGGGATTCCAAAGGCTGAGAAAACGCGTTTATTTCGGGCTGAAAAACACGTTTTGAAAAGTGTGCTGTTGCTGCCCCATTAGTTACATGGGGGTGACCAAAGTTGCCAAAACGTGTTTATTTCTACTGAAAAACACGTTTTAACAACTTCTGCACACTGGGGTTACGGGCTGACTCAGTGGGCTCTTCTGAGCCAGGCAGTTACACTGGGATTCCAAAGGCTGAGAAAACGCGTTTATTTCGGGCTGAAAAACACGTTTTGAAAAGTGTGCTGTTGCTGCTACATAATTTACATGGGGGTGTACAAAGTTGCCAATACGTGTTTATTTCTGCTGAAAAACACGTTTTGACAACTTCTGCACACTGGGGTTAAGGGCTGACTCAGTGGGCTCTTCTGAGCCAGGCAGTTACACTGGGATTCCAAAGGCTGAGAAAACGCATTTATTTCGGGCTGAAAAACACGTTTTGAAAAGTTTGCTGTTGCTGCTACATAAGTTACATGGGGGTGACCAAAATTGCCAAAACGTGTTTATTTCTGCTGAAAAACACGTTTTGACAACTTCTGCACACTGGGTTAAGGGCTGACTCAGTGGGCTCTTCTGATCCAGGCAGTTACACTGGGATTCCAATGGCTGAGAAAACGCGTTTATTTCGGGCTGAAAAACACATTTTGAAAAGTATGCTGTTGCTGCCCCATAAGTTACATTGGGGTGACCAAAGTTGCCAAAACGTGTTTATTTCTGCTGAAAAACACGATTTGATAACGTCTGCACAATGGGGTAAGGGCTGACTCAGTGGGCTCTTCTGAGCCAGGCAGTTACTCTGGGATTCCAAAGGCTGAGAAAACGCGTTTATTTCGGGCTGAAAAACACGTTTTGAAAAGTGTGCTGTTGCTGCCCCATAAGTTACACGGGGGTGACTAAAGTTGACAAAACGTGTTTATTTCTGCTGAAAAACACGTTTTGACAACTTCTGCACACTGGGGTTAAGGGCTGACTCAGTGGGCTCTTCTGAGCCAGGCAGTTACACTGGGATTCCAAAGGCTGAGAAAACGCATTTATTTCGGGCTGAAAAACACGTTTTGAAAAGTGTGCTGTTGCTGCTACATAAGTTACATGGGGGTGACCAATGTTGCCAATACGTGTTTATTTCTGCTGAAAAACACCTTTTGACAACTTCTGCACACTGGGGTTAAGGGCTGACTCAGTGGGCTCTTCTGAGCCAGGCAGTTACACTGGGATTCCAAAGGCTGAGAAAACGCGTTTATTTCGGGCTGAAAAACACGTTTTGAAAAGTGTGCTGTTGCTGCCCCATAAGTAACATGGGGGTGAACAAAGTTGCCAATACGTGTTTATTTCTGCTGAAAAACACGTTTTGACAACTTCTGCACACTGGGGTAAGGGCTGACTCAGTGGGCTCTTCTGAGCCAGGCAGTTACACTGGGATTCCAAAGGCTGAGAAAACGCGTTTATTTCGGGCTGAAAAACACGTTTTGAAAAGTGTGCTGTTGCTGCCCCATAAGTTACATGGGGGTGAACAAAGTTGCCAATACGTGTTTATTTCTGCTGAAAAACACGTTTTGACAACTTCTGCACACTGGGGTAAGGGCTGACTCAGTGGGCTCTTCTGAGCCAGGCAGTTACACTGGGATTCCAAAGGCTGAGAAAACGCGTGTATTTCGGGCTGAAAAACATGTTTTGAAAAGTGTGCTGTTGCTGCTACATAAGTTACATGGGGGTGACCAATGTTGCCAAAACGTGTTTATTTCTGCTGAAAAACACCTTTTGACAACTTCTGCACACTGGGGTTAAGGGCTGACTCAGTGGGCTCTTCTGAGCCAGGCAGTTACACTGGGATTCCAAAAGGCTGAGTAAACGCGTTTATTTCGGGCAGAAAAACACGTGTTGAAAAGTGTGCTGTTGCTGCCCCATAAGTTACATGGGGGTGACCAACGTTGCCAAAACGTGTTTATTTCTGCTGAAAAACACGATTTGACAACTTCTGCACACTGGGGTTAAGGGCTGACTCAGTGGGCTCTTCTGAGCCAGGCAGTTACACTGGGATTCCAAAGGCTGAGAAAACACGTTTATTTCGGGCTGAAAAACACGTTTTGAAAAGTGTGCTGTTGCTGCTACATAATTTACATGGGGGTGACCAATGTTGCCAAAACGTGTTTATTTCTGCTGAAAAACACGTTTTGACAACTTCTGCACACTAGGGTTAAGGGCTGACTCAGTGGGCTCTTCTGAGCCAGGCAGTTACACTGGAATTCCAAAGGATGAGAAAACGCGTTTATTTCGGGCTGAAAAATATGTTTTGAAAAGTGTGCTGTTGGTGCCCCATAAGTTGCATGGGGGTGACCAAAGTTGCCAAAACGTGTTTATTTCTGCTGAAAAACACGTTTTGACAACTTCTGCACACTGTGGTTAAGGGCTGACTCAGTGGGCTCTTCTGAGCCAGGCAGTTACACAGGGATTCCAAAGGCTGAGAAAACGTGTTTTTTTCAGGCTGAAAAACACATTTTGAAAAGTGTGCTGTTGCTGCCCCATAAGTTACATGGGGGTGACCAAAATTGCCAAAACGTGTTTATTTCTGCTGAAAAACACGTTTTGACAACTTCTGCACACTGGGGTAAGGGCTGACTCAGTGGGCTCTTCTGAGCCAGGCAGTAACACAGGGATTCCAAAGGCTGAGAAAACTTGTTTATTTCAGGCTGAAAAACACATTTTGAAAAGTGTGCTGTTGCTGCCCCATAAGTTACATTGGGGTGAACAAAGTTGCCAAAACGTGTTTATTTCTGCTGAAAAACACGATTTGATAACGTCTGCACACTGGGGTAAGGGCTGACTCAGTGGGCTCTTCTGAGCCAGGCAGTTACTCTGGGATTCCAAAGGCTGAGAAAACGCGTTTCTTTCGGGCTGAGAAACATGTTTTGAAAAGTGTGCTGTAGCTGCCCCGTAAGTTACATGGGGGTGAGCAAGGTTGCCAAAACGTGTTTATTTCTGCTGAAAAACACGTTTTGACAACTTCTGAACACTGGGGTTATGGGCTGACTCAGAGGGCTCTTCTGAGGCAGGCAGTTACACTGGGATTCCAAAGGCTGAGAAAACGCGTTACTTTCGGGCTGAAAAACACGTTTTGAAAAGTGTGCTGTTGCTGCCCCATAAGTTACATGGGGGTGACCAAAGTTGCCAAAATGTGTTTATTTCATCTGAAAAACATGTTTTGACAACTTCTGCACACAGGGATTAAGGGCTGGCTCAGGGGTCTCTTCTGAGCCAGGCAGTTACACTGGGATTCCAAAGGCTGAGAAAATGCGTTTCTTTCGGGCTGAAAAACACGTTTTGAAAAGTGTGCTGTTGCTGCCCCATAAGTTACATGGGGGTGTACAAAGTTGCCAATACGTGTTTATTTCTGCTGAAAAACACGTTTTGACAACTTCTGCACACTGGGGTTAAGGGCTGACTCAGTGGGCTCTTCTGAGCCAGGCAGTTACACTGGGATTCCAAAGGCTGAGAAAACGCATTTATTTCGGGCTGAAAAACACGTTTTGAAAAGTGTGCTGTTGCTGCTACATAAGTTACATGGGGGTGACCAAAATTGCCAAAACGTGTTTATTTCTGCTGAAAAACACGTTTTGACAACTTCTGCACACTGGGGTAAGGGCTGACTCAGTGGGCTATTCTGAGCCAGGCAGTTACACAGGGATTCCAAAGGCTGAGAAAACGTGTTTATTTCAGGCTGAAAAACACATTTTGAAAAGTGTGCTGTTGCTGCCCCATAAGTTACATTGGGGTGACCAAAGTTGCCAAAACGTGTTTATTTCTGCTGAAAAACACGATTTGATAACGTCTGCACAATGGGGTAAGGGCTGACTCAGTGGGCTCTTCTGAGCCAGGCAGTTACTCTGGGATTCCAAAGGCTGAGAAAACGCGTTTATTTCGGGCTGAAAAACACGTTTTGAAAAGTGTGCTGTTGCTGCCCCATAAGTTACACGGGGGTGACTAAAGTTGCCAAAACGTGTTTATTTCTGCTGAAAAACACGTTTTGACAACTTCTGCACACTGGAGTTAACGGCTGACTCAGTGGGCTCTTCTGAGCCAGGCAGTTACACCGGGATTCAAAAGGCTGAGAAAACGCGTTTATTTCGGGCTGAGAAACGTTTTGAAAAGTGTGCTGTAGCTGCCCCGTAAGTTACATGGGGGTGAGCAAGGTTGCCAAAACGTATTTATTTCTGCTGAAAAACACGTTTTGACAACTTCTGAACACTGGGGTTATGGGCTGACTCAGGGGGCTCTTCTGAGGCAGGCAGTTACACTGCGATTCCAAAGGCTGAGAAAACGCGTTACTTTCGGGCTGAAAAACACGTTTTGAAAAGTGTGCTGTTGCTGCCCCATAAGTTACATGGGGGTGACCAAAGTTGCCAAAATGTGTTTATTTCATCTGAAAAACATGTTTTGACAACTTCTGCACACAGGGATTAAGGGCTGGCTCAGGGGTGTCTTCTGAGCCAGGCAGTTACACTGGGATTCCAAAGGCTGAGAAAATGCGTTTCTTTCGGGCTGAAAAACACGTTTTGAAAAGTGTGCTGTTGCTTGCCCCATAAGTTACATGGGGGTGACCAAAGTTGCCAAAACGTGTTTATTTCTGCTGAAAAACACGTTTTGAGAACTTCTGCACACTGGGGTTAAGGGCTGACTCAGTGGGCTCTTCTGAGCCAGGCGGTTACACTGGGATTCCAAAGGCTGAGAAAACGCGTTTATTTCGGGCTGAAAAACACGTTTTGAAAAGTGTGCTGTTGCTGCTACATAATTTACATGGGGGTGACCAAAGTTGCCAAAACGTGTTTATTTCTGCTGAAAACACGTTTTGACAACTTCTGCACATTGGGGTTAAGGGCTGACTCAGGGGGCTCTTCTGAGCCAGGCAGTTACACTGGGATTCCAAAGGCTGAGAAAACGCGTTTATTTCGGGCTGAAAAACACGTTTTGAAAAGTGTGCTGTTGCTGCCCCATAAGTTACATGGGGGTGTACAAAGTTGCCAATACGTGTTTATTTCTGCTGAAAAACACGTTTTGACAACTTCTGCACACTGGGGTTAAGGGCTGACTCAGTGGGCTCTTCTGAGCCAGGCAGTTACACTGGGATTCCAAAGGCTGAGAAAACGCATTTATTTCGGGCTGAAAAACACGTTTTGAAAAGTGTGCTGTTGCTGCTACATAAGTTACATGAGGGTGACCAAAATTGCCAAAACGTGTTTATTTCTGCTGAAAAACACGTTTTGACAACTTCTGCACACTGGGGTAAGGGCTGACTCAGTGGGCTATTCTGAGCCAGGCAGTTACACAGGGATTCCAAAGGCTGAAAAAACGTGTTTATTTCAGGCTGAAAAACACATTTTGAAAAGTGTGCTGTTGCTGCCCCATAAGTTACATTGGGGTGACCAAAGTTGCCAAAACGTGTTTATTTCTGCTGAAAAACACGATTTGATAACGTCTGCACAATGGGGTAAGGGCTGACTCAGTGGGCTCTTCTGAGCCAGGCAGTTACTCTGGGATTCCAAAGGCTGAGAAAACGCGTTTATTTCGGGCTGAAAAACACGTTTTGAAAAGTGTGCTGTTGCTGCCCCATAAGTTACATGGGGGTGACCAACGTTGCCAAAACGTGTTTATTTATGCTGAAAACACGTTTTGACAACTTCTGCACACTGGGGTTAAGGGCTGACTCAGGGGGCTCTTCTGAGCCAGGCAGTTACACTGGGATTCCAAAGGCTGAGAAAACGCATTTATTTCGGGCTGAAAAACACGTTTTGAAAAGTGTGCTGTTGCTGCTACATAAGTTACATGGGGGTGACCAATGTTGCCAAAACGTGTTTATTTCTGCTGAAAAACACCTTTTGACAACTTCTGCACACTGGGGTTAAGGGCTGACTCAGTGGGCTCTTCTGAGCCAGGCAGCTACACTGGGATTCCAAAGGCTGAGAAAACGCGTTTATTTCGGGCTGAAAAACACGTTTTGAAAAGTGTGCTGTTGCTGCTACATAATTTACATGGGGGTGACCAATGTTGCCAAAACGTGTTTATTTCTGCTGAAAAACACGTTTTGACAACTTCTGCACACTAGGGTTAAGGGCTGACTCAGTGGGCTCTTCTGAGCCAGGCAGTTACACTGGATTTCCAAAGGCTGAGAAAACGCGTTTATTTCGGGCTGAAAAACACGTTTTGAAAAGTGTGCTGTTGCTGCCCCATAAGTTACATGGGGGTGAACAAAGTTGCCAATACGTGTTTATTTCTGCTGAAAAACACGTTTTGACAACTTCTGCACACTGGGGTAAGGGCTGACTCAGTGGGCTCTTCTGAGCCAGGCAGTTACACTGGGATTCCAAAGGCTGAGAAAACGCGTTTATTTCGGGCTGAAAAACATGTTTTGAAAAGTGTGCTGTTGCTGCTACATAAGTTACATGGGGGTGACCAATGTTGCCAAAACGTGTTTATTTCTGCTGAAAAACACCTTTTGACAACTTCTGCACACTGGGGTTAAGGGCTGACTCAGTGGGCTCTTCTGAGCCAGGCAGTTACACTGGGATTCCAAAGGCTGAGTAAACGCGTTTATTTCGGGCTGAAAAACACGTGTTGAAAAGTGTGCTGTTGCTGCCCCATAAGTTACATGGGGGTGACCAACGTTGCCAAAACGTGTTTATTTCTGCTGAAAAACACGATTTGACAACTTCTGCACACTGGGGTTAAGGGCTGACTCAGTGGGCTCTTCTGAGCCAGGCAGTTACACTGGGATTCCAAAGGCTGAGAAAACGCGTTTATTTCGGGCTGAAAAACATGTTTTGAAAAGTGTGCTGTTGGTGTCCCATAAGTTGCATGGGGGTGACCAAAGTTGCCAAAACGTGTTTATTTCTGCTGAAAAATACGTTTTGACAACTTCTGCACACTGTGGTTATGGGCTGACTCAGTGGGCTCTTCTGAGCCAGGCAGTTACACAGGGATTCCAAAGGCTGAGAAAACGTGTTTATTTCAGGCTGAAAAACACATTTTGAAAAGTGTGCTGTTGCTGCCCCATAAGTTACATGGGGGTGACCAAAATTGCCAAAACGTGTTTATTTCTGCTGAAAAACACGTTTTGACAACTTCTGCACACTGGGGTAAGGGCTGACTCAGTGGGCTCTTCTGAGCCAGGCAGTAACACAGGGATTCCAAAGGCTGAGAAAACTTGTTTATTTCAGGCTGAAAAACACATTTTGAAAAGTGTGCTGTTGCTGCCCCATAAGTTACATTGGGGTGAACAAAGTTGCCAAAACGTGTTTATTTCTGCTGAAAAACACGATTTGATAACGTCTGCACACTGGGGTAAGGGCTGACTCAGTGGGCTCTTCTGAGCCAGGCAGTTACTCTGGGATTCCAAAGGCTGAGAAAACGCGTTTATTTCGGGCTGAAAAACACGTTTTGAAAAGTGTGCTGTTGCTGCCCCATAAGTTACACGGGGGTGACTAAAGTTGCCAAAACGTGTTTATTTCTGCGGAAAAACACGTTTTGACAACTTCTGCACACTGGAGTTAACGGCTGACTCAGTGGGCTCTTCTGAGCCAGGCAGTTACACTGGGATTCCAAAGGCTGAGAAAACGCGTTTCTTTCGGGCTGAGAAACATGTTTTGAAAAGTGTGCTGTAGCTGCCCCGTAAGTTACATGGGGGTGAGCAAGGTTGCCAAAACGTGTTTATTTCTGCTGAAAAACACGTTTTGACAACTTCTGAACACTGGGGTTATGGGCTGACTCAGAGGGCTCTTCTGAGGCAGGCAGTTACACTGGGATTCCAAAGGCTGAGAAAACGCGTTACTTTCGGGCTGAAAAACACGTTTTGAAAAGTGTGCTGTTGCTGCCCCATAAGTTACATGGGGGTGACCAAAGTTGCCAAAATGTGTTTATTTCATCTGAAAAACATGTTTTGACAACTTCTGCACACAGGGATTAAGGGCTGGCTCAGGGGTCTCTTCTGAGCCAGGCAGTTACACTGGGATTCCAAAGGCTGAGAAAATGCGTTTCTTTCGGGCTGAAAAACACGTTTTGAAAAGTGTGCTGTTGCTGCCCCATAAGTTACATGGGGGTGTACAAAGTTGCCAATACGTGTTTATTTCTGCTGAAAAACACGTTTTGACAACTTCTGCACACTGGGGTTAAGGGCTGACTCAGTGGGCTCTTCTGAGCCAGGCAGTTACACTGGGATTCCAAAGGCTGAGAAAACGCATTTATTTCGGGCTGAAAAACACGTTTTGAAAAGTGTGCTGTTGCTGCTACATAAGTTACATGGGGGTGACCAAAATTGCCAAAACGTGTTTATTTCTGCTGAAAAACACGTTTTGACAACTTCTGCACACTGGGGAAAGGGCTGACTCAGTGGGCTATTCTGAGCCAGGCAGTTACACAGGGATTCCAAAGGCTGAGAAAACGTGTTTATTTCAGGCTGAAAAACACATTTTGAAAAGTGTGCTGTTGCTGCCCCATAAGTTACATTGGGGTGACCAAAGTTGCCAAAACGTGTTTATTTCTGCTGAAAAACACGATTTGATAACGTCTGCACAATGGGGTAAGGGCTGACTCAGTGGGCTCTTCTGAGCCAGGCAGTTACTCTGGGATTCCAAAGGCTGAGAAAACGCGTTTATTTCGGGCTGAAAAACACGTTTTGAAAAGTGTGCTGTTGCTGCCCCATAAGTTACACGGGGGTGACTAAAGTTGCCAAAACGTGTTTATTTCTGCTGAAAAACACGTTTTGACAACTTCTGCACACTGGAGTTAACGGCTGACTCAGTGGGCTCTTCTGAGCCAGGCAGTTACACCGGGATTCAAAAGGCTGAGAAAACGCGTTTATTTCGGGCTGAGAAACGTTTTGAAAAGTGTGCTGTAGCTGCCCCGTAAGTTACATGGGGGTGAGCAAGGTTGCCAAAACGTATTTATTTCTGCTGAAAAACACGTTTTGACAACTTCTGAACACTGGGGTTATGGGCTGACTCAGGGGGCTCTTCTGAGGCAGGCAGTTACACTGCGATTCCAAAGGCTGAGAAAACGCGTTTATTTCGGGCTGAAAAACACGTTTTGAAAAGTGTGCTGTTGCTGCCCCATTAGTTACATGGGGGTGACCAAAGTTGCCAAAACGTGTTTATTTCTACTGAAAAACACGTTTTAACAACTTCTGCACACTGGGGTTACGGGCTGACTCAGTGGGCTCTTCTGAGCCAGGCAGTTACACTGGGATTCCAAAGGCTGAGAAAACGCGTTTATTTCGGGCTGAAAAACACGTTTTGAAAAGTGTGCTGTTGCTGCTACATAATTTACATGGGGGTGTACAAAGTTGCCAATACGTGTTTATTTCTGCTGAAAAACACGTTTTGACAACTTCTGCACACTGGGGTTAAGGGCTGACTCAGTGGGCTCTTCTGAGCCAGGCAGTTACACTGGGATTCCAAAGGCTGAGAAAACGCATTTATTTCGGGCTGAAAAACACGTTTTGAAAAGTTTGCTGTTGCTGCTACATAAGTTACATGGGGGTGACCAAAATTGCCAAAACGTGTTTATTTCTGCTGAAAAACACGTTTTGACAACTTCTGCACACTGGGGTAAGGGCTGACTCAGTGGGCTCTTCTGATCCAGGCAGTTACACTGGGATTCCAATGGCTGAGAAAACGCGTTTATTTCGGGCTGAAAAACACATTTTGAAAAGTATGCTGTTGCTGCCCCATAAGTTACATTGGGGTGACCAAAGTTGCCAAAACGTGTTTATTTCTGCTGAAAAACACGATTTGATAACGTCTGCACAATGGGGTAAGGGCTGACTCAGTGGGCTCTTCTGAGCCAGGCAGTTACTCTGGGATTCCAAAGGCTGAGAAAACGCGTTTATTTCGGGCTGAAAAACACGTTTTGAAAAGTGTGCTGTTGCTGCCCCATAAGTTACACGGGGGTGACTAAAGTTGACAAAACGTGTTTATTTCTGCTGAAAAACACGTTTTGACAACTTCTGCACACTGGGGTTAAGGGCTGACTCAGTGGGCTCTTCTGAGCCAGGCAGTTACACTGGGATTCCAAAGGCTGAGAAAACGCATTTATTTCGGGCTGAAAAACACGTTTTGAAAAGTGTGCTGTTGCTGCTACATAAGTTACATGGGGGTGACCAATGTTGCCAATACGTGTTTATTTCTGCTGAAAAACACCTTTTGACAACTTCTGCACACTGGGGTTAAGGGCTGACTCAGTGGGCTCTTCTGAGCCAGGCAGTTACACTGGGATTCCAAAGGCTGAGAAAACGCGTTTATTTCGGGCTGAAAAACACGTTTTGAAAAGTGTGCTGTTGCTGCCCCATAAGTAACATGGGGGTGAACAAAGTTGCCAATACGTGTTTATTTCTGCTGAAAAACACGTTTTGACAACTTCTGCACACTGGGGTAAGGGCTGACTCAGTGGGCTCTTCTGAGCCAGGCAGTTACACTGGGATTCCAAAGGCTGAGAAAACGCGTTTATTTCGGGCTGAAAAACACGTTTTGAAAAGTGTGCTGTTGCTGCCCCATAAGTTACATGGGGGTGAACAAAGTTGCCAATACGTGTTTATTTCTGCTGAAAAACACGTTTTGACAACTTCTGCACACTGGGGTAAGGGCTGACTCAGTGGGCTCTTCTGAGCCAGGCAGTTACACTGGGATTCCAAAGGCTGAGAAAACGCGTGTATTTCGGGCTGAAAAACATGTTTTGAAAAGTGTGCTGTTGCTGCTACATAAGTTACATGGGGGTGACCAATGTTGCCAAAACGTGTTTATTTCTGCTGAAAAACACCTTTTGACAACTTCTGCACACTGGGGTTAAGGGCTGACTCAGTGGGCTCTTCTGAGCCAGGCAGTTACACTGGGATTCCAAAAGGCTGAGTAAACGCGTTTATTTCGGGCAGAAAAACACGTGTTGAAAAGTGTGCTGTTGCTGCCCCATAAGTTACATGGGGGTGACCAACGTTGCCAAAACGTGTTTATTTCTGCTGAAAAACACGATTTGACAACTTCTGCACACTGGGGTTAAGGGCTGACTCAGTGGGCTCTTCTGAGCCAGGCAGTTACACTGGGATTCCAAAGGCTGAGAAAACACGTTTATTTCGGGCTGAAAAACACGTTTTGAAAAGTGTGCTGTTGCTGCTACATAATTTACATGGGGGTGACCAATGTTGCCAAAACGTGTTTATTTCTGCTGAAAAACACGTTTTGACAACTTCTGCACACTAGGGTTAAGGGCTGACTCAGTGGGCTCTTCTGAGCCAGGCAGTTACACTGGAATTCCAAAGGATGAGAAAACGCGTTTATTTCGGGCTGAAAAACATGTTTTGAAAAGTGTGCTGTTGGTGCCCCATAAGTTGCATGGGGGTGACCAAAGTTGCCAAAACGTGTTTATTTCTGCTGAAAAACACGTTTTGACAACTTCTGCACACAGGGATTAAGGGCTGGCTCAGGGGTGTCTTCTGAGCCAGGCAGTTACACTGGGATTCCAAAGGCTGAGAAAATGCGTTTCTTTCGGGCTGAAAAACACGTTTTGAAAAGTGTGCTGTTGCTTGCCCCATAAGTTACATGGGGGTGACCAAAGTTGCCAAAACGTGTTTATTTCTGCTGAAAAACACGTTTTGAGAACTTCTGCACACTGGGGTTAAGGGCTGACTCAGTGGGCTCTTCTGAGCCAGGCGGTTACACTGGGATTCCAAAGGCTGAGAAAACGCGTTTATTTCGGGCTGAAAAACACGTTTTGAAAAGTGTGCTGTTGCTGCTACATAATTTACATGGGGGTGACCAAAGTTGCCAAAACGTGTTTATTTCATCTGAAAAACATGTTTTGACAACTTCTGCACACAGGGATTAAGGGCTGGCTCAGGAGTCTCTTCTGAGCCAGGCAGTTACACTGGGATTCCAAAGGCTGAGAAAATGCGTTTCTTTCGGGCTGAAAAACACGTTTTGAAAAGTGTGCTGTTGCTTGCCCCATAAGTTACATGGGGGTGACCAAAGTTGCCAAAACGTGTTTATTTCTGCTGAAAAACACGTTTTGAGAACTTCTGCACACTGGGGTTAAGGGCTGACTCAGTGGGCTCTTCTGAGCCAGGCGGTTACACTGGGATTCCAAAGGCTGAGAAAACGCGTTTATTTCGGGCTGAAAAACACGTTTTGAAAAGTGTGCTGTTGCTGCTACATAATTTACATGGGGGTGACCAAAGTTGCCAAAACGTGTTTATTTCTGCTGAAAACACGTTTTGACAACTTCTGCACATTGGGGTTAAGGGCTGACTCAGGGGGCTCTTCTGAGCCAGGCAGTTACACTGGGATTCCAAAGGCTGATAAAACGCGTTTATTTCGGGCTGAAAAACACGTTTTGAAAAGTGTGCTGTTGCTGCCCCATAAGTTACATGGGGGTGTACAAAGTTGCCAATACGTGTTTATTTCTGCTGAAAAACACGTTTTGACAACTTCTGCACACTGGGGTTAAGGGCTGACTCAGGGGGCTCTTCTGAGCCAGGCAGTTACACTGGGATTCCAAAGGCTGAGAAAACGCATTTATTTCGGGCTGAAAAACACGTTTTGAAAAGTGTGCTGTTGCTGCTACATAAGTTACATGGGGGTGACCAATGTTGCCAAAACGTGTTTATTTCTGCTGAAAAACACCTTTTGACAACTTCTGCACACTGGGGTTAAGGGCTGACTCAGTGGGCTCTTCTGAGCCAGGCAGCTACACTGGGATTCCAAAGGCTGAGAAAACGCGTTTATTTCGGGCTGAAAAACACGTTTTGAAAAGTGTGCTGTTGCTGCTACATAATTTACATGGGGGTGACCAATGTTGCCAAAACGTGTTTATTTCTGCTGAAAAACACGTTTTGACAACTTCTGCACACTAGGGTTAAGGGCTGACTCAGTGGGCTCTTCTGAGCCAGGCAGTTACACTGGATTTCCAAAGGCTGAGAAAACGCGTTTATTTCGGGCTGAAAAACACGTTTTGAAAAGTGTGCTGTTGCTGCCCCATAAGTTACATGGGGGTGAACAAAGTTGCCAATACGTGTTTATTTCTGCTGAAAAACACGTTTTGACAACTTCTGCACACTGGGGTAAGGGCTGACTCAGTGGGCTCTTCTGAGCCAGGCAGTTACACTGGGATTCCAAAGGCTGAGAAAACGCGTTTATTTCGGGCTGAAAAACATGTTTTGAAAAGTGTGCTGTTGCTGCTACATAAGTTACATGGGGGTGACCAATGTTGCCAAAACGTGTTTATTTCTGCTGAAAAACACCTTTTGACAACTTCTGCACACTGGGGTTAAGGGCTGACTCAGTGGGCTCTTCTGAGCCAGGCAGTTACACTGGGATTCCAAAGGCTGAGTAAACGCGTTTATTTCGGGCTGAAAAACACGTGTTGAAAAGTGTGCTGTTGCTGCCCCATAAGTTACATGGGGGTGACCAACGTTGCCAAAACGTGTTTATTTCTGCTGAAAAACACGATTTGACAACTTCTGCACACTGGGGTTAAGGGCTGACTCAGTGGGCTCTTCTGAGCCAGGCAGTTACACTGGGATTCCAAAGGCTGAGAAAACGCGTTTATTTCGGGCTGAAAAACATGTTTTGAAAAGTGTGCTGTTGGTGTCCCATAAGTTGCATGGGGGTGACCAAAGTTGCCAAAACGTGTTTATTTCTGCTGAAAAACACGTTTTGACAACTTCTGCACACTGGGGTAAGGGCTGACTCAGTGGGCTATTCTGAGCCAGGCAGTTACACAGGGATTCCAAAGGCTGAGAAAACGTGTTTATTTCAGGCTGAAAAACACATTTTGAAAAGTGTGCTGTTGCTGCCCCATAAGTTACATTGGGGTGACCAAAGTTGCCAAAACGTGTTTATTTCTGCTGAAAAACACGATTTGATAACGTCTGCACAATGGGGTAAGGGCTGACTCAGTGGGCTCTTCTGAGCCAGGCAGTTACTCTGGGATTCCAAAGGCTGAGAAAACGCGTTTATTTCGGGCTGAAAAACACGTTTTGAAAAGTGTGCTGTTGCTGCCCCATAAGTTACACGGGGGTGACTAAAGTTGCCAAAACGTGTTTATTTCTGCTGAAAAACACGTTTTGACAACTTCTGCACACTGGAGTTAACGGCTGACTCAGTGGGCTCTTCTGAGCCAGGCAGTTACACCGGGATTCCAAAGGCTGAGAAAACGCGTTTATTTCGGGCTGAGAAACGTTTTGAAAAGTGTGCTGTAGCTGCCCCGTAAGTTACATGGGGGTGAGCAAGGTTGCCAAAACGTGTTTATTTCTGCTGAAAAACACGTTTTGACAACTTCTGAACACTGGGGTTATGGGCTGACTCAGGGGGCTCTTCTGAGGCAGGCAGTTACACTGCGATTCCAAAGGCTGAGAAAACGCGTTACTTTCGGGCTGAAAAACACGTTTTGAAAAGTGTGCTGTTGCTGCCCCATAAGTTACATGGGGGTGACCAAAGTTGCCAAAATGTGTTTATTTCATCTGAAAAACATGTTTTGACAACTTCTGCACACAGGGATTAAGGGCTGGCTCAGGAGTCTCTTCTGAGCCAGGCAGTTACACTGGGATTCCAAAGGCTGAGAAAATGCATTTCTTTCGGGCTGAAAAACACGTTTTGAAAAGTGTGCTGTTGCTTGCCCCATAAGTTACATGGGGGTGACCAAAGTTGCCAAAACGTGTTTATTTCTGCTGAAAAACACGTTTTGAGAACTTCTGCACACTGGGGTTAAGGGCTGACTCAGTGGGCTCTTCTGAGCCAGGCGGTTACACTGGGATTCCAAAGGCTGAGAAAACGCGTTTATTTCGGGCTGAAAAACACGTTTTGAAAAGTGTGCTGTTGCTGCTACATAATTTACATGGGGGTGACCAAAGTTGCCAAAACGTGTTTATTTCTGCTGAAAACACGTTTTGACAACTTCTGCACATTGGGGTTAAGGGCTGACTCAGGGGGCTCTTCTGAGCCAGGCAGTTACACTGGGATTCCAAAGGCTGAGAAAACGCGTTTATTTCGGGCTGAAAAACACGTTTTGAAAAGTGTGCTGTTGCTGCCCCATAAGTTACATGGGGGTGTACAAAGTTGCCAATACGTGTTTATTTCTGCTGAAAAACACGTTTTGACAACTTCTGCACACTGGGGTTAAGGGCTGACTCAGTGGGCTCTTCTGAGCCAGGCAGTTACACTGGGATTCCAAAGGCTGAGAAAACGCATTTATTTCGGGCTGAAAAACACGTTTTGAAAAGTCTGCTGTTGCTGCTACATAAGTTACATGGGGGTGACCAATGTTGCCAATACGTGTTTATTTCTGCTGAAAAACACCTTTTGACAACTTCTGCACACTGGTGTTAAGGGCTGACTCAGTGGGCTCTTCTGAGCCAGGCAGTTACACTGGGATTCCAAAGGCTGAGAAAACGCGTTTATTTCGGGCTGAAAAACACGTTTTGAAAAGTGTGCTGTTGCTGCCCCATAAGTTACATGGGGGTGACCAACGTTGCCAAAACGTGTTTATTTATGCTGAAAACACGTTTTGACAACTTCTGCACACTGGGGTTAAGGGCTGACTCAGTGGGCTCTTCTGAGTCAGGCAGTTACACCGGGATTCCAAAGGCTGAGAAAACGCATTTATTTCGGGCTAAAAAACACGTTTTGAAAACTGTGCTGTTCCTGCCCCATAAGTTGCATGGGGGTGACCAAAGTTGCCAAAACGTGTTTATTTCTGCTGAAAAACACGTTTTGACAATTTCTGCACACTGGGGTTAAGGGCTGACTCAGTGTGCTCTTCTGAGCCAGGCACTTAGACTGCGATTCTAAGGGCTGAGAAAACGCGTTTATTTCTGCTGAAAAACACGTTTTCACAAATTCTGCACACTGGGGTTAAGGACTGACTCAGTGGGCTCTTCTGAGTCAGGCAGTTACACTGGGATTCCAAAGGCTGAGAAAACGCGTTTATTTCGGTCTGAAAAACAGGTTTTGAAAAGTATGCTGTTGCTGCCCCATAAGTTGCATGGGGGTGACCAAAATTGCCAAAACGTTTTAATTTCTGCTGAAAAACACGTTTTGACAACTTCTGCACACTGGGGTAAGGGCTGAATCAGTGGGCTCTTCTAAGCCAGGCAGTTACCCTGGGATTCCAAAGGCTGAGAAAACGCATTTATTTCGGGCTGAAAAACACGTTTTGAAAAGTGTGCTGTTGCTGCACCATAAGTTAAACGGGGGTGACCAAAGTTGCCAAAACGTGTTTATTTCTGCTGAAAAACACGTTTTGACAAATTCTGCACACTGGGGTGAAGGGCTGACTCAGTGGGCTCTTCTGAGTCAGGCAGGTACACTGGGATTCCAAAGGCTGAGAAAACGCGTTTATTTCGGGCTGAAAAACACGTTTTGAAAACTGTGCTGTTCCTGCCCTATAACTTACATGGGGGTGACCAAAGTTGCCAAAACGTGTTTATTTTTGCTGAAAAACACGTTTTGACAATTTCTGCACACTGGGGTTAAGGGCTGACTCAGTGTGCTCTTCTGAGCCAGGCAGTTACACTGTGATTCCAAGGGCTGAGAAAACGCGTTTATTTCGGGCTGAAAAACACGTTTTGAAAACTGAGCTGTTCCTGCCCTATAACTTACATAGGGGTGACCAAAGTTGCCAAAACGTGTTTATTTCTGCTGAAAAACACGTTTTGACAATTTCTGCACACTGGGGTTAAGGGCTGACTCACTGTGCTCTTCTGAGCCAGGCAGTTACAATGCGATTCTAAGGGCTGAGAAAACGCGTTTATTTCGGGCTGAAAAACACGTTTTGAAAACTGTGCTGTTCCTGTCCTATAAGTTACATGGTGGTGACCAAAGTTGCCAAAACGTGTTTATTTCTGCTGAAAAACACGTTTTGACAATTTCTGCACACTGGGGTTAAGGGCTGACTCAGTGTGCTCTTCTGAGCCAGGCAGTTACACTGTGATTCCAAGGGCTGAGAAAACGTGTTTATTTCGGGCTGAAAAACACGTTTTGAAAACTGTGCTGTTCCTGCCCTATAAGTTACATGGGGGTGACCAAAGTTGCCAAAACGTGTTTATTTCTGCCGAAAAACACGTTTTGACAATTTCTGCACACTGGGGTTAAGGGCTGACTCAGTGTGCTCTTCTGAGCCAGGCAGTTACACTGTGCTTCCAAGGGCTGAGAAAACGCGTTTATTTCGGGCTGAAAAACACGTTTTGAAAACTGTGCTGTTCCTGCCCTATAAGTTACATGGTGGTGACCAAAGTTGCCAAAACGTGTTTATTTCTGCTGAAAAACACGTTTTGACAATTTCTGCACACTGGGGTTAAGGGCTGACTCAGTGTGCTCTTCTGAGCCAGGCAGTTACACTGCGATTCTAAGGGCTGAGAAAACGCGTTTATTTCGGGCTGAAAAACACGTTTTGAAAAGTTTGCTGTTCCTGCCCTATAACTTACATGGGGGTGACCAAAGTTGCCAAAACGTGTTTATTTCTGCTGAAAAACACGTTTTGACAATTTCTGCACACTGGAGTTAAGGGCTGACTCAGTGTGCTCTTCTGAGCCAGGCAGTTACACTGTGATTCCAAGGGCTGAGAAAACGTGTTTATTTCGGGCTGAAAAACACGTTTTGAAAACTGTGCTGTTCCTGCCCTATAACTTACATGGGGGTGACCAAAGTTGCCAAAACGTGTTTATTTCTGCTGAAAAACACGTTTTGACAATTTCTGCACACTGGGGTTAAGGGCTGACTCACTGTGCTCTTCTGAGCCAGGCAGTTACACTGCGATTCTAAGGGCTGAGAAAACGCGTTTATTTCGGGCTGAAAAACACGTTTTGAAAAGTGTGCTGTTCCTGCCCTATAACTTACATGGGGGTGACCAAAGTTGCCAAAACGTGTTTATTTCTGCTGAAAAACACGTTTTGACAATTTCTGCACACTGGGGTTAAGGGCTGACTCAGTGTGCTCTTCTGAGCCAGGCAGTTACACTGTGATTCCAAGGGTTGAGAAAACGCGTTTATTTCGGGCTGAAAAACACGTTTTGAAAACTGTGCTGTTCCTGCCCTATAAGTTACATGGTGGTGACCAAAGTTGCCAAAACGTTTTTATTTCTGCTGAAAAACACGTTTTGACAATTTCTGCACACTGGGGTTAAGGGCTGACTCAGTGTGCTCTTCTGAGCCAGGTAGTTACACTGTGATTCCAAGGGCTGAGAAAACGCGTTTATTTCGGGCTGAAAAACACGTTTTGAAAACTGAGCTGTTCCTGCCCTATAACTTACATGGGGGTGACCAAAGTTGCCAAAACGTGTTTATTTCTGCTGAAAAACACGTTTTGACAATTTCTGCACACTGGGGTTAAGGGCTGACTCACTGTGCTCTTCTGAGCCAGGCAGTTACAATGCGATTCTAAGGGCTGAGAAAACACGTTTATTTCGGGCTGAAAAACACGTTTTGAAAACTGTGCTGTTCCTGTCCTATAAGTTACATGGTGGTGACCAAAAATGCCAAAACGTGTTTATTTCTGCTGAAAAACACGTTTTGACAATTTCTGCACACTGGGGTTAAGGGCTGACTCAGTGTGCTCTTCTGAGCCAGGCAGTTACACTGTGATTCCAAGGGCTGAGAAAACGTGTTTATTTCGGGCTGAAAAACACGTTTTGAAAACTGTGCTGTTCCTGCCCTATAAGTTACATGGGGGTGACCAAAGTTGCCAAAACGTGTTTATTTTTGCTGAAAAACACGTTTTGACAATTTCTGCACACTGGGGTTAAGGGCTGACTCAGTGTGCTCTTCTGAGCCAGGCAGTTACTCTGTGATTCCAAGGGCTGAGAAAACGCGTTTATTTCGGGCTGAAAAACACGTTTTGAAAACTGTGCTGTTCCTGCCCTAAAACTTACATGGGGGTGACCAAAGTTGCCAAAACGTGTTTATTTCTGCTGAAAAACACGTTTTGACAATTTCTGCACACTGGGGTTAAGGGCTGACTCACTGTGCTCTTCTGAGCCAGGCAGTTACACTGCGATTCTAAGGGCTGAGAAAACGCGTTTATTTCGGGCTGAAAAACACATTTTGAAAAGTGTGCTGTTCCTGCCCTATAACTTACATGGGGGTGACCAAAGTTGCCAAAACGTGTTTATTTCTGCTGAAAAACACGTTTTGACAATTTCTGCACACTGGGGTTAAGGGCTGACTCACTGTGCTCTTCTGAGCCAGGCAGTTACACTGCGATTCTAAGGGCTGAGAAAACGCGTTTATTTCGGGCTGAAAAACACGTTTTGAAAAGTGTGCTGTTCCTGCCCTATAACTTACATGGGGGTGACCAAAGTTGCCAAAACGTGTTTATTTCTGCTGAAAAACACGTTTTGACAATTTCTGCACACTGGGGTTAACGGCTGACTCAGTGTGCTCTTCTGAGCCAGGCAGTTACACTGCGATTCCAAGGGTTGAGAAAACGCGTTTATTTCGGGCTGAAAAACACGTTTTGAAAACTGTGCTGTTCCTGCCCTATAAGTTACATGGTGGTGACCAAAGTTGCCAAAACGTTTTTATTTCTGCTGAAAAACACGTTTTGACAATTTCTGCACACTGGGGTTAAGGGCTGACTCAGTGTGCTCTTCTGAGCCAGGCAGTTACACTGCGATTCTAAGGGCTGAGAAAACGCGTTTATTTCGGGCTGAAAAACACGTTTTGAAAACTGTGCTGTTCCTGCCCTATAACTTACATGGGGGTGACCAAAGTTGCCAAAACGTGTTTATTTTGGCTGAAAAACACGTTTTGACAATTTCTGCACACTGGGGTTAAGGGCTGACTCAGTGTGCTCTTCTGAGCCAGGCAGTTACTCTGTGATTCCAAGGGCTGAGAAAACGCGTTTATTTCGGGCTGAAAAACACGTTTTGAAAACTGTGCTGTTCCTGCCCTAAAACTTACATGGGGGTGACCAAAGTTGCCAAAACGTGTTTATTTCTGCTGAAAAACACGTTTTGACAATTTCTGCACACTGGGGTTAAGGGCTGACTCACTGTGCTCTTCTGAGCCAGGCAGTTACAATGCGATTCTAAGGGCTGAGAAAACGCGTTTATTTCGGGCTGAAAAACACGTTTTGAAAAGTGTGCTGTTCCTGCCCTATAACTTACATGGGGGTGACCAAAGTTGCCAAAACGTGTTTATTTCTGCTGAAAAACACGTTTTGACAATTTCTGCACACTGGGGTTAAGGGCTGACTCACTGTGCTCTTCTGAGCCAGGCAGTTACACTGCGATTCTAAGGGCTGAGAAAACGCGTTTATTTCGGGCTGAAAAACACATTTTGAAAAGTGTGCTGTTACTGCCCTATAACTTACATGGGGGTGACCAAAGTTGCCAAAACGTGTTTATTTCTGCTGAAAAACACGTTTTGACAATTTCTGCACACTGGGGTTAAGGGCTGACTCACTGTGCTCTTCTGAGCCAGGCAGTTACACTGCGATTCTAAGGGCTGAGAAAACGCGTTTATTTCGGGCTGAAAAACACGTTTTGAAAAGTGTGCTGTTCCTGCCCCATAACTTAC